>NC_135622.1:13481937-13785460 GCF_053574225.1 Canis aureus
AGCTCACTGGTAGAAGTGGTCTCTAGTCTCTGTTGGGCTGGGGTATTTCATCACTAATATTTAGAATTGCCAGTAGCAAATGGCAAGGATAAAAAATGTAGTCAATTTTTCTATTTTTAAGTTCTCTACAGACTGCATCCCTGATTTGCTTTCATGGAATAGACTACCCATTGCGCTTCCCTTCGTACACTCCTGCCAGTGGGGCTGCCTTCCCCTAGAGATGGCAGCTTTGCTCTATCTGAGATGTCTCCTTCAGCCCTGTAGAATAGCTAGAGCTTTCTGAGCCTATCCTGACCAGGAAAGGTTTCTGGGTGGCCAGGAGGGGCACTTGAAGTTTGCTGGTGCCTTTTTGTAAAGACTGACCAGAGGCTTGGGTGGGAATATAAGGTAACACTTCTCATGAGGCTTCTTAGCAGTAACCATGGCCCCATGGCCCCAGGTTTGTGGAGGTGCCTGGTTGATCTTAGTTAAGTATCAGAGAAATGATGCCTAGTCTCACACAATCACCCACAGGGACTGGCCGGAAGCTGTGCTCAAGTGTTATCTGCCCTGTGGTGGCCCTGGAGTCTGGAACTTCCTCATTTTCAGTCTTCCAACTCTTCTAGATCTGTTGGCCACTACCTCCTGAGGCAACCCCTTGTGTTGAGTTGTCCCAGCCAAAGGAAGCATGGAGTCAAGAGTCTTCAGGGGGAGACTGGCACTGAGGTACAGTTACTCTACAGTTACAGAAATGGCCCCATATTTTGCTCTGAGCTGTTGGGTCTTGTTAAATGTGACCCAGCCAGATTTTCCTAATTCAAGAGTAATCCCATCTACCTTGTGAGGGCGATTTTCCGGTTTGAGCCAGTGAGGCCCAAGGAGAAGTTTGCCCAAGATTCTTGAGAAAGGAGGGGCTTCTTTGTAGAAACCGAGAAGAAGCCATATTTCTAATTTTCGGTAGCCCTGAGTACTGGCTGCCATCCTTGAACCACGAGGATCTCTAGACTTTGAAAGAGATACATGCCATGGCCAGTAAAGCAGAGAAACAATACATATCTGGGCCCACGATGATACCCTTATGCTACTTGATCCATTAGCACAGAAGCCACCCTGCCTTGAGACTTCCTGAGCCAAAGGCAGATGCTTAACTGCCTAAGCCATTCAGGTACCCTTCCTCCTTAATGTTTTTAAGTCAGTTTCATCAGGGTCTGTCTTGAACTCATACAGCTTTGGATGTTGAACTAGGGAATTTGAAATTTATTCCATTGCCAGAAAATTTGCAAAAGATTTTGAGATGAAATCCCCTGTTTAGTAGTCACATTTACACATGCTGCCATCCACTTCACGGCTGATGGAACAGAACACTTTAATTTCCAGTTCTTGTATAATGTGATATTGCTGTTTTTCTTATTTATTGTGGCCAATGGCCAGTAGGCTCCTGTCCTTGCTAATTTTCCCAACCATGCTCCAAACACCCTCACACAGAATGCTTCCATCGTGCTCCAGGGATAGTGCTAATCTGCTTCCTCTGTACTCCCACCTGATTCCTTAGGACCTCTTCTCTGACTAGGGTTTCCATGCTTTTTAGTCTATTGTGGTGCAGCTTTCTCAGTTGTAGAAACTTGGTGCCGAGGGGAACTTTAGAGGTTACCAAGGTTAGTCCTTAAATGCTTGAAGATTCTCCATGACATTAGTTCCAGGTCTTGGATGTTCCTGTTGTGGCCAGTTCCATTTTTCAATAATTTTAGTTATTATAGTTCTCTCCCTAAAATTCAAGTCTTAAAAGCCTGAAGGTAATCCAAGAGAAAAAGTTACCAACTCAGGGTCCTTTAGGTTAGAAACTTAGATATTTTGTTTGCCCTACCAGGTTCACTCCCCACCCTTTTCCATCCTGCTCTCTGCTCTAGAAGGCTAACCCATTTGGACCTTGCCACTGGATGGATTTGAACAGTTGAGCCAGAGCAGGAGATGGAACAGAGGAAGTGAGGTCAAGTTATTTCTCCTGGTTCCCTACAGAATCCCCTCATTCTGGCTTTGATCTTCAACCTAAACTCCGTGTTTGCATCAACGTTGCATTCTTTATAGGACTCTCCTTCTGGGTTCCAGTAACTAATAACTACTGTTTCTAGTCCTTATGTGCTGAACTACCAGTTGTGGTTCTCCTGTAGCCTGCCCACACCTTTATAAATAGCCCCTGTATTAAAATTAAGTGTTCCACATGTTACTTAACAGTGTGACATCTATTTCTTATTGGGACCAGACTATTAGAATAATTGGTACTGTGAGTGGCTCTGGGAAACTGACCTTTGAAACTGGGCTGACATTAAAAAAAAAAAAAAAAAAGACTATATTAATATCTGATAAATTAGACTTCAAAAGCAAAGTATATTATGAGAGACAATAAGGGGCAATACATGATAAAAGGATCAATCCACCAAGAGGAAAAGCAGTCTTACATGTGTATGCATGAAACCACAAAGCTTCAAAATACATGTAACAAAAACTGATAGAGCTAAAAGGAGAAATAGACAAATACAATTATAGTTGGTGACTTCATCTCCCCACTCTCACCAGTTGATAGAGCTGTTAGAGAAAATCAGCAAGATTATAGAACTGAACAACATCAAATCGAGGATCAAACTAACATTTATAGAACATAGAGCAACAGCAGAATATACATTCTTTTCAAGTACACATGGAGCATACATGAGCCTAGGCCATAATCTGGGCTTTAAAACAAATACTGAAACATTTAAAAGAATTGTAATCATACAGAATATGTTTTCTGACCATAATGGAATCAAGCTAGAAATCAGCAGAATGGTAATAGGAAAATCACCAAACACTTGGAAAGTAAAGAGCACACTTGAAAATAATCCATGAGTAAAAGAAGTCTCAAAAAACATAGAAATAAGTGAAAATGAAAACATTAAAATATTTGAGATATAGCTAATAAAGTACTGAGGATAATTTATAGCACCGAGTGCTTATATTATAAAGAAATAACAAATTTAAGTTCATAGCTCAAGAAACAAAAAGGAGCAAAATAAACCCAAGGCAATCAGAAGGAAATGACAAAGAGCAGAAATAAACGAAATTGAGATAAGGAAATGAGGTAAAAATTAGACATAATCAGTCCCTTAAAAACAAAACATTGGGCAGCCCAGGTGGATCAGCGGTTTAGCGCTGCCTTCGGCCCAGGGCCTGATCCTGGAGACCCGGGATCAAGTCCCCCGCATCGGGCTCCTTGCATGAAGTCTTCTCCCTCTGCCTGTGTCTCTGCCAATCTCTCTCTCTCAGGAGTAAATAAAATCTTAAAAAAAAAAATCGATAAACCTCTAGTAAAATTAACAAAGACATAAACTACTAATATCAGGAATGAAACAATATCACAGCAGATCCTGCAGCCATTAAAAGAATACTATGAACAACTATGCTTAAATTCAACAACTTTGAAAAACAAATTTCTTGAAAATCATAAACCATCTAAGCCAAGATGAAGTAGAGAACCTGAGTAATCCTAAAATTGAAATTGTTATAAAACACAGTCTCTGGGATGCCTGGGTGGCTCAGTGGTTGAGCGTCTGCCTTTGGCTCAGGGGGCGGGGGAGTGATTCCTGCAGTCCCAGGATTGAGTCCTAAATCGGGCTCCCTGCGTGGAGCCTGCTTCTTCCTGCTCTGCCTGTGTATCCGCCTCTCTTTCTCTGTCTCTCATGAACAAAACATGGGGCAGCCTGGGTGGCTCAGGGGTTTAGCGCCGCCTTCGGCCCAGGGCATGATCCTGGAGACCCAGGATTGAGTCCCACATGGGGCTCCCTGCATGGAACCTGCTTCTCCCTCTGCCTGTGTTTCTGCCTCTCTCTCTCTCTGTGTCTCTCATGAATAAATAAAATCTTAAAAAATAATAATAATAATAAAACACAATCTCTTCCAGAAAATAAAAGAATGCTTCCCAACTCATGAATGATTTATGCCAGATATCCAAGGCTAGTTCAATATTGGAAAATTAATCAGTGTAATCCACCATATCAACAGGCTAAAGAAGGAAATAACTATGATATCAACTGATTCAACACCTAATCATGGTAAAAACTTTTCAGTAGTTTTTCAATAGAGGGTAACTTCCTCAATCTCATTAAGAGGATTTACAAAAATAAACAAATCCATAGCATCATACTTGAAAGACCAAATGGTTTCCATCTGAGATTGGGAACAATGAAAGGATATCCATTCTCACTGCTGCTATTCAACATAGTGCTGAATGTTCTAGCACCCAAGAGGAAAAGAAGGCACACAGATTGGAAAGTAAAAATAAAAGTTATTTGGAGATGACATGATGGTCTACATAGAAAACTCTAAGAAATCTGTAAACAAAACTACAACTAAAAAATGAGTTCAGTAAGATACAAGATCAACATAAAAGTTAATTGTATTTTCTATATACTGACAACGAACAAGCAAAAGCGAAAACCTTTAGAAACGCAATATCATTTACAATTGCTCCAAAGAATATTAGGTATAAATGCACCAAAACATGTATAGGATTTAAACAATAAGAATTATAATATGTTGATGAAAGAAATTAAGGGAGATTTAAATAAGATTTATTATGTTCATAGATTGAAGAATTCAACATTGTGAAGATGTTAATTCACTAAATTGTTCTTATAGGTTTTATGCAATCCTATCAGAATTTTAATAGTATTTGTATAGACATAGACAAGCTTATTCTAAAGTTTTTATAGGAAAAGAAAAGCCCTAGAATAGCCAAAACAACTTTGAAAAAGAAGAATAAATTTGGAGGCATCAATTTCCAATTTTAGGGCCTACTAAATAGGGATAGAAATCAAGAAAGTGTGGTACCAGCAGAGGGAAAGACATAGATGAATGGAACAAATCTGGAAATAGATCCACACAAATATACCCAATTATTTACACAGAAACAAAGGCAATTCAATAGAAGAAGAGTAGTTTTTTCAATAAATAGTGCTGGAACACCATCAGCAGAACATTCATCAGCAGAAAAAATGAATATCAAGCTAAACTTTACACATATTAAAAACTCAAAAGGGGGGAAGCCCCAGTGGTGCAGCGGTTTAGCGCCGCCTACGGCCCAGGGCGTGATCCTGGAGACCCTGGATCTAGTCCCACGTCAGGCTCTCTGTATGATGCCTGCTTCTCCCTCTGCCTGTGTCTCTGCCTCTGTCTCTCCGTCTCTATGAATAAATAAATAAAATATTAAAAAAAAAAAACTCAAAAGGGATCATGGATTTAAATGTAAAACTTACCAGGGCACCTGGGTGGCTCAGTGGTTGAGCATCTGCCTTTGGCTCCGATGGTGATCAAGGTCCTGGGATCAAGTCCAATGTTAGGCTCACTGCGGGGGGAGCTTGCTTCTCCCTCTGCCTATGTCTCTGCCTCTCTCTGTCTCACGAATAAACAAAATCTTTTTTAAAAATGTAAAACTTACATAAAATGTAAAATGATAAAACTTTTAGAAACGAGCATAAGGAACAATCTTAAAAATCTAACACTTGGCAAAAGTTCTTGGACTTGACACCAAAAACACAATCCATGAGAGGAAAAAATGGGTAAATTGCATTTCATCGAAGTGAAAACTTGTTCTGTAAAAGACCTAGTTAAAAAAATCGAAGGACAAATTAGAGATTAGCAGAAAATATTTACGAATCAGCTTTCCAACAAAGGCCTTATACCTAGAATATATAAAGCCTCAAAAACTTATTAAAAAATCCAATTAGAAAATCAGAAGACCTAAGACATTTCACCAAAGAAGACATACAGATCGCAAACGCGTGAAAAGATGTTTAACATCATTAGCTGTTGGAGAAAGGCAAATTAAAATCACAGTGATACCATTACACAACTATCAGAATGGCTAAAATGAAAAATAGTGATACTACCAAATGCTGGCAAGGATTCAGAGAAATTGAGTCATTCACATGTTGCTGATAGGAATGTAAAATGGCGCAACTACTCTGGGAAGCTGACAGATCTTTTCAAAAGTAAAAATGGATTTACCGTATGACCTGACACTTGCGCCTGGGCATTTATCCCAGAGAAATGAAGACTTATTTTTACATAAGAACTTGTACATGAATATTCATAGCAGCTTTATTTATAGTAGTCCCAAACTGGAAACTACCCAAATACCCTTCAGTGTGTGAATAAAGTGTGGTACATCCATACTTTGAAATACTACTCAATAATAAAAAAACAATACACATGATAACTTAGATGAACCTTAAAGAAATCATGCTAAGTGAAAAAGCCTGTGAAAAAGATATGCATGTCACATGATTCCATTTATGTAACGTTCATGAAATAGTAATTGTAAAGATGTTAGTTATTGATGGGGATTGAGAATGGAAGAGAGGATGGGGGTTACAGGAGTCTTGTGATTGCACTGTTGAGTATTTTGATCATGGTGGTGGTTATGCAAGGCTACACAACAAAATTGCATAGCGTGTGTACACACATAAACAAAGGCGCATCTAACTGGTGAAACTTTAAAAGCTTTATGGGTTGTACCAATGCCATTTGTAGATTTTTATATAGTTCTGTAGTTGTTTAAAATATTAACACAGGGGATCCCTGGGTGGCTCAGCAGTTTAGTGCCTGCCTTTGGCCCAGGGTGTGATCCTGGAGTCCCAGGATCGAGTCCCACATCAGGCTTCCTGCATGGAGCCTGCTTCTCCCTCTGCCTGTGTCTCTGCCTCTGTATCTCTCTGTGTCTCTCATGAATGAATAAATAAAATCTTTTAAAAAAATATTAACACAGTGAATTAAGTATGCACAGGACCTCCCTGTATATTTCTTTGCAACTTCCTGTGGACCTATAACTTTCAAAATCAATAGTTTTAAAATCCTGGGGTTGCATTGATCATATATTTAAGGATTATATAGGTACTCCTTAAATACCTATAAAAAGGTAACCTTTTTGCCAGGGGTGGATAGGACACAGTGGTCTATGATGTACAGTGTCATTACAATTATTCAAATTATCACCAGTGGCATCAAGGAACAAAGTGCAAGTAGAGGGCAGGCATTGGATGACCAAGTATCTGTGGCACTTAAGTAACAATAGCGATTTATAAAGACTCTAGAGTCATTTGATTCTTATGGCCCAGTGAGCAAATTTAGGGGACAAAAGCTATGAACATATGATTAAAACTGGCACAGAGAACAAGAAAGCCTCTAAGACAGCTTTGAAGGAGTTCCTTATCTGGCATCACAGGGCAGGTAAGGATGAGGAGTCCCTGATATGACACATTCCCCTTGAGAACCTGCTAACCACTTGGTTGCTGATTGACTATATTCAACCCTTCCCATCATAGAGGATGCAGTGCTTTGTCCGCACTATGAATGTATATATTTCAGGTATGGATTTTCCTTCCCTGAACTCAGGCTAAGAGTATCACCATTTGTGGACTTACGGATGGAGTTTATCATCATGAAATAACATTCAACATCACTTTGACGAGGAGATATATTTTTTGGTAAGTGAACTTGTGGGCCATAGGCTCGTGCCCACAGACTTCACAAGTTTTACCACGTACTCCATCACCCAGAAGCAGCTGGCTTGATAGTTAGAATGACTTAAAGACTATTTATGGCACAAATTGGAGACATCTTGGGAAGTGTGAGTATTGTCCCACAGATGCTTTATATACCTCAGAGGCCAATATGTGGGACCAACTCACCCATGCTTGGAATGTATGGGTTTGGGAATCAAGGAGTAAAAGTGAGAGTGCTCCCCCTCACTATTACACCTACTAACCTACTTCAAGGATTTCTACCTCCCAAAAAAGTCCAGGATTGTTAGTTCTCTATGACCTTAGCCTCAATCTTTTTGGAAGTCCAAATATCCAAGAGAAGAATGCATACAGCAGACATAAGAGCATAATTCTAATGAATTGGAAGCTGAGACTCCCCTTTCACATCTTAGGTTACTCAAGCCACTGAACCACAGGAAGAGAAAGAGTTTGTTGTACCTGATATGATGATTGGTCTTATTTACCAGGGGAGAATTCAGTTGCTGCTACACAGTAGGAGCAAGAATGACTATGTTTGGAACCTAGCAGATTCATGAGAGTACTCCTTATGACTCTGGCCCAATAGTCCTGGTCAAAGGAAAACTGGGCTAATCTGTACTGACAAGACCAGAAAGAACTCAAATCTGCCCAGCCTTCATGCTGGCAGAGGTTAAGAGGAAAATGGAATGAGTAGTGGAAATGTTCAATTGTGATTATCAAGATAGACCTTGTTATCAGATACGAAGGTGGAGACTATAGCAACCATGATATATGATTTTTTTTCAAATCTTTTTCCCATCATTATTCTATATGTTGGGTGTAACAAACTAAGGATGTTCTGACAAGTACCCAATTCTAAAACCACTAAGAGGCTTGATTATGAGTAAAGATAGACCTCAGAGCCTAGACTTGAAGGGGACCACCTGGGAGGGGAAAGTGTTCCAAAATGTCAGTAAGATCTGATTTCTGGACCAAACACTGGGCAATGATTGGGCAAGAAAGAAAAGCAGCTACGAAGTACTGTGACTGGGTAGGAAATACTGTAGCAAGCTTTGTCCTGTTCTCAGCAGGACCTTTGGCTCAGTCCTATTTCTCTCAAGCCAAATATGTGAAAAACTTCAAGAGACCTTCCTCAGCTGACTCTAATAAAAGAAAACTCTTGGTAAGGGTGAGAATTTGCCGGAGACAAGGAATTAGGTGGGTGCCCAGGGTTTGGGAGAGCCTGGTTAGTAGAGCATATTGTAGAAAGGCAGACCCCTACGGAAATGACAGGATTTGGGCCTTGAAAACTGATCATTGCTCTGGCCAGCATCCAACCTTAAGTATACCTTCTGCATCTGCTTCTCCAATCAATTTTTTCTTGTTGGTCAGGATTAGATTCCATATAGCAGGTCCCTTCTTTCTTAGTTCATCTTCTGAGAGTTGGAATTGTCCCTAAGGTAAGTCTTATACCAGATGCATATCTTTGAGTTAATGTAACTTCCCCAAATGTTCAGAGTGGAAGTCTCTCCTTACTACCTCAGCTTGTGCTTGTACTACAATCATCATCTCCATTAATCATGTTCTTCCCCCCTCCTTTAATCCTCACCTTTAAGCCTTTCTTAAATGAGTGTTGGTGAGGATTTCCATGCAGGGGTACATCTTGATCTGCAGGACTCTCTTGAGTTTTGGTATTTATGCTTCTTTGAACCAAGGGTATCTTACACCATTTTGTTGAGCTTATGTAAGTACCTCTACTGTTAAAACCTCAAATGCTTCTGTATGGTATGAATGGTCTGAATGTTTGTGTCCCTTGAAATCCATATGTTGAACTTCTAACCCCTAAAGGTTAAGGATTAGTAGGAGAGGCCTTGGGAAGTATTTAAATCATGAATGTGAAACCGTCATGATTGGGATTAGTGCCTAAAAAAGAGACCCCAGCAGATTCCTAGCCTTCTTCCTCTGTGTGAATATACAATGAGAAGTCTACAACCTGGAAGAGAGTCCTCACCTGACCATGCTGGCACCCTGATCTCTACTTCCAGCCTCCAGGGTTGTGAGACATACACTTCTGTTGTTTATAAGCCATCTGATCTATAATATTTTGTTATAGCAGCCCAAATGGACTAAAAGAGCTTACAACATTTTTATAAATGCCGGAGACCATAAATATTGTGGCTTCATTTCTAAAGTTTTTTTTTTTTTTTTTTTTTTTTTTAAGATTTTATTTTTAAGTAATCTTAAAAGTCAATGTGGGGCTTGAACTTACAACTCTACATCAAGAGTCAAGTGCTGGGGCACCTGGGTGCCTCAGTCAGTCAAGCATCTGCCCTCAGCTCAGGTCATCATCCCAGGGATCCTGAGATTGAGCTCTGCATATGGCTCCCTGCTCAGCAGGGAGTCTGCTTCTCCTTCTCCCTCTGACCCTACCTCCCCCCACTCTTGTGTGCTCTCTTTCAATTTCTCTCAAATAAATAAAATCTTAAAAAAAAATGGGGTCAAGTGCTCTACCGACTGAGTCAGCCAAGCACCTCGCATTTCTAAAGTATTAATCTTATGAAATAATAGTTGCACATTACAATAGTGATAGCAACATTTATCTAGTGTTCACTATGCACCAGGCATCTATATGCAAAACACTGTACTAGAATTCTCCAGAGAAACTGAGCCAATAATATATATAAAGAGATTTTATATAAAAAAAGAGATTTTATATATTAATATATAAAGAGATTTATTATGAAGGATTGGCTCTTGGGATTATGGTGGCTGAGAAGTCTCGTGATCTGCTGTCTATAAGCTGGAGGCCCAAAAAAGCCAGTGGTGTAGTACTGGTCCCAACCCAAAGACCTGAGAAGAACTAGGGCAGCCAATGGTATAGGTCTCAGACCAAGTCCAAAGGCAGAGAACCAGGAGCACTGATGTCTGAGGACAGGACAAAAAGGATGTCCCAGCTCAAATAGCAAATTTTCCCTTCCTTTGCCTTTCTTCTATTCAGTTGATTTAGGCCCTCAGTGGATTAGATGATGTTCCCTCACATTGATGAGGATGATCTTTTCACATCTACTGATTCAAATGCTAATTTCTTACAGAAACAGCCTCAGCAGACACACCCAGAAATAATATTTTACCAGCTATCTTGGCAACCTCATCTCAGTCAAACTGACATGTAAAATTAACCATCACAAGCACTTATCCCATGAGGCAGATACTCTTCTAGTTCCTATGTTATATATAAGGAAACCAAGGCTCAGGAAAGTAAGGTAACTTGCCTAAGACCATCCGTTAGTAAGGAGAGCTAACATTTGAATCCAGATAGTCTGACTCTAGAGTCATCCTTTTACACTGCTACAATTGTTCTTTTCTTGTCCTACTGGTTTTACAGTTTTTAGCTGAATCTCACTTACCTCCCTCCTCTTCCAAAGCTTTTTTTCCACTTAAAGCCAATCTCCAAACAGTCTTCTCAGTGTTTGTGAAACATACTCCATCTGAATGCAAGAGTGCATTTGTCTGGCATTTTAGGTTATGATCCAAAGAGCCAAAGCGTTTTCTTTGATGCTACTTAGGTCAGTGATTCCCAGTCTTTGGTCTGCAAAAGAGTAAGCGGAGAGCTTTTAAAAAGCCAGACTCCTGGGCATTTGCAGACATTTTGACTCAATAGATCTACAAGTACAGAGGGACCCAGGTGTCCATTTCTTTACAAGAAGATTCTGATACAGGAGACCTTCAGATTGACCCGACTTGAAACACTGACAAGTCAAATATTCACTTTTCTTGGTGTCTTTTCTTTCCCCCAAATCCCAGCCTTCAGCCAAGGAAGGAACACTGAAAATGCCACCAGTATGTTGCCCTCTTAATTCCTGAAAGTATTCTTCCTTGTGGTGCTGTCTCTCCATGAATGAATAGGAATTCTTTGGTATGGAGCTTCAGAAAGCACCCTGCCTAATCTCTGCTCTAAGACACACACCACGGACCCTTCATACTTGCTCCCCCTCACCTGCATCAGCTCTGCCTGTGCCCTCATTCTGTACCTTATCAGGGAACCAGCCATCACTAGGGCCAGCTGGGGCCTGGAAGAGGTTTCTTCACATTTGCTAAGATTGCTGCATCCTGGGAGGTTGTGGCCTCTTCCACAAGATGAGATAACCTCACTTTAGAAAAAGTTTAATTCCTATTCTATCCCACACTCCATCTGTTTCCTCAGAAGCTCTCTGTCTCATCCCCTCTCACTCCTTTCCTTCCCCCCACCTCTCCCAGTGTGTGTGTGTATAAGTGTATCTGTAGGCTTTCTTTCATCCAGTCTAGAGACTCTTCACCCTCTGAAATAAATTCAAAAGGAGGGCTGTGCACACAGATGGACCCACTCACATAGTCCCAGAGCTGTGTTCTATGCATTTCAGCAGACAAGTTGCTCTCCACTTCCTACTCAAGGGGAGAGATTTCTGGGGGAATTTCAGACCAGAAGAACCAACCATCCATTCTGAACATACTCCTTTTGGCTATACCAGCACCCATACCTGAATGGATAATAATAGTTTCTATTTATTGTTTAGCAAGTATTTATTATGGGAGATTCTCAGGAAGATCCCTTTCATGGGAGATTGAAATGCTCTGAAACTATCATGAGTTTTCTTCCTAGGGGACGCAGATAAAATGACCAGAGTGTGGGATCCCTGGGTGGCGCAGCGATTTAGCTCCTGCCTTTGGCCCAGGGCGCGATCCTGGAGTCCCGGGATCGAGTCCCGCGTCGGGCTCCCGGCATGGAGCCTGCTTCTCCCTCCTCCTGTATCTTTGCCTCTCTCTCTCTCTCTCTCTAGGTCTATCATAAATAAATTAATTAATTTGAAAAAAAAATGACCAGAGTGTAAGCAGGGTCTGTGGTTCTCAGGAACCTTTGCAAAGATCTGAGAGAACATAGACAGCATACACATTTTCCAAATTACCTCTTTTGTTAAAAATCTGCTTTTTATCGTTCTATTTTCTACAAGAAATAATATCAGACTTGCTCCTTGATTTCTCAGTGAGGTTGGGGAGCTGACCTTCCTTTTCTGCCCCAAAACAATAAGCAGCAAAAGTGCTCTGAATGCCTGTCCTTTTCAACAATGGTCTGATTGCCTTGTTAGAGGCTCTGTGTATTTGCTTCCTGAGGCTGCTCTTACCAGTTGTCACAACTGTGCTGGTTACAAGTTCATACAGTTCAACCAACTGTGGTGGTTTCATAGTTCAAGAGGCCAGAAGTTCAAGATCAAGATATCTTTTTTTTTTCCCCACTGCAGAATTTTCTCTACTTTTCCATTCATGTGGCTTCTTCTGAGCCTCCAGTTTTATTCAGCTCAGTTCCAGCTACACACAGAGGCTAGTATCTCTCCATCTCAATTACAAATTCTTGGGAAGATACCATCAGATTGTTTCCGTGTTGAGTAGGGTGTTTTTCCCTTCACCAGGGGATGATCTCGAAGAATGTGGTTCTTTGCAATACAGAAGAGACCCTAAACATGTCCTCCACATTGAGGAATAAAGTTGAGGTGCATTCTCACTAGGAATTTATTTCTGTACCGACTGGCCCTTGTGTAACAAGTTTGAAGGGGAAGTGTCTGGACAGATCAGTCAGTAGAGAATACAAGTCTTGATCTCAGGATCATGAGTTTGAGCCCCATGTTGGGGGTGGAGTTTACTTAAAAAGTCTGAAGAGAACTTGGCACATGAATAAATAATGTAGATATTTAACCTATAAAGGAAACTGATTCTGGTCAAATCACTTTAGTCACACCATGTTTGCAAGCAGCCAGGTGCTTCTGAGATCCAATTTTAGCTCTACCTTAGAGCAGGTTCATGTTACTTTATACATCTGAATAGAGCCCAACTGTACTTCTTTAAAAATAGATCCTTGGGACGCCTGGGTGGCTCAGCAGTTGGGTGCCTTCCTCCGGCTCAGGTCGTGATCCTGTGATCCCGGGATCCCAGATGGAGTTCCGCATCAGGCTCCCTCCATGGAGCCTGCTTCTCTCTCTACCTGTGTCTCTGCCTCTCTCTTCAAGTCTGTGTCTCTCATGAATAAATAAATAAATCTTTAAAAAAATCAATCCTAATTTGTGCTTTCCCTGAATCAGCAGAGCCTCTTGCCCTTCTTCCCAATAAAATTACATTTTACTCCCTACTTGGTACCCTTCTCCAAAACTTGAATCTGGCAAACTCCTGCCACATGCAAGACACCCTATAAATAAGTGTTCATTAACTGAATGAATGAACAAGTTAGTCACTTCATCCAAGCTAGAGTTGTTTTCTCCAACAACATATAATGGCCAAGGTTAGCAGCAAGAAATCTGATCTCCTCCACTTGCTCTGCAGAATGTCCTTTCTACTTCCTGCCAACTTTGCTTTACTTCCTTCCAACCCTACTCTCACCACCTTGGGTCAGGTCACCATCATCTCTCACTTTGGCCCTCTACTGGAGCTGCTGCTGCTGCTTCTTCTTCTTCTTCTTGTTCTTCTTCTTGTTCTTCTTGTTCTTCTTGTTCTTCTTCTTCTTTTCTTCTTCTTCTTCTTCTTCTTCTTCTTCTTCTTCTTCTTCTTTTAAGATTGATTGATTTATTTATTTATTTATTTATTTATTTATTTATTTATTTATTTATTCATGATAGACATAGAGAGAGAGAGAGGCAGAGGGAGAAGCAGGCTCCATGCCGGGAGCCCGACGCGAGACTTGATCGTGGGTTCAATCGCAGGACTTCAGGATCGCACCCTGGGCCAAGGGCAGGCGCTAAACAGCTGAGCTACCCAGGGATCCCCCTCTACTGGAGCTTCTAACTGATCTCTTTGCCTTCAATCTGGCCCCTTCTACTTCATTCTCCAAAGAGCAATCAGAGGGAGCTTTTGAGAAGCAAATCAGATCCTGTCATTCTTCTGGACTTCCTCAGGTTCTGTGTGGTTCTCTCAGCCTCACCTCCTCCATCCCTCCCTGTCTCCCCACCCCCAGCCTGGTTCTCCAGTCACAGTGGTCTTTTTCTTCCTATCCCTCTCCCCAGTGCCTTGACCCAGAGCAATCTGTTACTGCTCTAGAACACCTCTTTCCTCTGCCCCAACCTCAGTCTTGCCCAGTGAACTCCTAATTGGCCTTCAGATCTCATCTCAGATAGCTCTCATTGTCCCTAGGATTATATGAGGGCCCCATTTTCTGTCCTTTTTTGCACTTAAAGATTTGAAATGGTATTATGATTGGCTTGATTATTTAATGAGAGTCAGTTTCCTCCACTGAAGTGGAAAGAAACTCCTTGAAATCGGAGACTTATATTAGTTTTCTCAAACTGCCATAACAATATACCACAAACTGGGCAACTTATTAGAAATTTATTTTCTCACAGTTCTGGAGGCTAGAAATCCAAGATCAGATTATTGATTTGACAAATTTGGTTTCTTCTGAGGCCTTTCTCCTGGGCTTTCAGAGGCCCACCTTCTGACTGCATGCTCCTAGGGTCTTTTCCTCGGTGTGCATATACCCGTGGGGTCTCTGTGTCCGAATTTCCTCTTGTCAGATGGAATTAGAACCCAGACTTGTCTTAATTTAATCACATCTGTAAAGGCCCTAACTCCAAATACAGTCACATTCTTAACTGGATGGTTATGGCATATGGATTAACATATGGATTTTCAACATACAGACTGGAGGGGAGGTGGGGAATTCAGCCCATAATAGGAACCATGCCGCTTCTGCTCATCATTGTGTCCCCATTACCCAGGACAGTACTTGGCATGTTGTAAGACTTGAAACAAGCCTGTTAGACGAATGACTTAATTTCACCACCATCCCCCCTTCTCTCCTTCCCAACCACATAGTGCTCTAGAGGCAAAGAAAAGACGCACAAGTTGCTGCAGGAGGACCGTAGGTAACCACAGGAAATGTTTGCTCTCCTGATCTTAAAATTACAGACCTTTCCGGGAATGTTGCTCCTACCTAGTAAAGCCAGTGGGGCAAAATAGCCCCTTCTTCCTGCCCTGGGTGTATGTGCTACTCCCATGGGTTGCTGGGGGAAAAGTTTTGCTGACAGCTGCACACCCATTCAAACTGCCCTCTTTAGAAGGTGAGTCACCCTACTTTGGGGAGTGTGGATTGACACAGGTCCCAGATAACAGCTTAGTATTAGGTACCGGGACCTAAAAAAAGGCATGTCCTGCAACCATATTCCAAGGCTGAGAATTCAACCCAAGGAACTAGCAGAAAGGTCTCAAGGTGGGTTTATATCCCAGGCTTTATACCTAAAAGTATTTCTCATTATTATAATAGTGTGTAACAATGGAGAAAAGCTTGGGAAATCTAGTACATTTGTGTGATACAAAATTATGTAGCTATTGGGCAGCCCCGGTGGCTCAGCGGTTTAGCGCTGCCTTCAGCCCAGGGTGTGATCCTGGAGACCCGGGATCGAGGCTCCCTGCGTGGAGCCTACTTCTCCCTCAGCCTGTGTCTCTGCCTCTCTCTCTCTCTCTCTCTGCGTCTCTCATGAATAAATAAGAAAAATATATATAGCTATTGAAAAAATTGCCTGTGAAAAATTTATAATGATGCAATAAAATATTACATGAAAATACAGGACACAGAACTGCATATACATTAATCTCAGAAATATAATAAATACTGTAATTTACACACACACACACACACATTCAGAGGTAAAAACCTGGATTGGTAAAGATCCAAAAGTCAATACTATTTTTTTTTTTCAGACTCCAGAGATTTTATTTCCTTTGCTTTTGTGTTAAAAGTAACAGATGTTGCTTTTACAGCCTAAAAGTGGGGGGACAGTTTTTAAGGCAGCCGCAGGAGGCGGGTGGTCGAGATTCCTTACGGTGCGCGGGCTCCCCACCTGGCCCCCCGAGCGGCCGGCTGCTCCGACAGAGAGGGCTCAGGGGGCTCGAACCCTGGCGGCGGGGGAGGCCACCGGCTCGGCGAGGCGCAGCGGCGGGGGGAAGGGCGGGGAGGGACGAAGCCTTTCTCCCGTCGGCTGCGCGATCCCGACCGCGCGGGGCGCCCCGAGCCTGGGCCAGCCCCCTGCCATCCCGCCGCCGCCCCGGCCGCCGTTCCGGCCAGGTGCAAAATGCCTTGTCATTGGGACGGTCCGCGGCCGGAGCATTGAATTACAGCTCAGCCGAGCCCGGATAGGGCGGCGGGGGTGGAAGATGAGCAGAAGCCCCTGTGCCCCGAGCGCCCGCCGACCAGCGGGATAAGCGCGGCCGGGGCCGGGGAGGAGGCAGCCCGCTTCGCTTCCAGAACACAAGATCCGAGCCGCAGCCGCGATCCCAAGCGGCCTCCCTCCTCCAGCCGCTCCGGGAGGAGCCCCGAGCCCCGCGAACGGCGATCCTCCCCGACCTTCCCCAGCCCTCTCCGCGCCCTGGGCCCCCGGGGCCCTCACTCGTGCCAGTCATGCTGAGGGTCTTCATCCTCTACGCCGAGAATGTCCACACCCCGGACACGGACATCAGCGATGCCTACTGCTCCGCGGTGTTTGCAGGTAGGAGGGGCCTGCATCCTCGCAGCGCAGGGAGGGTGCGGTCAGAGGGAACCCCGACCTCCACCCAGAGAGCGCGGGGATGGGAGAGGAGAGACTCCCACGCCAAGCCTGAGTGACTTTGGGGTGCTGCAGAGGCACGTATCCTCAGGAAGGAGTGACCCAGAGGGGAACTGAGACAATGAGAGAGGTGGCTGAGCTGCACTTCCCTGGGGTCTGGAAGCTGAGCCCAGGTGGGGGCTAAGGTGGGCCTGGAACGTAGGGCCGGCTTCTCTCCTCTCACTTTTCTGGGTCTCTTAAAAGAGGTCTTTCCGTGCTGTACTGCTAGGATCCCTTCCTCTCCAGGGAGGGCTGGGTCTCAGGCCTATTTACAGCCCAGCTCTCTTCCTGGGTCTGGGCCTGGCCTCTGTCCTAGGCCTCAGCTCTCTATCACAGCACCAGTTGGCAGGCAAGCGGCCACTGGGGGGCAGAGAGACCGCCCACTGTCCAGGGACCCTACTCTTAATTTGGGAACAGGGTGGGAGAAATTTAGCAGCTGGTACAGCTGGCCCCAGCACCAGCCTCTTAGAACTTTCTTCCCTCTCCCTTCCCACCAGACTGGAGCTGGCTGGGGAGTGGTATCTGGGGTGTGGTATCTTCATCATCGTTGCGCAAAGGAGCCTGCTCCCCTATCAGATTGGGAACTTCCACAGGAGAGTCTTCCCATGGTCATGACTAGATATTTCCTCCAGGAGGTGATGGCCAGGCCCTGTCTGCTTACCTGGAACCCCCTCAGAGCCAAGTCAGACCTTCCGTCTGCCCAGCTGGGTCTTTGGGTTCCGAGCCATACTGGAGGAGAAAGACCAGAGTATGAGAGTCCAACCCTTCACTAACCTTGGCAGTTTGCTCTTAATCTCCATTACTTGTTACTTCCCTTCTCCCGAAAGACCTGGCTTCATTTCAGGCCCCCGGAAATCATAGCCACATGGGTCCCTGGCCATTCAGTAGACCTCTCTTTTCCACTTCGTGAGCTCCTGGATATACCTGTTCCCAGACGCCTGTGTGCAGGTGTACTCCCAGACTTGTGTACACCCAGGAATGCATGTGACATTTAGGATGTTCCAAGGGATAGAGGTTCAGAGAACACAGGCGTGTGTCCACACAGATGTATCAGAACAAGGGCATATGCACACACACACACACACACTCCTGGATGTGAAATTTAGGCTTTCTCGAGGAGGCATCACTGAATGGACCAGTGGCCTGGGAAGCAACCTGGTCCAAGAGGAGGCACAGAGGGGGAGTGGGAGGTGACACTCCAGCTGTGCTTTTTTCGCTGACATTCTGCTTTGACCTGTTCTCGACCAGTTTCCCACAGTTGCCTCCGGAAATGAACTTTATCCAGGTGTTTCCAGGGGGAAGACAAAGGCCTGAATGGGGGACTTCCATACTTCCTCTGCATCCTCAGCATTGGGCAGGCCAGGCCAGCAGCCCCACATAGGAATCTGGGCTCCTAGTTGCTCAACTCCAGGGAGCACCGTGCCCACTGTGAACATTCCCCCGGCTGAGTGGAAGGAAGATACCATCACCTTGGAGGGAGCGGGGAGCCCTGTGCATCTAATAGCTGCTTCTTGCTCCAGTGCCCCTTCCTTGTCACAGTGCCCTAGTCCAAGGTCCGAGCAGGCTTTGTGAATGGCACTCTCTAGAGCTGCCCAGTACATAAAAGAACCTCAAGGAGTGTGTGTGTGGGGGGAGTGGGGGGTGGGGGGTGGGAGCACCGTACAACCCAGCCCGTGTTCTCAGGGGTCTTGTCTCCTCTGGGGCCATTCAGCCTGAACCAGATTTTCCTTCCTGATCACAAGCTCCATCTCCCACCCCCACCCCCACCTAATACACACATACCTGCCTCACTATGAAGTCCCTCTACCCAGGCCAGGCTCTGAACCCTAGCAAGAGAAAGGAAAGAATGAATAATGTATGAGGAAGCACTTTCTAACTGCTGGAGTGCTTTGCCCACAGGAGTACCACTGGTGTGGCTCCTCTTCTGTCTTATGATTTCAACTGCAAGGGCTGTCTGGGGGACAGTCTTGCCCATCCCCCATCTTCCATCCACCATGGGAGCCCCTGACTGAGTCCCTGCCCCCTCTGCCTGCTGCCCCAGGCTCCCCCTTCCCTGGGGAGAAAGGAAGTGGGTTGTCTATGCTGATAGTGCAATGCCCCCAGAGGGGGCTGCCTGTAGCCCCCCACCCCCACCCATGGCAGTCACTGCCAGGCAGTCACAAGGAATATAATCCTTCCCTTGCCGGCCCTGGACACATTCCCACCTCCTGCACTGGCCAAGCTCTTAACCCATGTCCAAATTTGGCCTCCCCACAGCATTCAGGCCTGCTCACCCTCCCCGCAGCCAGGGCCAGGTTGGTGAATGATTATACAGAAGTCTGTGGTCTCAGGGACACACTACTCAGAGCAAAATAGCCTCCTGGGAAGTATTCCTTCACAGGCTAGCCTGGATCTGGCCTTCCCTTTAGGTTAGAGACCCATAAAGCCCCCTCCTTTGGATATCTGATTATAACATCCCATAATTATGCCTCTTCTGTGCTTGCATAAATTCATTTCATGTTCACAGCAGGCTTGTGAGGCCAAAGGGCAGGGATATTATTTCCCTTTAGAGAAGAGCAAATAGGCCCAGAGAAGTGCAAGGGCCTGGGTCACACGGGGACCAAAGCACCTCCCATCCTCACCCCACCCACCTCTTCACTGCCCTCTGTTGTTCTCAGCAGCCATGGCTCATGAATAAGAAAGTGCTTTGGAAAGCATACCATGTGCTGCCCACAGCCAGGGCAGCCTGGGCCTGAGCCAGCGCAGGGATGGGGACAGTGCTTGGGGTACCCCGCATGGGGCTGAGTCAAAGCAGGGGGAGTACAAGGCTGTAGGGAGCGCCATATAAGACAAATGATCAAAACATGGAAGGTTCTGATTTTAAAAATGTCTTTTCATCACAAGGAGAGAGAATGGGCATTCATTAAGCACAAACAACAAACAATGTGCCATTTTCAGAGGCTGTTTCTTTAAAACCCTACGACAATCCTTTGAGCGAGATATATTTAACTGATACTGAGCTTATTAGGTGCTAGGCACTGTTCTAAATAGAACTTATTTACCATGAGCTATATCATGTTCGGCTAGAATTTATACCAGGCACTTGTATGTAGACACTTAACCCTCCTAGCAACCACATATAATAGCAACTATCATCACCCCCATTTTACAGATGAGAGAACTATGGCACAAGGAGGTTAAGTTATACACTAGTTGAGAGTGGATTTGGGAATCGAGCCCATGTGATCTGGCTCCAGAGCCCCATCTTTAACCACTTCACCATCTCCTTTGGGTCTTAGCTTTGATTTCCAAGAGACAAGCAGTAAAAGGTGGAGGGGCAGGATTTGAACTCAGGTCTGCTCACACCCAGGAGCCCAGTCTCTTTGAATACTGCTTGGCATTCAATACATATTAACTATTATTATTCTTATATGTGATTATACATATATTTATTATAATAATTATTAGAGTTAACATGTGTTGCACAGGTACTAAGAAATCGCTCCACACACCCAAGAAGACTATCATTATCTTTTGCACCTGATCATTCTGATCATCAGCTGTTTGTCTAGCTACTGTCCTACCAGTCTGGGCACCATGGCTCATTGGTGAGTGGCCATCCCCTCTGCCTCAAGGGACCCTGGTCCTGTCTCCTCTGACTGCCCCTCCTGAATGGCCCCTTCTGAGCTGAGACATTTGTCCACCTGCCTGCTGTCTGGCTGTGGCCATCACCATGGGGCTAGTCTTTGTGGGAACAAATATCCCTTTGGTGACTCCTCAAGGCCACAGACCTTCTCAGTCCCTCTTCCCAGGCCAAAATCTGTCTCTGTCTCTGCTACCTGTGTGCCAATCTCTTCCCCAAATTGGTTCATTAGGATGAAATGTTAACCAGAAGAGGGCTACCACCCCTTGTACACCTACTGTGTACAGCTACCATGCTGGAAGGACTATTGTTCAGTTCAATCCTCCTAACAGCTCTGTGACATATTCACTTGATTTCACAGAAGTGGAAACAGACTCTGAGAGGTCAAGTCGCATGCTTCAGGTCACACAGCTAGAAAAGGGTGGACTGGGATGGAAGCCCAGGACTGTCTGATTCTTCCCAGTATGGGATGGTTCTTCCCAGGAGGTCACATAATCATGGCCATAGCCAGAGCCACTACTGCCTGTGCATTCTACACCTGAGGTGGACACGTAGGTGGCCCTTCAATCCAAGGGCCCATGGGTCCAATCCAAGGGGCCTACGTGTCCAAGGGCCCATGGATACACAGACTCTTCAATGAATGTGAAGGGAAAGGGCAGAAGGATGAGTTGGACCATCCAGACTCTTGGAAGTGTTAGGGCTTTGGTACGTGTGCCCTAAGGGAATCCTGTAAACTCACAGGCAGATTGTTCATCCCAAGGTTGATGTCACTGAGCAGAGGTGCAAGGTTTGTTTGCTTCCTGGTCACCCCACATCAGGCCTTGGTTAAAACAGAGACTGAGCCAGAGGAAACCAGCTGGCCCAACTCCAGCAGCAAGAAGAGGCTGTGTAAGAAGCGCTTCTTCTTTGACTGGCAGGAAGGTAGGACCCCTAATAGGTGACAGAAGAGGGGAGGGATCAAAAACTCACATGCTGATGGGAGCCTGGTGGGTGGTGTAGTAAGATGAAGCTGGAGGGAAAAGCACATGCATATTGGGTGAGTCGTGGCAAGTGGGGTGATCTGAGAGTGCATGCCCTGGTCCACAGGGGCCATCCAGAGCCAAATAATCAGTGGCAGGCAGAGAATTTGGGCCCATGTGCCAGCTACTCAGATTTATTTTCAAGAGCAGCTATAAATCCAAACTCGTGTGAGAAATCTCATAACATTTAATTACAGTATTATTTTGTTATAAAACATTGTGCTGCTTAAAGACAATAAGTCTGTAGGCTGGAGGCGTCCCCAGGGGACACCAAAGACATCTGAAGCAGTGTTTCTTTAGGTCATGGAGACCTTAGTCCCGGGCTCTTGGGACAATAGAGAGCCAATCTCCTCTCACTTGGGATTCTCAGTGAGCACCTGTCTGTGACTACACCGAAGGGGCAATGGGGCAATGGGGCAAATCGAGGAGTGCACTAGTCCTTTCCCCTTTACCTTTATCAGCCCTGAAATGTTGTTGCAGTTAATATGACATCTTAAATAAAGACTGGGCTTGCTATGCAACCTCAGCTTCCAAACACGTCTCCCCATCCCCTTACAACCTCCTGGTGGCTCCTAAGCTGGCCCTACCACCTTCAGAGGGGTACTGGAGTATTTCAGGGTGCAGAGGAGCTGCCCTTACCTGCAGTGTTAAGTGGGATGCAGACCTGGCTGTCAGTGAGCTCTCACTAAACCATGCTGTGAACATGAGGGTCTCTCACTCACATAACAGTTGATGCGTAGGCAGTCCTGGCCAGTAAGGGTCGGACCCAAAGGCTGTGGGTCCTCCTGTTTTGCTGCTCTGTTATCCCCAGGGATGTCCTTGACAACATGGTTGGTGATGGCTCACCATTACCACCTGTACTGCGGCATGAGCAGGCATGCCACTTCCCTTTAAGGGTACAACCAGACAGTTACATACATCCCTTCTGCTCAGCACTTGGTATCATGGTCATATCTAGCCCTGAGGGAGGCTGGGAAATGTTCTCTTTCTATTTGGGTGGCCATGTGTCCAGGTAAAACTATGCACAATCTCTGTGGAAGAAGGTGAGAACATATAAGGAGGGGGATGAGTTGAGGTCCCAGCACACCGTCCATGAGAACTGCATTCCTGATATGGGGAGGAAGCCCACTTTAGGACTAGGCTGCACTAGAATGTCTCCAAGGGAAGAGTCAGCTGTCTCATCAGGAAGAAGTGAACAGCAGCCAGGCTGGGAAGCTGGAGGTTGGGATGGGAAAGAGGTGTCAGGAAGTGTCCAGGGCTCAGGCCACCAGCTGCTGATTCTCTGGTTTATGGAACAGGCTTGTAGAGCCTCTGTTCCTTGGACACAAGCTAAATGTTTGTACAAGTCCCTTGGAATATTCCTCTGGAAATATTGGATATGCCCCCTATAGATTTCCTGTGTTGCCTCTGATGGATTAGAGCAGGAGGACGTGGCAGGGTGTGGGGGGCTGCGGGAAAGGAGCATAGCCTGGAGTCACTGTGATAGTGAAAAAACAAACAAAAAAACCCGATTCCAGATCATCACATCCAAAATTCCCCCAGGGGGCAGTACTGCCCTCCTGGAGAACCACTAGCTTAGCCTCATCACAGGATGGAAGGGCTACTGAGGAGCCAAGTTCACGGTCCACACCACCAACCCCAGCCCAGCCCTTATTGTGCACAGGAAATGCCTGGCCCACTGAAACAGCCTGGGCCATTGACTCCGCCATCTAGCTAGACCTCAAACAGGTGATCGCACAGACGGTTGGTTATTCCTTACAGTTGTAGTGAGTGCCAAGAAGGAAAAGTATGGCTGTCAGGTTGTTTGCTAGAGGGACCCAGTCTAGACCAGGATGTCAGAGACGGCTTCCCTAGGGAAGCCATACGAATGCTGAGGCCTAAGGATGAATGGGAGTGGCCCTGGAAAGAGAGAGGGGAAGGCATTTGTGTGTAGAGGGGACACCAGAGCTCCAAGCTGAAAGATAGCTCAGCATATTCCTGAAACTGAGAAACCACTGAAGCTGCAACTCAGGGAGTGAGGGGTGGAGTGGCCTTTCCAGGTGGGTGGATGTAAGGGATTTGGGCATGATCCCAAGAACAAGGGAGACCTTTGAGGCCCGATCATATGTTTTAAGATTGCCTGGCCCCAGTATGGATAATGGACCAGAAGTCACCAGCCAGGAGGCCCCTGCGTGGCCCAGGCAAGAGAAGGTAGTGGAGGAAATGCCTCGGTGGAGGCATTTGGATGCTATGGGTACATGGATGCTACCAAAGTCATGGATGTCAGCAAGGAAGATTTAAGCCTCAAGTAGGTGAAATCTTGTCTCAAGTAGGCTTTAATAGTATAGTCTTTTTTTTAAGATTTTATTTATATATTCATGAGAGACACAGAGAGAAAGAGAGGCAGACACAGGCAGAGGGAAAAGCAGGCTCCATGCAGGGAACCTGATGTGGGACTCGATCCCAGGACTCCAGGATCACACACTGGGCCAAAGGCAGGCACTAAACCGCTGAGCCACCCAGGGATCCCCAATAGTAAATAGTCTTAAAGTGGTCCTCACTCCTAATACATGGCCCCTTAGAAAGACCTCCTGTCGAGTACTAGGCTCCGGCAGGATCCAGAGACATGATCCAGAGACATAATGGGCTCTGGGCACATACAGCATACAGCTCCGCAGTCATCCTGCACCCAGGCAGACCGTTTCTCCCTCTGGTCTGCTGTCATTGGTGTCTGCTCCATCCTAGAGCTCGTGAGCAATTGATCCACATGCTTCCTTATTCTCAAGAACCAGGAGAGGGAGTTGGGCTTGTCCATTCACAGAGTATAAGCCCAGCCCTCCTGGAGAACGACTCAGGACATTTGCCTTTCACTACAGCAATAGCTATTGCCAGGAGATGGCTTCCGATAGCACAGGATCTACCTGGAGCCCGGGCTGGGGGTCATACCTGAACAGTTGGGTTCTGCTAAGAGGGAGGAGGGAGGTCTGAATGCTGGAGAGGAAGCAAGTGTCCACCTCCTTATGAGGGTAGGTGGGGTGGCCCAGGCAGAGTGGGAACGTCAGGAGAACGAGGTCCCCTGACAGCTAGAAAAGGTACAACCTTTAAGGTGGGCAAGAAGACAGCCTCAGACTTGTCATTGAGGGAGTGAGAGGGGTAGGATCTCATGCCCATGTGGCCAGCTGGTCATTCACAAACATGGGAGAAAAGGCAAAGGATTTGGGCACAGATGCTGATGGGGGTTAGGAGGCTGGGAGCCTGGGGAAGTTCTCTACTCAGCAAATAGGAAGCAAACTGAGAGTGAGGATGGCAGTAGCGTGTTACAAGTTTGGGGAGAGAAAAGTATGAAATGGTGGTTTCTAAAGAGATTGTGGAAAGATTGCTTGCTGGGCAGCAGGAAGGGTCCACTTGAATCAAGGGCCATGAATATCAAGTGTGACAGGTGGTTAGCTGGGCGGTTCTCCAACACCTTCAGTAGTCAGAGTTGGATTTCACCACGTTGTGGTTTAGCCACATGAAAATGCTGGATCCTCTAAATAAGGGAGGGGACAGCCAGCTGAGGGGCTATGCAGCGGAATGATGACTAGTCGCTACATTTAGGCTAAGGGCTAGTGGCCTGCCCGGGTGCTGGGTGCTGGAGGGTAGGGGTGTAGGGAGATGAGAAGCCAGGGCTCCTGTGGTCCGGAGGTCCGTCCATCAGCTGGAAAGGAGCCCGACGGAACAAGGCAAACGTGCTCAGGGCTGTCACCACTCAAGGCTCCCGCCTAACGCAGTCCTCCTCCGGGTGGGGGCGCGGGGCCCGGAGGCTGCCGTCGGGCCGTGGCGGGGGCCGGGTGAGTGGCGGGTGGCTCTGTGCTCCAGGGACCGCTTGGAGAAGCCGGGAGGGGTTCGCGAGGCTCGGGCGGGGTCTTTCCGGGGCGGCGGCCGGGCACCGAGGACGCGGGTCCCGGGGCGGGCGGCGCGAGGCCGGGGCTCAGGGTGCGGCGTGTGGCGCCGCCGCTCGGGACACGCGTCCGCGCTCGCTCCAGCGGGGGGTGGTCCGCAGACCCTGCGTCCTCTCCTCCCGCCTCGGCTCCCGGCGCCCCCGGAGTGCGGGCCCGGGCAGGGCGCAGGGGGTGCGCGCGGGTGCGCTCCGGGAGCGCAGCGTCGGCGGCCTGGCCGGGCAGTGCGCCCCGCCTCCGCGGCCCTCGCGGTCCCCGCCCCGGGCCCCCACCCGCCCCCAGCCGCAGGGCGGGTCGCGGCCGAGGCGGGCAGAGGGGTGGGGTGGAGGGAGGGTCCGCCCAGCGGGCGTCCAGTGTCCTCCCCGCGGCCTCGGCCGGGCGCGGGGACTCGGCGGCGGCGCGGCGAAGGCGACAGCTGCCCTGTGGCACGGGTGCCGCGGAGCCGGGCGCTCGCTCGCCGGGGCCTGGGCCCCCCGCGCCCCCCGCGCCCCCCGCGCCCCGCGCGCCCGCCGCGGCCGCACCATGCTGTGCTGCCTGCTGCTGAGGGCCAGCAACCTCCCCGGCGGGAAGAAGGACCGGCGCAGCGACCCGGTCGCCAGCCTGACTTTCCGAGGTGAGAGCCCCTGGCGGCCGCGCCCGCGCCCGGGCCACCCGACTCTGGGCGCGCACGGCCGCGGCTCGGCGCTGACCGAAGCCCGGGGCGCAGCGCGAGGCCTCGGCCGCGGGGAGGCGAGGACGACGAAGCCAGCCTCGGACGTAGCCCAGCGCTCTGAAATTTTGGAGAACTGAAAGGGCCAGAGCCTGTCAACAGTCAGTGCTTCTTAAGACCCGTACGGAGACCTAATAAAGTCCGAGCGCTCGCGGGGCAGTGGGAGACGGTGCGGAAAGACAGGTGGTGCGGGGTAGAGGAACCAGGATCACTTAAAAGCTGGGCGTGTTTTTGAAACTGGGTCTTGATTTCATTCATCCGCCCATCTTTATTGAACACTGGCCTATTCAATCAGCCACGTGTCAAAGAGCCTGCTCGGGGATCCCCGGGTGGCGCAGCGGTTTGGCGCCTGCCTTTGGCCCAGGGCGCGATCCTGGAGACCCGGGATCGAATCCCGCGTCGGGCTCCCGGTGCATGGAGCCTGCTTCTCCCTCTATGTCTCTGCCTCACTCTCTCTCTCTATGTGACTATCATTAAAAAAAAAAGAGCCTGCTCGCCCACAGGAGGTTCTTAGGCAACAGAGGGTCTCTCTCTGGAGCAACAAAGGACTCGCAACTCTCCTCACCGGGCACCCTTAACCCATCTTCTTTAAGGCAGACCTTCCCATGGGAGGAGGCGCCTCAGAAGGAGCAGATGGAAGAGGAAGGATGTGTTGAAATTAAGAGAAGGAACAATGGCTGAGTCAGGATCCCAGTTCAGCAAAGAAAAATGCATAAGGAGAGGAGAAGGGGTTTCTCTTTTACCAGGAGGTGTATCCCGTGGTTTCTGTGGAATTAAAAAATACGTGCATCACAAAAGATGGTCAAAAGAAGAGGGAAAAGTGGCTGGTGTTTTCAGGAGATTGGAAAACAGTGAGGGCACCAGGGGGCTCTTTTGCTCTGATCCACGTTCTCCTTCTGGTCCCCAAGCGCCCCAGAATAATAATGACCATAGATGGTAGGCACAATTCGGCAAGGTGAAAACGACTTGCTTTTATTCTTTGTAAGGGGACAATTTACATTTTATCCCTCTTTAGAAAAGCGTGGGTCAAAATATTTTAGAACATGGTGCTCTTTTCGTTAACTGGTGACATTCCTGGGTACCTACAAAAAAATGCCACTTGGCGGCAAGGTCGCTAGCTTATCTGCCCAAACCATTCCCCTATAGATACTGTGGGCTCATCCCCAGCGGGAAGAGAAGTTCTGTAAAGATCTTGAGGCCAGGGGCCTACAGCAGCCCAGATCTCTTGGATGCTTTAGGATCTGTTCACAGCTCTCTTTCCCTGGTTCTGGAACAGTCTTGTCGTGGCTCCTAATCTCTCCATTGTGCAGATAAAGAAATGGAAACTCGGGGAAGTTATATGTGTACTTGGTCACAGCCTGGAGTGGGCAGTGCCCATGAGTCAGGAAGATGACCAGATCTGTTGAAGCCCCCCTTGGCGTCGTCCTGGCCCAGGTGCCCCATTCAGCTGCTCTCCTCTAGGTGTCTGCCGTCCTCATCCTTTATTACTTATTTGCATTGATAAGGTCCTAGCAAAACTGACACAATAGAATGTAACATCTCCAACTATTCCAAGTCTATTGCTTTTTCAAAGCCATGCGGCAATGCCACCTTCTCCAGGAAGGCCCCTGAGATTCCCCTGGCATTCATTAGTCTCTTCTCTCTAGGCGTACAACACTTTGCTAGGTCTGCCAGAGCACTCGCCGCAGCCAGCCTGTGCTCTGTGCTCCGAGCCACCCTTAGATGCCGTGACTCCTTGGGAGCAGCAGCCCGTCCTATTCATCAGCTGTCCGGCTGAGCATAAGTAGGTGCTCTGTAGGGTTTGTGTGCTTTCTGGCCCCGGCTCTGGCTGTCCTTAGGATGTGCCTGGGAGCCTCATGCAGTCTGGGCTGATGGTCCTTATACTTTCCTGTACCTGAGAATCTTCTGGAGAGTATACTTCTTGAAAGACAGATTTTTGGCTTCTGATCCAAGAGGTCTAAGTGACCTGAGACTCAGCACTTAACATCCACTTGATGCAGAGCGTTTTGGAACCATACCTTGAGAGAAATTGATGTGAGAGGGGGTGAAATGTGAAATTAATGTCATTCCTTCCCCCACTCCCACCCCAGAGGCTATCCATGCTGCAGTTTGGGGCCGAGTGGATGCTTAGGGAGAGAGGCCATTAGAATCAGACTCAGAATTTACACATCTTTTAGGCTGGGGCGCTCATCAGAATCACGTGGAGAGCTTTAAAAAAGACCACTACCAACCTTCTTATCCTCTCCTCTCTTGAATCTCTGGAGGAGGGGGCCGGAGAGAGGTGTTTCTAAACATTCTCCAACATTTCAGATGTGTAGTCAGGGGTGAGAAGTCTTGAGCCCGATCCCCTCATGGCACAGAGGGGGCTGTGGCCTGCTTGCAGAGAAACCAGCCTGCACCGTGTGCTTGGCTCCCACTTACAGCCCCAGATGCATGGGCCCGGCTGGCCCCACTTCCCCTGCTCTTGTTCCCAGGGCATTCCAGGCTGCGATGTAATTTCAGGACCCGCCTCCCAAAATAGACTGTGAGCTCTGCAAGGCTGGACTCTGAGGGCACTTTCGGGTTTCCTTCAAGTGTTCAGGGTGGAGCCTATTAATGAATACTTATCATTCATTTGTTCTTGTATTAATTGAATAATTAGTTAACTAAAACTCTTATGAGTACCTGGGCTCTGGCAGATAGTTTCGGCTGATTCTCTGTGTACATGAGCGGCTTCATTTCCTGTAGCATTTAATGATCTGTACCTCTCCTCTGTCCTGCCCATTTTCTACCAGCTAATGTGATTATTTATGTCTTTCCAAATCCACTGACCAAATATTTGTTGAGCACCTACTATGTGCCAGATACCGTTCAAAGTGCTGGGGATATATCTAAGAGCAAAACGAGGTCCCTCTTCCCTTGGAGCTCAGACATCTTATTTCCTTGAGGGTGTGATCTCCTGTGACCTGGCTTGGTGAATATCTACCCTGCTTCACCAGCTAGAAACTGGAGTCATGACTGTTCCTTCCCTTCCCTCATCCTCTCAGGGCCTCTCTTCCTCCCTCTGCCTCTTTAGTTGGCCCTCCCCCTTCCCTTCCTCCGCTCCCTTCTGTCTTTTGGGGGGGGGGCTCTAGGCTCCCACCAGGAACCTGGGGGACATCTTATAGAACCCTCTGTATGTGGAAACACTTCTGAGGGGCAGATGTGACTCTCCTGTATAGGGAAGGTGGGCTCAAGGCACTGAACTCTCTGTTTCTGGCTTTTTACATGTTAAAAGTGACTTTAGGGGCACCTGGGTGGCTCAGTCGGTTGAGCATCTGCCTTTGGCTCAGGTCATGATCTCTGGGTCCTGGGATTGGGCCCTGAGTCATGCTTCCTGCTCAACAGGAGAGCCTACTTCTCCCTTTCCATCTGCTGCTCTCTCTGCTTGTGTTCTCTCTGTCAAATAAATAAATACAATCTTAAAAAAAAATAAAAGTGACTTTAAAGCATTCAAAATAACATTCTACTTTCCGTGAACTCAATATGTACTCAATGTGGAAAAGGATATGTTACAGAAAGGTATGATGCAAAAGTCAAGACTGGCCCCAAATCTTGGTACTTTGAATTAACTTGGTACTTAAGATATATTTCCTCAAAGATTCTTTTATCCTCTTTTTCAAAAAAGCAATTTTAGTTGTGAAATATAACACCCGAGTAAAGTCCATACAGTATAAATGTGTGCTTCACTGCACTGGCTCTCAGCTGGGGGTGATTTTGTGCCTCAGGGGACATTTGTCAACATCTGGAGACATTTTGGGTTGTTGCTTCTGGGTGAGATGGGGGTAGGGGGTGCTACTGGCATCTAGTGGGCAGGGGCCAGAGGTGCTGCTAAACACCTACAGGGTACAGGACCTCCCCACGACAGCCACAACAAAGAATCATCCAACCTCAAATGTTAATAGTGCCAAGGGCGAGACACCCAGCTTTATTTTATTTTATTTTATTTTATTATTTTATTATTATTTTTAAAGATTTTATTTATTTATTCATGAGAGACACACACACACAGAGGCAGAGACACAGGCAGAGGGAGAAGCAGGCTCCACGCAGGGAGCCTGACGTGGGACTCGATCCCGGGTCTCCAGGATCACACCCTGGGCTGAAGGCAGGTGCTAAACTGCTGAGCCACCCGGGCTGCCCAGCCCCCAGCTTTAATGAGTAATGAAGAGGGGGTATCCATGTATATTACCCAGGACAAGGAATAGAACCTTACTAGTCTCACTCCTCCATCAGAAGTCTCAGACTCCCTGCCTTCCTCTGTAGAGATAATCCCATCCCAGATATCTTTTTTAAAATGTTTGAATATTTACATTTTCACTCAACAATAAACCAGGAGCATCTTTCTATGTCAGGAAAGATTCTTTTACACACCTTTTAAAATGTCTGCATAGTATTTTATTATATGGCTGCACCCTAATTCAATGAATCAATCCCTTATTGACTTATGTTTAAGTGATATTAAATCTTTTTTATTTATATCCAGCACTCAAGTTATACTGTCACTGTGAGAAATATCCTGGTGATTAAATCTTTGTCCATATATTTAATTATTTCCTTTGGGTAAATACTGGAAGTAGCATTACATCTAATATACAGGTTATAGATGTATATAAGGATTTGCTGCATTTCCCAAATTGCTTTTTGGAAGATCTCTACCAGCTTTACCCTCTCACTAACTGAGTAAGAAGGTTTATTTTCCTATAATCCTGCTAACACTAAACATTACCATGTTTAACAATCTTCTTTAACCATTTCTTAGGTTCACATAGTATTTGTGACATTTCAATGTTATTACCTACTTGCATTTATTTTTTTACTTTTTCATTTGCCCAGTTTTTTGGAGGGAAGGTATCTTTTTTTCTTAATTAGCTGTAAAGTGCTCTTTACATATTAAGGATGTTAACATTTTGTCATAGATATTTCAAATATGTCCCCCAGTTCAAATTGGCCTTTTGAGTTCAAAGACTACCCTTCTCAGTACATTCCATCACAGCCAGTTGATCCAGCTACCACCACCCCTTCCTGGCTAGCGGTTTCCTGGAAAGGGTGGTTTCAGTTAGGATTCAGAAAGATGAATATGAGGGTGAGTTCCTGAGGGTGAGAAGAGCAGGACTCTGCAGGGAGTGGTGGGGGGAGTGACAGCTGCCCAGTTCTTGAGGTGTGCAGGCTTGAATCAGGCACGGATGGTGGGCCAATGTCAGAGTTACCAGAGTCTACCTCTCCTTTTTGTTGGAGGTTGTCTGTACTGAGAAGTACAGCTGACCTTCCTTCAGCAGGAGCCAGAGCCATCTTTTCTCCTTTCTGTTGCCATTGCCTTTTGGTTTTATGCTGATACTTCAAATTTTTGTCTGATGGATATTCTAAAGAAGTGTCAACAGAATCCCCCAAACAGAGCGAATCCTTAGTACCTGTTTGTGGAATAGTCCAGGCTGCCTGCAGGATCTTAAGGTGCCATGCAGCTTCTGACAGTAGGTGTTGTCTCCTGCCTCATGGGCAGAAACAGCCTGTCTCTCTCTCTGGGAGTCCAGAGCACCCCATACCCTCTCCTGTCTCCTCCGTCTCTAAGTGAATGGCACCGCCAGCATGCCTACATCCCTGTCAGAACCTGAGACATGTTCTGCTCTTCACCCTTCTCCCTTCCCCACCTGGGTGCTGGTCAGTGTGCCCCAGACCCACAACCTCTGTCTTCACTATCTCCACTTGGATTTTTTTTTTAAGACTTTACTTATTTATTTAACACACATACACAGAGGGAGAGAGCACAAGCAGGTGAAGCAGCAGGCAGAGGAAGAGGGAGAAGCAGGCTCCCACTGAGCAGGGAGCCCGACACAGGGCTTGATCCCAGGACCCTGGGATTATGATCTGAGCCAAAGGCAGATGCTTAACTGACCAAGCCACTCAGGCGCCCCTCACACCTGGACTTAAAAAAAATGTGACAAAATACACATAACAGAACATTTACCATCTTAATCATCTTTAAGTGTACACTTCAGTGGTATTGAGAACATTCATATTATCATGTAACCATCACCACCATCCATCCCCAGAACTCTTTCATTGTTCCCAACGGAAATCTCTACCCATTAAATAATAGCTCCCCGTGTCCCTGGTAACTAACTGCTTTCACTTAGTATAACATCCTCGAGGTTCATCCATGACGTAGCATGGTCAGAATCTCCTTCATATTCAAGGGCTGAATCCTATTCTCTTGTATGTATATCCCACATTTTTCTTGTCCATTTATCTGTCAGTGGACGTTTGGGTTGCTTACACATTTTAGCTGCTGTGAGTAATGCTGCTGTGCAGATGGGGGTACAAATATCTGAGACCTCCTGAACTTTTATGAGAGTTTGTGACTGTCAATGTCTTTACTCCTACCACCCTCCGGCAGGGGTCCTGGGATCTTGAGTTTCTCTTTCTCTCTGTGTAGCCTCAGGACTTTCCCCCCACCACAAGGCCTAGATCTAGCTTGGTCCCTACCATAGAGTAGCTGGACTTCTTACATGGTCACTCAGGGCTCCTAAAGCCATAAAAGCAGAAACCACAGGTCCTACTTTGAACCACAGGGCCAGCTCAGATCAGTGTGGAGGTGTACCAGCTAAGGGTGTGAATGTTAGGGATGCCTGGGTGGCTCAGTGGTTGCACATCTGCCTTCGGCTCAGGTCTTGATCGAGGGTCCTGGTATCAAGTCCTGCATCAGGATTCCTGCAGGGAGCCTGCTTCTCCCTCTGCCTATTCTCTGCCCCTCTCTCTCTGTTTCTCGTGAATACATAAAATCTTGAAAGAAAGAAAGAAAGAAAGAAAGAAAGAAAAAAAGAAAGAAAGAAAGAAAGAAAGAAAATATGTGAATGTTAGGAAGCTGGCTCACTGGGGCCATCTACTATGAAGACTACTATTCCCTACATTTTCAGCTCCAAGAAGCAGGGACCACTTCCTTCTCCATTTGGCCAGGATAACAGTATGGCTGTGGTGACTGCAACTCCTTTAGTTAGTCCTGTTCCCAACACAGTGCCAGGCACATAACAGGTATCGGTAAATATTTACCCATCTTTGTTGCCAATCATTCCCCTACATGGGAGTCAGTGTCCCCCATGAATTAGGAACAGCAAATGACTCTTAGTGTTGAGATGTTTCACTTTTTTTGTGCTTAAAAAATGTTTTCTTATTCTGATAAAATATATATAATGCATCCTTTACCATTTAAACATTTTTAGATATACAGCTCAGTGGCATTAAGCACATCCACACTGTTGTGCATCTATCACTGCTGTTCATTCCCAGAACTTTTTCATCATCCCAGCATGAAACTTCATGCCCATTCAACAGTACCTGCCCGTTCCTCCTCCCCTCAGCCCCTGGAAACCTCTAGTCTACTTTCTGTCTCTGTGAATTTGATTATTCTGGGTACCTCATGTAAGTGCTAGCGTATAATGTTGTCCTTTTGTGTCTGCCTTATTTCATTTAGCGTGCTGTGAATTTTCAAGATTCTTTTATGTCATAGCATGTGTCAGGAGTTTCCTTCCTCCTTAAGGCTGAGCCACATCTCATTGTTTGTATATCCCGTACATTTTATTTATCCATCCATCTGTTGATGGACATGTGGACCTTGGTGCTTTTGAGGTGTGTTGGGAAATAAATCAGCATCCCTCAGCTTTTCTTTGAACCCTCCTTTGACTGGCATAAAAACCTGCCAAATTACAGACTGAGTGCACCCTCAGTGAAAACCCCTGCTTCCGAGTGTGTCTTCTCTATGATCCCACCAGCCCCAAAGACTTCCATCATCATTAGTGTCACTGTCTGCTTCCCATGACCTTATAATTGTGTTGTAGGGAAGAGAGGCTACTGGGGGATTGCCAACTGGCTCTGCCAGAGGTCAGAGGGTTCCCTTCCATGCTGTAACCCCTGTGGGTGTCCAAGGCCCTGGGGCTAACTAACATCTTGGGCTCCTGAAAGAAGCCTGTCCCCACAAGATGGGCCTGGAGGTATGAGTGAGGCCTGGGGCCCAGACTGCTGGATAGACAGTACCCTGGCCACTGACAAGTGAACCTCACCAGGTGGTGAGCAGAAGGTAATGATGTGGCTCCTCACATGACGCTATTACTATGTCAGACTCTAGGGTGGCAGGAGATTTGGGGTTCCCACCAGGGGAGACTGCTTAGCCAGGTGGCCCCAGGTGCCAGATGGGGCAGGATTGGGCTGTCTTCTTACCTTTGCTCTGCTCCTGTCTCTGAGGCCCCTCTCCCAACCTCTTCCCATAGCCATAGTCTTTATCAGAACTGGCCCCTGGTGAGGGACCAGGACCAGATGGTGTGCTAGATCATTCTTGTCACACCCCTTGGCTCTCAACAATGAAGGGCCAAGAGGGTCATTTCTTTGTTCTTCAGTTCTTCTCTGACAGTCTTCATTTTAAGCATTATTTTCAAACCTTTTGGATTGTTATTCACAAGAAACATATTTAATATCAAGACATAGTACACACATATAAATATGTATATGAAAATATAACCCAACTTTTCAACTAATAGTAATTTTGCAGTGAAAGATGTACTCTGATATTTTCTTCTCTGTTCTGTCATTAAAAAGACATATTGGTTATGTCACTCAGTTGATGTCATGGCCTATGAATGGGTCCCAATGAGCAGTTTGAAAAACACTACCATCCATCAATAAGAGACTCTGGTCTGGGATAGAATCAGGGTGGGCAGGCCTGGGGAAACAAGTGAAGCATTTCCACGGGGACAAACTCTTCTGTCTAAGGTAAGTTCATTCTTCTTCGCTGAGTCATTCAGTCTGGAGGAACACCACCAGAGGCTATAGCATAATTCTCATGAGGTCTGCTGGCCCCTAATTCTGCAGAGCAATCCCAGGAGAGGACATGGTCCTCTGTCCCCATCCCCAGCATGACCTGTGGGCTCTCCTATATATTTAACTCTTGAGTCGGTTAAATTATACACAAAAAGCCACATCTATCAAGGCCAAAATTAATGATCAAGGACAGGACAGATTTAGACCCATGACAAGGAAGGAACTGTTTTCTTGACTGTTTCCTAATTAGCAGGATGCCTTCCCTTCCTTTGGCTTCTGTCAGTCATGTGATGTGCTGGGGTAATGTTTCACTTCTTTCCTGCACCTCTCTGAGGCTATAGCATCCTTCCATTGAAGTGTCCTCCCTGAATGTCACTCAGAGGGTCTCAGAGTTGGTCCTTCTAACCAGACCTAGTGAAATCTCACTGAAGGCCTTTTTTAAAAATCTTTTTATTTAAATTCAGTTAATTAACATGCAATGTATTATTGGTTTCAGAGGTAGAGGTCAGTGATGACTCATCAGTCTTATATAATACCCAGTGCCCATTACATCATGTGCCCTCCTTTTTTTTCTTTTCCTTTTTTTAAAGATTTATTTATTCATTTATGATAGACATAGAGAGAGAGAGAGAGGTAGAGACACAGGAGGAGGGAGAAGCAGGCTCCATGCCGGGAGCCTGACGTGGGACTTGATCCCAGGACTCCAGGATCGCACCCTGGGCCAAAGGCAGGCGCCAAACCGCTGAGCCACCTAGGGATCCCCCATCACGTGCCCTCCTTAACGTCCACTACCCAGTTACCCCATCCCTCCACCTCCCTCCTCTCCAGCAACTCTCAGTTTGTTTCCTATGACTAAGGGTCTCTTATGGTCTGTCTTCCTCTCTGATTTCGTCTTGTATTATTTTTTCCTCTCTTCCCCTATAGTCCTCTGTTTTGTTTCTTAAATTCTACATATGAGTGAGATCATATGATAATTGTCTTTTCCTGATTGACTTATTTCACTTAGCATAATATCTTCAAGTTCCATCCACATCATTGCATATGGCAATATTTCCTTTTTTGATGGCTGAGTAATATTCCATTGCATACATACACCACCTCTTCTTTATCCATTCATCTGTCGATTGACATCTGGGCTCTTTTCATAGTTTGGCTGTATGTCCACAATAGCTCTGGACATTGCTGCTATAAACACTGGGGTGCAGGTGCCCCTTTGAATCACTATATTTGTGTCTTTGGGGTAAATACCCAGTTCACTGAAGGCCTTTGTTTCCTCATCTTTAGGAAAGCTAAAGTGGGAAATGCTTGAAAGACACTTTGCACAGGGCTTGGCACTTGGCTTGTTCAATTAATACCCTCCAAGAGCACCAGGAATGCTTCCAAGTGGTCAACTCAAGAGCAGCTGCAGATGGGATTTTCCACATTACTCTTGTAGGTCAGGGGAAGTTGATAGGGCAGAGGAAGTAGACACTTAGACTGAATCTCATATCTCTGCAAAACCCTATGAAGTAAACATTCTTCTTATTATCCATTTACGACCAAGGGAGATAAGGCCTAGAGAGTTAATAAGCCCTATCTGAGGTCACACAACAGGGGATATTATTTGAGTGACTTCAAAGCTGTGTCTGCACCCACTGCTGGAGACATACTAATGTGGCCCACAAGGATGATTTAGCCAGGCCAGGCCTGGACTAACTTTGAGAAGATAACTTGCCCCTCCCAGAACACCTCCTTCTCACTGTGACTCTTCTTATCCCCTATGTCCACTGATCTACTCCCCTACTGTTAATGCAGTGTGATCGCATTCCTTGGGAAGAGTGGTATCCCCTGGTGATGGAGTGAACCTGGGGATAAGGCATGGTGTCTGTCCTCTGAAGATCATAGTCCAGTTGGGGAGAAAGACAAAGAAACCTATAGTTCTCCTATGTTCTGATATATGGTCAGCCATCTCTGTCTGAAGAGTCAGGTGAGGCTTATCAGAGTAAACAACTGAGCTGGCTATTGAAGAATCAGTAGGAGTTCACTAGATGCATCTGAGTGATGCAGGAGGGTGGGGAGGGCAAGTGAAATGAACTCATATTTAATGAGTCTGCTGTGTGCCAGGAACCTCACTCATACTGTCTTGTTTAATTTTCACAAAACCTCATGGAGAGGTATTATTATGATTTTATAGATGAGGAAACAGAGGCTGAGATACTCAATGAATTTCCTGAGAGTTTTTCCAAGTGTGTTACAGGGACTCCTGGGGGAATCCCCAAGACTCTTTGAGCAGGTCAGCAAGGTTGAAACTATTTTCAGAATAACCTGAAGTTCCTATGTGTCTTTTTCACTGTCAATATTTGCACTGATAGTACAACAGTGATGGAAGGTAAAACCGCTGGTATCTTAGTCCTAGTGAAAGCCTTGGTGCAAAATTGTACTCGGCACTGAATTCTTCCCTTTCCTGTATTTGCACTTAAAAAAAGAAAGCTAGATCAGATGAGAAATGTCCTTGATAAAGCATTACAATTATTTATTGTTTAATCTTGATCTTCAAGTACATATATTTGTAATATTTGGAGTGTTGAGACATAAGTATGCATAGAGCACTCCACACTGAAAAATGATGACTGTTGCAAGAAGAAGCACATGTATGGCTGCTTGAGTTGCAAGCTGAACTAGCCAGTTTGTTTATTTCATGGAATATTGTTTTTACTTGAAAGAATGACTGACAAATTGTGACTGTTCAGATTTGGGCATTTGACTGACATTTTCTTGAAAGTGAAAGCATGAGCTTTTCACCTCAAGCAGACATTTATTATTTGTTGCCAATCACAAAATTTGAGCTTTATTTTCTTTTGTTTAAAGATTTTATTTATTTATTCATGAGAGACACAGAGAGAGAAAGGCAGAGACACAGGCAGAGGGAGAAGCAGGCTCCTTGCAGGGAGCCCGATGTGGGACTCGATCCCGGGACTCCAGGATCACACCCTGTGCTTAAGGCAGGTGCCAAACTGCTGAGCCACCCCGGGATCTCAAATTTGAACTTTCAAACCAGAATGGGAACATAGAAAGTTGTATCCTTCATCTTCCTCATATTTAATGACTTTACTGATGAGATTGATGGTAATATTAATGAATATGATTTTTTTTTTGCATTACACAATCAATTGTGTCAATCTTTGGAAGGTCCACATAACACGATGAGCAGAAACTCTCACAGTAATCAAGGCAAGATATTGCAGAATCATGCAAGATTAAGATATTCATTCAAAGTGCAAGACAGAACCATGGGCTTCAGTGTAACAGAGTACAAAATGTTCATTGACCTGTTTTCAGGGATACTATTTGTTGAGTTTTTGGTGTAATATCAAAGAAGGATATCCACAGTTATCTGAAGATTTATTAAAATACACCTCTTTTTCCAAATATATGTCTCTCTCTTTTAAAAAATATTTTATTTAGGGATCCCTGGGTGGTGCAGTGGTTTGGCGCCTGCCTTTGGCCCAAGGCACGATCCTGGAGACCCAGGATCGAATCCCACGTCGGGCTCCTGATGCATGGAGCCTGCTTCTCCCTCTGCCTATATCTCTGCTTCTCTCTCTCTCTCTCTGTGTGACTATCATAAATAAATAAAAAAAATTAAAAAAAATATTTTATTTATTCATGAGACACACAGAGAGAGGGAGAGGCAGACACAGGCAGAGGGAGAAGCAGGCTCCATGCAGGGACCCTGATTTGGGACTCGATCCATGGACTCCAGGATCATGCTCTGGGCCTGAAGGCAGGTGCTAAACTGCTGAGCCCCCCAGGCATCCCCTCCAACTATATATCTCATTGGATTTTTCTTCCTAGATGTCAACCAAAACAAGACATCTCAACAGACTGAATGTAGAAGTAGATATGATAATCCAGCCAGGCATTAAAGAGATTTACAAAATATAAACAGTGGCACTTTTCTTTTTCCTTTGTTTTGGAAGTTATAGTTACTTTTCAGAAAAACATGTCACTTATGTTAACATGGATTGGATTTATTACTGTTAATTTAAGATTAGTTACTAAATAAATATTTTTAACTTAAAAAATTATTTATTTTAAATAGGCTCCACACCCAGTGTGGGGCTTGAACTCATGACCCTGAGATCAAGCCTTAGGCTCTACCCACTGAGGCAGCCGGGGACCCCTAAATAAATATTTTTAAATGCCTCAGTTGTTATTTCTTTTTAAAGAAATTATTTCTTTTTAAATTTAAATTCAACTTGCCAACATATAGTATAACACCTAGTGCTCATCACATCAGGTGCCCTCCTTAATGCCCGTCACTCAGTTGCCCCATCACCCTACCCACCTCCCTTCTGCAAACCTTTGTTTGTTTCCCAGAGTTAGGAGTCTCTCATGGAAAGTCTCCCTCTCTAATTTTTCCCACTCAGTTCCCCTCCTTTCCCTTATAATCCCGTTCACTATTTCTTCTATTCCCCGTATGAGTGAAACCATATGATGTTTGTCCTTCTCTGATTGACTTACTTCACTCAGAATAATACCCTCCAGCTCCATCCATATCGAAGCAAATGGTGGGTATTTGTCGTTTCTAATGGCTGAGTAATATTCCATTGTATATATAGGCCACGTCTTTATCCATTCATCTTTTGATGGACACCGAGGCTCCTTCCACAGTTTGGCTACTGTGGACATTGCTGCTAGAAACATCGGGGTGCCGATGTCCTGGTGTTTCAATACATCAGTATCTTTGGGGTAAATACCCAGTAGTGGAATTGCTGGGTAGTGTAGGATAGCTTTATTTTCAACTTCTTAAGGAACCTCCATACTGTTTTCCTGAGTGGCTGTACCAGTTTGCATTCCGATCAAGAGTGCAAGAGGGTTCTCCTTTCTCTGCATCCTCGCCATCAGTTGTTATTTCTTAATACCACAAAGGTCAATAGATACAAGCCATTCAAATAAAAGCTCTTTAGGATCCTTAGTAAATTTTAAGAGTTATCTCTTGTGATCAAAGAGTTTGAGAACCTCTGACCTGAGGTTTCATGGGAAATAAGTGTTCTGTGTCATTTTGAAGCCCACATTCTTTTATTTTTTTTAAAGATTTTATTTATTTATTTATTCATGAGACACACACAGAGAGAGAGAGAGAGAGAGAGAGAGAGAGAGAGAAAGGCAGAGACGCAGGCAGAGGGAGAAGGAGGCTCCATGCAGGAAGCCCAATGCAGGACCCGATCCCAGGACTCCAGGATCACGCCCTGAGCTGAAGGCAGGCACTAAACAACTGAGCCACCCAGGCGTCCCATGAAGCCCACATTCTTTTCCTACATTTGTGATTTGCAGCAGGCCATGAGAGGGGATTGGGAGTCCACTCTGCCCCACTTGGGAGAGTTTTATCCAAATCTCCCAAGGGACTCCCTGGAGGCTCAGCAACCATTTTCAACGTAATTGCCTTGGAGTCTACCAAATCCTGCTCAGCCTCTCTCCCTCAGATATCTCTTTCTCCACAATTTTCCTTTGCTTTTTCTTTCTCTATTGTTTCTCTCCTCCAAATCTTCCCCCAAACCCTGCTTGCATCCTTGACGCCACTCTGATTTTCTTTTCTTCCTGCTCTGAAACTGGCCAGAGGGAGCTGAGCCTGCAGGTTATTGGCAATGCTTAGCTTTAGAGGAGGACTTGAGGGGTCCCAGGAGATGTTTCCAGAGACTTTCGGGGCTTTCATGGTCCAGACTCTGTAAAAGTAGAGCAGTCTCAAGCTTCTCACTATAAAGTCTTGCACAGGCAGGGTGGAACCAGGTGATTGAATGTAAGTTCTGTATCTGACCACTTTTAATCATCCATTGAACACTGAATCATTTCTGTTCTGATGCTTACTGGAAGGGTTGGACGTGTTTGTCCTTTTCTGTGCCTCACATCCACTCCTCCATGCCTAAGGCTCCAAAGGAGGTGCTTCGACTTGCTGTCGTCTGGGGCACTGTGGGTCCCACCTCAGCCCTAACATTGTCTGTTCTTCCTGTCATCTACCCCGAACCATTCTGCATTCCATTGGCCCAGCCATTGCGAGCCTTGGGACAGCCTGCTTCAGACATACCCCTTCAAGGCAAGGGTGGGGGGCTGTTTTTTTTATTGAGGTAAAATTCACATAACCTAAAATTAATCATTTTAACCATTTAAAAGCACACGATCTCAATGGTTTTGAGTATATTCACAAGGCTGTGCAATCACCCTCGTTCTAATTCCAGAATATCTCATTACCTCTGAAAGAAACCATTAAGCATTTGCTCCTCATTCCCATCTCCCCTCAGCCACTGGAAACCACTAACCTATTTCCTGTCTCTGCATTTGCCTATTCTGGCTGTTTCACATAAACAGAATCGTACAATATGTGTAGGTAGATGCTTTTAAAATGAAAAATATTTTCCATGCAGATCATTCATTCTCAGCAAATTTACAGTTAAAACCTTTATTTAGAAAGTCATAACTTCCCAACAATAGAATTTGTTATTATCATGTTATATAATAACATATTATCATAACAGTAACAAAGTCATTGAGAAGAGGCAGACTGGGTATTTTCCTTTAAAAACATCCTGGGTCCTGGGGTTGGGACTGCTGTGTATCAGTCCAGAGCTGAGAGAGCGAAGGCGCGTGACTGGCATTGGCCACTCCTTGCAGCCTGGTGGGGTTCTCAGGAATCCCTTGGTTGGGTGAGGTTTCCTCGGAGAGGGGGGGGGGGCAAGCAGCAGCAGCGCGGCTCTCAGGAGCTGCCCCAGATTGGGTGGGAGGTGCAGGGCTGGCATTCATCTCTCCACTCTCCCTTCGTGTCTCTCCTAGGAGTGAAGAAGAGAACCAAAGTCATCAAGAACAGCGTGAACCCCGTGTGGAATGAGGTATGCAAGATTTCCATTCTCCCTCCTTTTCATCTGCTGTCACTGTCTCTGCAGTGACAAGTCAGGAGCTTGAGACTGAGGTGGCTTTCTCAGAGGTATGTCAAGGAGGGGAGGGGCGGCTGGTCCCACGTGTCAACTAAATCTGCCTGGTGCTAGGAACCCGGGAGGACAGTCGGTGGCCTGGCCTGCCAGGTAAATAGAAGCATCTCCTCTGATGTGGGTGTGGCATGGGGAGGAGTGAGATGTCTTTGGTTTCTATTCCTTCCAGCTCTTGTCAGCCAGGTACAACTAGCAGCTGGGTCATTTAGGGGCTCTCTGGCCTGCCTTGGCTCCCTTATCCAGGCGGTTCTTCCTGCCCAAAGCCCACCTCCTCCCCTCAGTCCTCCCTGATTAACCAGGTGCTCAACTAGCTCCTTGCATATGACCCCCTGGTGGTCCTTTGGATGCCTTGTGGACAGGGCTGGGATTCACAGGGGTACCTTTGCTCTGAGGAGAGATTCAGGGCCTCTGGATAGACATACCTAGTGTGGCACTAATCCATACTGCATGCCACAGGCCTGGCTTCCGCATGAGCACATTGATCTTGGTCCCCGAGGACCCTGTAGAGTCAGCAGGCACACACACCACCGCCTCCACCTCTGCACTGTGCTCCTGGCCTGGCTTCCTGGTCATTGGTGGAATTGAGTTTGGGGAAGGAGGCCATAGGAGCCTGGTTTCCTTCTCTTTTCTGCTCCCTTCAGCTTTTGCTGTCTCTTCTGAAGCTCTGGAATTCTCATTTATTCATGTATTCATTCATTTGCTCATTCATTCATCCACCCACTGGCATTGTTCATGGATGGCTGTTCAGTGCCCTGGATGGACCAGAGTGAACCAGACACAGTTTCTTCTCCTAAGGGGCCACCCGTTGTTTTTTTCTCTTTTTCTTCCAGGGCTTTGAGTGGGACCTCAAGGGCATCCCCTTGGACCAGAGCTCCGAGCTTCATGTGGTGGTCAAAGACCATGAGACAATGGGGAGGAACAGGTGAGGTGGGCAAGGGGCACTCTGTGGCCTGAAGGCACAGGGGGGTTTGTGGTGGACATAGGCTCCAGAACCTGGGCCCTGGAGCGCTGGTGTTTCAACTCAGCATGTATTGAAGATGTGTCTCTTGTGGGCCTAGTGGTAGATGCCCGGGAGGGGGCGTGCCTGTAGCCTCAAGAACTCAGTATGGCTAAATCTGAGAGCTGTCTAGGCTGCAGGGAAGGGAGATGGGCTGGAATCAGATGTGCACGTGTTTGCACGACAGCCTGCGTCCTAGGGAGCAGGGAGGAGAAGGATCCTCATGTCCAGCTGCAGCCCAGGGGAGCCTGGGTGCAGCCACCTCTCCCCACCCGGTCAGGCTGCTGAGGGCAGCAGTGCACTCCAGCGGCGGCCTGGCATAACAAAACTGCAGCTAGCAGGGAGCTCTTGAGGAAGCCTTCATGGAAGAGGAAGGACTGGAGGTGAGAGTTGGGGTTTAGAAGTCGGAAGGTATTAAAGGTTTGCAGTGGCTGTATACTTCCCTCTGGCAGACTTTTCTCTTGTTTCATATATGGACTGTGGAGGGTTCCAGGCAGGGGCAGTAGAGGAGCAAAGCTTGGGGGTGGTGGTGGCGGAGAAAGGAGGCTCTTTACAGGTTGGCAGTGGGTCCTGTCTCCTGTCATTGAACTGGGGGCCTTGCATGTGCCCGGGGTAGTGTGGGGTGGGGGGCAGGACCAGCCAAGCTTGCAGCTTGATGGTGCTGCTCACTGTGGGGTCAGGTCATCTGGGAAAACAGCCTGTGAGGCCCCGGGGCCTTGTGGCCTTGAACGTGAGGGCAGGGTTCAGCATCCCTGCTGGGCATGGCCGGGTAGGGCTGTGTTAGGTGCCAGCAGGGAGGGGGGATTCCTGCTCTTGGTGCCATGTACTGAGGCATGGGCTTGCTGTTTTGTGATCTACTCATAGGGGTGCCTTTGTCTGGGAATTGGGTCAGCCAGTATCTGAGGCCCAGAAGGCCTGGCTGTGTTACCCTGGGGTGGGAGAGAAGAGTGAGGGAGGAAGGGAAGAGTCAGAGGCCTAGGGGAGGCTAACGAGGGTCTCAGGCTGCAAAGCACCTGGAAAGTTTGGAATCTTCAAAAGCTTAGAAGAAAAGTCCAACTGCCAGGGTCTCTCTGTGACTGTCCTGGTCATGGGTGCAGGGCATGGTATGTGTGAGGAGAGTGGGGGTACTTTTACCAGGACCTCCTCACAGGAGGCAGGGACTGGGATCCATTCACACTAATCGATCCCAACACAGACATTTTCTGGAAAAAAAAAGGCAGCCTCTAATAAGCATGGACGGTGGATCTGCAGGTGAAAGAGGGAGGGACGCTGGGTGCCAGACAGTCTTGGAAGGCTTTCTGGAGGAGGGCCACACAGACTGACTCCAGTGTTTTGGAGGATGAGGAAGGGAGGGCATTCCAGCATTCGGGTGTGGTGGGCCAAGGCCCACAGGCCAAGGCCTCACAGTTGTGGCTCGGTCACACGACACATGCAGCCCAGTGAGAAGGGAGCCGTGGGGCCAGATAGGGAGGGCTTCTCTGATATCAGCCAGGGGATAATAATAGCAAAACCACAACAGCTGATGTTGCCTAGTGTCTGGCCCTTTGCTGAGTCTTTATAATGTAAAATCTTTTTAAATCAGCTGGGTACTGCTGTTACGGTTGTCATCGTTATGGAAGGACACTGTGGCTCTGAGAGATGGGTTTTTTTCCTCAGAGGCTGGTGATGGCAGAGCTATTCTGGAAGGCAGGTCTGCAGCATGCTCATAATCACTGAGTCCCTGTGCCTCTCAGAGGCTCCTGGAAGGCCCAGGCGGGTGCTGGACCCTCTGGAGGGTTCCATTCCCTCATGATGCTGGACTTGAAAGGGTGTAGTGAGGCAAGATAGTCTGGGGGCTGCAAGGTACATGGGTTTCATTTTCATGATCATATTCAGCATTTTACAGGCCCTGTGGGGAGATGTTTAAAATCATGGAGACCTGAGCAGGGGCTGTGAAGATATTTTTGATTAATTCAAGGGCCAGGCTGGTCCTCAGGGTGACACCAGACCAGTGCCACACTGGGGGCTAGGCTGCACTGTACCTTGGGGCCTTCTCATTGGCCCTTGTGGGAGTCCTGTAGTTCCTGGGGGGAAGCCAGCTCCCTGAACACCAGTTCACTGCAGGGCCAGTGCTGGAAATCAGTTCCTCAACATCAATTTGCAGAACTGCTAATTCTCAAAACTTTCCAACATACTAGAAACTTCTTTCTTGTAACCACTTGCATGTAGGTTTTGAATTTTCCAAACATTTCTTAATTTTGCACTCCTAGCAATTAAAAACTAAATTTGAATTAAACTAAATTTAAACTTATATTCATAAATACCTGAAGAATTTCAGAGGTTGCCCAAACCACAGTGTCCTGGGTGGAAATAATGGAGTTCTGGCTTCATTATGGAACCCCTTGCGGTAGGCAGCCTCCAGAGTAGTTTGCTTGACTGTGAGGGGCCCGAGGGAGAAGCTGCTGGAGCAGTGGCAGGGGGGCAGGAAACCAGTAAGGCCATGCTGTGTGCCCCCGAGGCCAGACCTCATGGACTTTCATTTTACACGTGATTGTGAGAAAAGAATCTGAGATAAAAAGTATTAACAATTCTAAAGCAGTAAAAGTAAGAAATAGACCAGGAAGTGACAAGAGCAACCATGGGGCATTTTACATTTTGAAAGAAAGAAGGGAAAATATTCAGTGGTTTCACTTTAACAAAAAAATTAAATAGAAAACCTACTGTCTAAGGGCACCTGGGGGTGCAGTTAGTTGAGTGTGCGACTCTTGGTTTTGGCTCAGGTCGTGATCTCAGGGTCATGAGATGGAGCCCCTCATCAAGCCCTGCGCTCAGTGTGGGATCTCCTTAAGACTCTCTCCCTCTCCCTCTGCCCCTTCCCCACAAAAAATAAATAAATAAATCTAAGGGGGAAAAAAAAAAAGAACATCTACACTCTGCTTTCACATTGTCACTGTCCGGTCAGGAAGCAAAGAAGGAAATGACAGGCGTGACAGTGACTGTTGTCATCTGACCCCAGGATTTCAGAAGGACCTATGGGGTCATCACACAGCCTCCCCCGTCATTTCTGAGTGTCCCCAGCCTGTGTGCTGTGAGCTCATAAATGGTCCTCCTTGGGGGATCCCTGGGTGGCGCAGCGGTTTGGTGCCTGCCTTTGGCCCAGGGCGCGATCCTGGAGACCCGGGATCGAGTCCCACGTCGGGCTCCCGGTGCATGGAGCCTGCTTCTCCCTCTGCCTGTGTCTCTGCGCCTCTCTCTCTCTCTCTCTGTGACTATCATAAATAAATAAAAATTAAAAAAAAAAAAGGTCCTCCTTGGGCTTCTCCAAATGAGGTGAATCTGAGCCTCCGCTACCATTAATTCTTGGTCTCCCTCTGTCTTGCCTCCTCTACCTCTGCCTAACTTCCCTGCTCTGCCTCCGTCTGTTTCTAGGTGTCCCCCAGACCTCCCTCATTCTTCATAGCCTCTCCCTCAGCACCAGTGTCTCACAAGTACCTCACTTTGCCTGTCCTCTCTGCTCCCTCTATTCTTTCTCCCTTCTGGGTCTCCTTCACCTCTACCCTCTTCTCTGTCCCCAGGGTGCCTGTGGCATTTCACACTGCTGTGTTTCCCCTGATGACTGTTGGCAGTTTGATGTGGCCTCCTTATACCAGACTTGTCTGTTGGCCTGGGGTGGGAGCTTGGGGAGCCCTCCATGCCATAAGAGGGGAACATGGGCTGAGAACTGCCTCCTGGCTGTTCAGCACCCACGCACACTGAGCACTGAGAGAGCCCAGAGCCAACAGTGGCGTTGGGCCAGGTTTGTGTTGATAAAAAAAAACCAGGTTTGAAATGCACAGAAAAGGAAATTCCACTTCTATGGATAGGAGACACTCCTGAAAGCCCAGCAGAGGTCCTGGACTCCTGTCTCAGAACAATTTCCTGTTTACTCTGGGCTTCTCATAGGGATGCGGTAAGGGTGGTGATGCTGATCCCTGACCAGCTGTTTTGACCACTGGGATGTTCATTTGAGAGGTTCCTAATCCAGGCAACACAACTGCATCACCTGCAGCTTTTACATATACCAATGCCTGGTGGGCATCATTACCAACTCCCAGGTATTAGGTATTTCTGCTGTGCAGCCCAGGGTGAGAGCCACTCATCTCAGTCCAGACCCATGCTACATGATAGAACTTTCTGAGATGATGGAAATGTTCTGTATTGGCTAGTTTAACTGAGGAACTGAATCTTAAAATTTATTTCATTTTAATCAATTTAAATTTAAATAGCTAATGTACATAGTGGCTGCTGTGTTGGACAGCAGAGCTCTTTACAGCAGTGTTCCAACTCGGACTGCATATTAGAATGATGTGGGAGCTTTTTTTTTTTTCCAAAGATTTTATTTATTTATTTGAGAGAGAGAGTGAGCACAAATGGGGGGAGGGGCAGAGGGAAAGGGATAAGTAGATTCCCCACTGAGTGAGGAGTCCTATGTGGGGCTCGATCCTGGGACTCTGAGATCATGACCCGAGCTGAAGTCAGGTGCTTAATAAAAAGATTTATTTATTTTAGAGACACACAGAGAGAGTGTGAGCAGACAAGAAGCAGAGGGAAAGGGAGAGATTCCTCAAGCTAGCTCCTTACTGAGCGCTGAGTGTGTTTGATCCCAGGACCGAGGTCATGACCTGAACTGAAACCTAGAGCTGGCCACTTAACTCACTGAGCCACCCAGGCCCCCTGATGTGGGAGCTTTTTTTTTTTTTTTAATTTTTATTTATTTATGATAGTCACACAGAGAGAGAGAGAGAGAGAGAGGCAGAGACATAGGCAGAGGGAGAAGCAGGCTCCATGCACCGGGAGCCCGAAATGGGATTCGATCCCGGGTCTCCAGGATCGCGCCCTGGGCCAAAGGCAGGCGCCAAACTGCTGCGCCACCCAGGGATCCCGATGTGGGAGCTTTATTTTTTTTTAATTAATTTATTTTATTTTATTTATTTATGATAGGCACACAGTGAGAGAGAGAGAGAGGCAGAGACACAGGCAGAGGGAGAAGCAGGCTCCATGCACCGGGAGCCCGACGTGGGATTCGATCCCGGGTCTCCAGGATCGCGCCCTGGGCCAAAGGCAGGCGTTAAACCGCTGCGCCACCCAGGGATCCCCCGATGTGGGAGCTTTAAAAGAGATTAGTGTTTGGGTTCCACAGCAAACTGATTAAACCAGAAACTCTGGAGTGGGGTGCAGGCATCAGTGCTTCTGCAGCTGTCCAGGGTAGGACAGTATGCACCCGAGGAGGAGCACCCACTGTTTTAGGGCAATGCTGGCCCTTTTGTAAAGAAGTGCTCTCCGTTTGTTCATGAATTAGCTAGGAAATAAATATAAACTGTCACTTTTATTTATTTATTTATTTTTTAAACTGCCACTTTTATAATAGCGTATGTGTGTAATTACGGGCAGAAACGATCACCACAAAATTAAAAACCACACACGATAGAATCATGAAGGGAATGAAAGAGGTTACAATCTTGTTGGTAACTGTAAACACTGACCTGGGGAAAATTGGACTTAATAGAAATAATTTCATAAGAGAAAACTCAAAATAGAAAGGAGCTATATTTGGGGCACCTGGATGGCTTAGTCAGTTAAGCGTCTGCCTTTGCCTCAGGTCATGATCTTGGGGTCCTGAGATCGAGCCACATGCGTCAGGCTCCCTGCTCAGTGGGGAGTCTGCTTACCCCTCTCCCTCTGCCCCGACCCCTGTTCGCGCTCCCTCTCACTCTCTTTCTCTAAAATAAATAAATAAATAAAATCTTTAAGAAAAAAAAGGGGGGGGGCTATATTTACTAGAGCTTGATATGAACCAAAAAATTGAAAAAAAAAAATCTTTGAGCCAAATCTGTGCAGAGAAATTTAAACAAGAAATAGTTGTTACCAGTGACACTAATTTCAGTCAAATAAAAATGAAGACTGGAGAAAAAGGAACTAGTTAATTGCACTGTATAGAAAATATGTCAACAAATGAAATGTAGTTAGTTTAATTTATCTCGGAGAATGGTTTTTCAGTGGAAATTAATTAATGCAGGTGTATTTTTTATTTAAATATTTCGTAAATGTACACATGAAGCAAAAATCTCCATAGGGTCAAAACATCTACCTGTCAAAAAAACACCAGGATCGAGATGTTCGTCACTGGGTCCGGGCCTAGCCAGGTCTGGTGTAGGGTGGCCAGATTCAACAAAGTGACATTCAGGATACCCAGTTAAGTTTGTCCCAAGTATTACATAGGACATACTTATTATAAAAAATTATTCATTGTTTATCTGAAAAGTAAGCCTAATGGGAATTCTGCATTTGATCCAGAGCCCATTCTCAGGGTGGCTGTGCACCCTGTCTCCCTTTAAACAAGCAGTGTAGGAGGGCCCTTAACTTTACACCGGGAATTGGGCAGGAGGCGCTGACGGCCTTAGAAAAGCCTGTTCACAGGGACACCTGGATGGGTCAGGGGTTGAATGTCTGCCTTTGACTCGGGGCATGATCCTGGGGTCCTGGGATCGAGTCCTGCATTGGGCTCCCCTGCTCAGGGGAGAGTCTGCTTCTCCTTCTGCCTATGTCTCTGCCTCTCTCTCTGTGTCTCTCGTGAATAAATAAATAAAATTTTAAAAAAAGAAAAAAAAAAAGGAAAGTTCTTGTTTGTAGTAGCTATTTCTTTGGAGTACTTGGAACCTCTTGGTGACCTGGTGACTCCGCGAAGTGGGGCATTCGGGGGGTCTCTCACCTCCACACAGAGCTTGATTGCCCTCACTTTTCCGTGATCTGGGTCATCAGTCATGGTACTTGCAACTGGCCAGGGGCTCAGGAGGCAGGTTGGGAACCTCTCTGAATGCCTGCTCCTTCTCCCCTTACAATTTTTTTTTTAAGTTTTATTTGTTTTAAAGAGAGAAACAGCGTGGCACACGGAAGGAGGGGCAGAGGGAGAGGGAGAGAGAGAATCTCACGGATATGCTGTGCTCAGCATGAAGCCAGACTCGGGTCTCAATCCCACGACCCTGAGGTCATGACCTGAGCGGAACACTCAACCCACTGAGCCACCCAGATGCCTCCTCCTCCTTCCTCTTGCAGCTGCTTTTCTCCCCACCATCACACAGGGTTTGACGATCTGGTCCAGTGGAATGAGTGTGGACCTTGGGGAGCGCTGGGCCCTAGTCTCAGCCAAGCTCCCTGAGCCTCTGTTTCTTCCTCCTTAGGGGGCGTTAAGTCAAATGCACAAGCACGTCTAAGGGAACTGCCATGGAGAGGCCACTCCATAAACGGCAGTTACTTTTGGCGCATCCTTTCTCTTATCTCTCCTGTGTTGCTCTCCGGCTGTGCTACTTTCTTTGGTTCTCACTGACTCAGCTTTTTCCCATCAAAGCCTGCTCTCAGCCAGTGATGGTTTGAAAAAGGACTAATTCATACTGAAGTGTTGGTGGCAGCCTATGGCTTAATGTTTTGCTGTTCTTAGGAGCCTGGGGGACGGTGCTGAGTGTGCCAGACTCTGTTTAGGCCAACAAAGGAAGGTTAATGATGAGCGGCAGGCACCATGAGAAACCTCTCATGGAGATATTTTGGGAATGGCCAGCTTGCTGACTTCGGTGACTATGGTGTGTAGGGCTCCTCTGAGCCTGGACTAGGCCTTGGTGCCCTCAGGGTGGAGGTGGGGGTGTCTTAGTTCCTCCTGGGACAACAGGCTTAATATATATTAGGGAACGTGGGGGTTTCTAGGAAGGAGCTGACCAAGAGCCTGACGGAAGAATGTACAGGCCATGGCAGAGACACCTGGGGGCGGGGCCTGGCTGGCTGCTGCCTGTGGGCCATGAGGGGAGTGTGTTGCTGGGGTCCAGGGGTTCCATCCTGACGGTAGAAGGTGGACAGCCCCAGCTGTCCAGAGCCATGCAGGGCAGGGGTGGTAGCACGAGAATGAGGGTCAAAGGCTTCTCTCAGGGACTTCCTCTCAGTAGTGAGCCTCATCTTGACACTGCAACTTGCATTTCTCTGAACCCATTTCTCCATCAGGATAATGGCAATAACAGTACCTATGTTGCATGGTTGTCACGAAACTTATGTGAGATAATGTGTGGGTGTTAGATGCCTACTTGGCACTTGGCACCTTGAAGGTGTTTAGTACATGGGGACTGTTGGATCCATATGGATGCACCTATGCAGACCACACCAACTATGAACATACCACCCACACGCCCCATGTGGACACATGACCGTACTAGAGTGTGCACACTAAAGAGGGGCACCTGGATGGCTCAGTGGTTGAGTGTCTGCCTTCGGCTCAAGTCACGAATCCTGGGTTCTGGGATCGAGTCCCGCATCAGGCTCCTTGCTTCTCGGGGAGCCTGTTTCTCCCTCTCCCTCTGCTGTTCCCCCTACTTGTGGTCTCTGGCTCTTTCTGCATCAAGTAAATAAATAAAAATCTTAAAAAAAAAAAACTAAAGAAAACCCCCACAAGAATATACAAATTAGAAGTCTTTTGTAATAAGCAAAAGTAACCTCATTCTTAAAAAGTTATAAAGGGAGAAGTGCACTTTTCCCCACCTTTCCCCATCTGCTGCTTCCCTTCCCTCTTGTGTGTCCATTGCTGACAATATGGTGCATATCTTTCTTGGTTTTTCCTAAGCCTGTGCAAGCATCTGTTTACATATGTGTGCATGTGTGTACTTAAAAATGGAATCATGTTGTATATACTAGTCATTTGCCATCATGGACCCTTTCCCAGGTCAGTCTGTATTGATCAACCCCATTTTTAAAATTTATTTATTAAATATTTTATTATTTATTTGAGAGAGGGAGAGACAACATGAACAGGCAGAGGGAGAGGGAGAAGCAGACTCCCCTCTGAGCTGGGAGCCCAACGCGGGACTCGATCCCAGGACTCTGAGATCATTACTTGAGCTAAAGGCAGATGCTTAACCAACTGAGTCACTCAGGCACCCTAATCAACCCCATTTTATTATTATTATTTTTTAAAGATTTTGTTTATTTATTTGACAGAGAGAGAGAGAGAATGAGCACAAGCAGGGAGAGTAGCAGGCAGAGGGAGAGGGAGAGGGAGAAGCAGACTCCCCGATGTAAGGCTTGATCCCAGGAACCCCGGATCATGACTCAAACTGAAGGCAGATGCTTAACCGACTGAGCCCCCAGGCACCCCCCAGTCAACCCCATTTTTAAGGGTTGTGTGGCACTTCACTAGGTGTGTGATCCATAATTTATCCCACCATGCCCTTATTGACTGGGATTCGATTTCTTTCTAATTTCTTCTCTGCCCCTTCCATGAATATCTTTATCCAAATGTTTTCATGTCCTTATACTATTTTTTTCTTTAAAATAGATCCATAGACGTGTGATTATTAGGTCGAAGGATATGAGCAAATAACATTTTCATAGATTCTGCCAAATTGCTTTTCAAAAATGTGTCCTAATTTATGTCCACCAACAATGTAAAAAGGTGCCCGTCAATTTTTTATTTTTGCTTAGTGCCATGGCAGGGGTGGGGTGGTGTGTGAGAAAAGTATCTTTTTAAAAAAATTTTATTGATTTATTCATGAGAGACACAGAGAGAGAGAGAGAGAGAGAGAGAGAGGCAGAGACACAGGCAGAGGGAGAAGCAGGCTCCATGCAGAGAGCCCGATGTGGGACTCGATCCCTGATCTCCAGGATCACGCCCTGGGCTGAAGGCAGTGCTAAACCGCTGAGCCACCCTGGCTGCCTGAAAAGTATCTTATAAACCATGTTTTTTCTCTCTCTCTCTCTTTTTTTAAATTTTACTTTTAAGTAATCTCTACATCCAACGTGGGGCTCAAAGTTATGATCCTGAGGTCAAGAGTGCATGCCCGAATGACTGGGCCAGCCAGGTGCCCCCAAACTGTATTTTCTTGACTACTTGTGAAGTTGGGCATCTTTTCATGCATTTTATTGTCCATTTGTATTTCTTCTTCTGTCAATTACCTATCCTTATATTTTGAGTTGCTTGTTTTTTTTCTTACTGATTCAGAGCAGTTTGTACGTTTGGGATCCTATCAGGAATATTAGCTCTCTGTGTGTTTTATGTGTGGAGGAGATTTTCTTCCTGCCTGAATGACAAATGCCATTCCCACATAAGAATAGACCCTCAGCCAGATGTGTGCGTGTACTCTTAGACATTTAAAAGGGCAGAGTGGGGGACGCCTGGGTGGCTCAGTGGTTGAGTGTCTGCTTTTGGCTCAGGGTGTGAGCTTCTCCCTCTGCCTGTGACTTTGCCTCTGTCTCTGTGTCTCTCATGAATAAATAAATAAAATCTTAAAAAAATAATAAAAGGGTAGAGTGGTGATTTGCTGTTGCTAGAAGTTGGGAAAAGTAGGCCTAAGTTTAACCTCTGGGTTTCAGTAGGCTCGCTTCCAGGTCCCCCTTTCTGGAATACTTGGGAGGCAGGAATATTCACAGTTCACCATCTCATTGTTCTCAGCATGCTCGGAAGTGTTGAGTGTGCCCTGATTTTCCAAGGATTTTTGTGACTATATTTTGTGCTGAATTTTATCCAGGACGCCCCTGGGGTTCAGAATAGTTTTTCTTTTGTCTTTCTCTGGATTGAAGTGGAAAACTATTTAGTTATCCTGGGGCAGCCCCTGGGGAATCAGATATTGGCAGGAAGACTGCCAGAGGCCAGGTGGGCTCAGGGGGCCGGAATGTCCGGCTGTCCCTCATTTCCTGCCCCTCACTGCCAGGCACACACAGCTGAGGGCTGGAGAGGCCACAGCTCACGACTGTCTCTTCACAGGGACCTGAAATCTCCCCCGAGTGCGTCTGCACAAGCGTCTGTGCGTCCTGCCAGGACAATGGCTCTCTGACTCCTGTCATGCCTGATTCATGGACTCCAGTTGAGGGGAAGGTGCCTCTGAGTCAGTGATGAATGGGTTTGAGTTGTAAAATAGGTATTTGTAGTTGACACGTCCTTTTCTTAGTTTAAAAGATAAAGAATGAGAAACTGATACATGAAATCCTTCTGGAGCTTTTTTAAGAAATATTTTCGAACTTATAGGAAAGTGGCAAAAATAGAACAAAGAACATCCATATACTCTTTCCTCAGAATCATTAATGAACATGCTACCCCATTTGCTTTATATTATTCTCTCTCTTCTCCCTCCTTCCCATTTTCTTTCTTCCTTTTTTCCTCTCTCTCCCATTTGAGGCTAAGTTATAATCACCATAGCCCTTTATCTCTAAATACTTCAGTGTATATTTCCTAAGAATAAGGATATTTTTGGGACACCTGGGTGGCTCAGTGGTTGAATGTCTACCTTTGGCTGGTTCAGGGCATGATCCCGGGGTCCTGGGATCGAGTCCTGCATCGGGTTCACTGCAGGGAGCCTGCTTCTGTCTCTGTGTTTCTGCCTCTCTCTGTGTCTCTCATGAATAAATAAATAAAATCTTTAAAAAAAATAGGGATATTCTTTTATATAATCACAGTGTAGTTATCAACTTCAGTAAACTTAACATGGCTACCAGACTTCTACCTACTTCACCATTTGTATTCTCTTCTAGCAATTGACCAAATAATGCCGGTCTTTTTTTTTTTTTTTATGACTTTATTTATTTATTTATTTATTTAGAGGGAGAGGAAGCCAGTGAGGGTGGGGGGAGGGCAGAGAGAGAGAAGAATCTCAAGCAGACTCCTCACTGAGTGTGGAACCTGATGCAGCGCTTGATCTTACAACCCTGAGATCATGACCTGAGCTGAAATCAAGAGTTGGATGCTTAACTGACTGAGCCACACAGGTGCCCCTGAATAATGTCTTTTATAGCAAGCCCCTTCTCCCTCTTTCTCAGTATGGAATCCAGTCTAGATTTCCATATTGAATTTAGTCATTATATTTCCATAGCCTCCTTTAATCTGGAACATTCTCACAGCCTTTTTCTTTTACAACAACTTACATTTTTCAATAATATAATATACAAATGTTCTTCATTTGGTGTTTGTTTTCATGTTTCTCTCATGATTAGATTCAGTTACTAATTCCTGGCCAGAATATTTTGTAGGTGTGTTGTGTCTGTCTCAGGCTCTGGAGGCACAAGATGTCCCTTATTTTGATCACCTGTCAAAGTAGTATAAAAATATCATTAAAATGGGCCCTTAGATTTAGCATCTACAGATGACTCTTCCTGATTTGGTCTTTACCATAATGGTTGTGAACTGGCTTTCCATCCCCAGCACTTCCTCCACATTTACATTCTGTGGGAGGTTCTTGTGGTCATGGGGACAACTATCTAATCCCACTGCCCTCACATATTGGTCCCACTCTGTGCTGGGCCTGGTGCATCAGCCACACAAGCTTCATAGGAGCCTTCCCCCTGGGCAGGTATGTCAGCCAGAGTTGAAAAACCTATGAGCTATCAGGCTAGGAGTCTCATTTTTTCCATCTTCAAGGACAGTGTTGGAGTCAGGAAGAAGCCCATTTCAGGCCTGAATTATTCTATTGAACCATGTCTTTCTCACTGAGACTTTGAGGGTCTCATTTCTATTCTATCATCAGGAAAGATCAGAAATAAATCTAACCTCTTCCATATGACAACCCTTGAAGCCATGATCTAATGTGGCCCTCACAGTGATTTGGTATAATAGGTATGTGCGGAGAAGGACAGGTTGGTGGTGAATGGGTGGGTGGGCAGCGGGGGAGGAAGGGAACTGTCATTTCCTAAGCCCCATCTATGCTCCAGGCACACATAAGGGTGTTAGGTGTGTGAACTCAAGTTTTACAAGAACCTCTGAAGTGTGCACTTTCCCCAGAAGCTCTGATGGTGAGGGAATGGTTGTCCAGTTTGTTTAACCAGTGTCCCCAGTACTTAACAATAGTACAGGACCCATGGTAGGCACTCACTACGTATTTGTTAAGTGAATGAATGACTTTGACAGATGAGGAAACAGGCTCAGGGAAGTTATGTCACTTATGCTTAGCACACAGCTGTCATGTGTTGGGCTTCTAACACACTGGTAGGATGACTTGAGAGCTCTTATTGTTTTTTCTTTTCTTTTCTTTTCTTTTTCTTTCTTTTTTTTCTTTTAGAGCTCTTATTCTTAATCATGCAATGATAAATATTTATTTTTGGAGGATGAGAGGAAGGATGCTTCCAGAGCATTGTTATAGGTTGAAAGATACCTGGAAATGTTAGGAGTGACTCAACATGTGAAAATGATGGCTGATGTGATGCCCTAGAGGCTGCCACCTGGGATGTCCCCTGAACCAAATAGAGAGCGGAGCTGTGTGTTCCAGACGCCTTCCAGGGCCAATTTTCTTTGGGGCATTTGGGGGAGGGGACATGTCTTACCTACACTTTTTCGTCAGTGTCAGTATGAGCTGTGCCCACTTCTCCCATCTTCCTGCTCCCTGCATGGCTACTGGCGCCTGGGGCTCTTGTCTACCCTGGGCTGCTGCACCCCTTCCTTCTACGGCTCATAGCACCGAGGCATAGGGGAAGGCTTGGGTAACTACGGACAGTCTGCCACCCTCTGTGGGTCTTGCACTCTCTCTCTCTCTCTCAAATAAATAAATAAATAAATAAATAAATAAATAAATGTTTAAAAAATAGCAGCCCTATTTAAAAAATACAGAAAAATAAAAAGGCATAACTAATACTGCTTGGAATTAGTTTTTTTTTTAAAGATTTATTTGAGAGTGAGCGAGAGTGAGCCTGCTTGCACAAGTTGGGGGGGGTGCAGAGGAGAGAATCTTTGAGCAGACGTGAAGGGGGACTCAGTCTCTCAATCCCATGAGATCACGGCCCCTTGAGATCTTGCCTGAGGCTTAACTGACTGAGCCACCCAGGTGCCCCTGGAATTAGATTAAAAAAAAAAAAAAGTTGAATCAGATTAAATATGGAGGCTGGGCCCCCTTTTCCATGCATGAAGCAAGCCGAGGACATCTTGGTTTCTTTCATCATGATGTGTTTCAGTTCATAGTCAGGGAGCTCTCAGGTGCACCAGCAGACCCAGCATAGGTCTGGCAAAGGAAAGCCTTTGGAGTCTGGTTCTGTCTGCCTTGTTCTTTGTGTAAAATCAAGTCAGATGCCTTTCTGAGTCCTAATTTTCTGATTTCCTGTCTGTAAGATGAATTGAACCAATAACAGTGCCTACCTCATGGAGCTAGTGTTATTTTAAACAAGAGAGTGTGTGTAGAGTGCTCGGCACTGTGTCTAATGTGTACTCACTCAGTAGGAGGGGAGCTGTTATTAGAAGGAAGTTCCGGGATCCCTGGGTGGCGCAGCGGTTTGGCGCCTGCCTTTGGCCCAGGGCGCGATCCTGGAGACCCGGGATCGAATCCCATATCGGGCTCCTGGTGCGTGGAGCCTGCTTCTCCCTCTGCCTATGTCTCTGCCTCTCTCTCTCTCTCTCTCTCTCTCTGTGACTATCATAAATAAATAAAAATTAAAAAAAAAAAAGAGGAAGTTCCATGAGGGCAGCGACTGGGCTTTGGTGGAAGTGGCAAATAAATATTTGCTGAATGAATGAGTTATAAGATTTTCAAGATTTCATGTACGTTCCTAAATTTAAATTTTGAGTTGGTAAAAAAACATAAGGGGTTATAAGGACAGGAACTGTAAGAAAAAATGCAATGAGAGTTCTCCCTGTTGTCTTTGTCTCCCATCTGCCCTGTTCTTAACCGTTGCCTAGAGATAACCATCATCCTTAGTTTCTTTTGTGTCATTCCAGAGCTCCTATGCTATTGCTGAATCACCAGTAGAGATTTTGACTTTCCTCTTTTTCACACAATCAGTAGCATATTTAGTTATTTATTTATTTAAATAGATTTTGAGGGGGGGGGGTATTGTGGTAAAATACACATAACATAACGATTACCATCTTAACGATTTTAAAGTGTGCATTTCAGTGGTATTAAACATGTTCTCATTGTTGTGTGGCTGTCACCATCATCCATCCCCAAAACTTCTCATTTTGTAAAACTGAAAGTCTGTGTCTGGTAAACAATAACTCCCTGCTTCCCCTCCCCCCAGCCTCTGGTCACCACTATTCTACTTTCTGTCTGTGATTTCCACTAGTCTAAGTAATAGGTAGCATATTATACACACCTTAAAAAAAAAAGATTTTCTTTATTTACAAGAGAGAGAGCAGGAGCAGAGGGGGTGGGATGGGCAGAGGGAGAGAGAGAGAGGCACACTCCGCACTGAGCAGGGAGCTGGACACAGGGCTCAATCCCAGGACCCCAAGATCATGATCCGAGCTGAAGGCAGACGCTTAACTGACTGAGCTACCCGGGTGCCCACACTCTTTTGTACTCTGTTTTTCACTTTACAATGTATCTTGAGGGTTTTCCAAATATAAGTCGATGGTGTAGGTCACATTATTTTTATAGTTGTGCAGTATTCCATCATATGGTGTACTGTACTTTATCTATCTTCTATGATGGACATTTGGGTTGCCTCCTGCGTTTTGTTCCTTTTGTTCTTAAGATTTTATTTGTTTATTCATGACACACACACACACACACACACACACAGAGGCAGAGACACAGGCAGAGAGAAAAGCAGGCTCCTTGGGAGGAGCCCAATGCAGGACTCCATCCTGGAACTCTGGGATCATGGCCTGAGCTGAAGGGAGACACTCAGCCACTGAGCCACCCAGGCGTCCCCTGTGTTTTGTTCTTATAAACAAAATTGTAAAAAAGCCCAATGTTTTGAAATAAAATTGTTTAGATTTCTTTGTGCTTCATTAAAATAAACTTACTTGGCCACTTTAATTTATAGCCTCCCACTTAAGGCTCAGATTTGGAGGCCACTACCCCCTCCTTCTTCCATCTCCAATAGGACAGTAGCCCTACTGGGTGATGAGTCTGGGAACAGTTCTTTATCTGTGGAGGAAAAATGTGTGCCTTGTCAGTGTGTGAACTGCCTGGACCTTTCTCTCCCTCCCACATGCCAATTCCTGACCTCTCTCTCAGTCTGTGGGATGGCAGTGGCGATTTCAGCCCGCACATTTCTCCTCTGCCCACGTTCCAGTGGCTGCAGAACCCAGCACTGCCAGTAGGGATGGCCAGGTCTGTGGAGGCTGGGAAAGCAGTGACATTATCCTCCTGTGGGCTGTAGGGGGTGGGGCCCAGGCCCATAGGCTTTCCTTCCCACCTGCCTGAGCTGGCTCTGAGGCAGCCTGTGCAGGACCCCCAGGCCCTTCCTCGCCTCCTTTGACCCTTACTGAATCCTGTCTGCCACAAGTGGCCATTGGTTGGTGCCAGTGCCAGTGCCACTGAGCGCCGGGCATCGCTGGTTCATGTAGGCCCTGTGCCTTAGTCTTGATCTCTGGATGCGGTGCGTCTCCCTAAGGGACTGGGCCCTCCTCCCCGGAGGCTGCCCTCATAAAGCCACTCTCCTCCATCCTCTGTGAAAGAATGAATGAAGAGCAGCCATTAGGGTTTCCTGTGCTCAAGCCTCAGACCCGTCCAACCTCCCCAGGGTGTCCAGCCAACCCAGTCTGGTCTCCCAGGGCAATTCTGGGGCAGCCTGCTCCTGAGGCCTGGGGACAGGCAACTGCTGTGCTGCCTCCAGCCTCTCCCCCTAGGGGAGGTGGGGGGCTTATGAAGGCCACGTGGCTTCTCCAAAGGACTGGCCCCAAGGCCCGTGGCTGGGGTGGGAGGCGGGGGCATTTCAAGGTCCAGCAAGACGTTGAGGGAGGAAATAACAGGCCGTGCCCGCTGGCCAGGTCTCCCGCCTCCGCCTCCGGAGGTGCCTGGGCTGGCAGGGGGGCCCCGCGCTTCCCGCCTCGTTTCCTCGCATTGTTCCCGCCCCACTTCCGGGAATTCTCCGGGGGCGGAGGGGGGGGAGGGCTGGCGGGCCCGCGGCCAGAACGGGACGCTGCGGCCTGTCCCGACCCGGAGGCCCCGGAGGCCCCGGAGGCCCGGGAGGGAGCGCCTGGCGCGCGTCTGCACCGCCACCGCCGGGCCGGCTGCGCGCTCTGCCTGCGTCGGGAAGGCTCCCCAGGGCCCGGGGCGCAGCTGCAGGGCAGGCCGCGGCCGCGTGTCGCAGGGGCTCACTGGGCTTTTGCACCTACTGTCATGCCTGGGTCCTGCTGTAGCCCCAACTGACAGGAGTTTGCTCCACGGTGAGTCAGTTAGAAAGTACACCGGGTGGAGTTGTCGCACCAAGGAAGCTCTTGACAGCAAATAGGGTCACAGGGCATACTTTCCAAAGTCACGACCCCCCCCCACCCCCCGCTCCCCAGCAAGGGGTGAATGGGGCTCTTTTATTTAAAATATTTAGGTAGGGGAGGCTCGCGGCCCTGTAGAGGCGGGCATGAGGTCGGGATGCGCCTGAAGGAAACTACGGAGATGAGGCTTGTGCTCCGACTCGGGCAGAGACGTTACTATTATAATGACGTAAAGATAAGTGTCAGTTAATCCGTGGGTCCTTCCGTGGCCCATCTGCGCAGGGGTAAATGGAGAAGGAAGCTGGCACTGGTCCGGCTGGTCTGGGCTGCCGGGACTCCACCAGGGCAGTCACTACGTTGGAAGGGCGGTTTCGGTCTCGGTCATGGGGTGCTGTGCCAGTGGGGTCTTTTTCCTGAGTTGAGAGAGAAGTTGTAGAGAAGAGCTAATGGAAAACTGTGGGACAGAGGTCGGTGGGTACAAGCAAGTCAGCGGTAAAGATCAGCTCTTGGGGGTCTACCTGGTGACACTGAGGACACTTCAATCAACACACCGGTGCCAGGTGCCTTCCCCACGCTGGCCCTGGGAGGTAGACACTCCAGGAGCCTCTGCTTAGTAAGCTGTGCTGCAAGCCTGCTCTGTGCTGCAGAGGAATTTAACACACGCCACTCCAAATTCTAGAAAATGTGACTCTTAGCATCAGAGGAATGAATGTTAGTGAAAATCTCTTTAGCCCTTTCTTTTTTCTTTTTTTTTTCATTTTTCTTAATAAAGATTTTATTTATTTATTCATGAGAGACACAGAGGGAAAAAGAAGCAGAGACACAGGCAGAGGGAGAAACAGGATCCATGCAAGGAGCCTGATGTGGGATTTGATCCCAGGACTCCAGGATCACACACTGGGCCGAAGGCAGGCACTAAACCGCTGAGCCACCCAAGGATCCCTAGCCCTCTCTTTAAAGAAATGATAGAAAAACATTACAAAATTCAGCACAAATCAGGTTACTGCCTTGCTAGCTAGGGAACGTGTAACGTGGCCACGAGTCTACTGGTTCCAAGAAGAATGGAGTCAAGTGATTTTATTGAACAACTATCAATGACTAATTAATAATTAATAAGCAGCTATTAATTGTTCTTATCATGGTAAAATAACAAAACTAACCACTTTGACTATTATAAATGTGCAGGTCAGTGGCATTAAGTACATTCACATTGTTGAGCAACCATCACCACCATCCATCCCCAGAACTTTTTCATCTTCACAAACTGAAACTCTATAGCCACTAAATAATAACTCCCCATTTGCCTGCCCTTCAGTCCCTGATAACCTCTATTTTACTTTCTTCATGAACTTGCTTGTTCTGGGAACCTCACGTACATGGAATCATACAATAGTTGTCCTTTGTGTCTGGCTTATTTCACTCAGCACCACGTCTCCATGGTTTATCCATGTCCTAGCACCTGTCAGAACTTCTTTCTTTTTTAAAGCAAAATAACATTTCACAGTACATGTGTTTTAATTTATTTTATTTTAATTTTGATTGCATTTTATTTATTCATTCAGTTGTTTATTTAGGCATTCATCTGTTGATAGATACTTAGGTTACTTTCATTTTTTAGTGATTGTGAATAATGCTGTTATGAACATGGGTGTACAAATATCTCTTTGAGTCCCTGGTTTCAATTCTTTTGGGTATATACCCAGAAGTGGAGTTGCTAGATTATATGGTTTGATCCATTTTTGCATTCCTTTTTTTTTCCATGCACACCAACAGAGCACAAGTTTCCAATTTCTCCACATCCTCACCAACTTTTGTTGTTTTCTGTTTTTTTTTTTTTTTTTTTTGATAGTACCCATCCTAATGAATGTGAGGTGGTATTTCCTTGTGAGTAGCCAGTGTTAAAAATCAGCTATTTAGGGGGTGCCTAGGTGGCTCAGTCAGTTAAGCATTCTACTCTTGGTTTTGGATCACGTCGTGATGTCAGGGTTATGACATCAAGCTCCACATCAGGCTCTATGCTCAGCTCAGAGTCTGCTTAAGACTCTTTCTCCATCTCCCCTTACTGCCCCTTACTCCCCTGCACTCTCTCTCTCTTTCAAATAAATGAATACATCTTTTTTTTTTTTAAATCAGCCATTTAGATCAAGACTAAAGTTGTATTTCAATAAAACTTCATAAAACTTATATTCGAATCAGTTGTTATGGACACTAGAAAAAGGAAGGTCCCAAATGGCAGGTGTGCTGTTTATTCATCAGGGGAAAAAAATTCAGAAGCAGAAGATGAGAGCAGCCCTGTGGCTGCCGTTCACCATCCATCTTGACAGTCCTATGCAGGAAGCACACAGGAGTCTGATGCAGACGGCAGGCCCTCTTGCAGGTTCTGCCCTCTTGCCTGCAGAGGTGCGGAATACACTCTGCCCGTTTCTTAGCTTAGGGAACACAAACTCTTTCCTTGGCACTCTTTGAAGGGTCCCTTCACTGATCATCGCTCAGTGACCTACTCTTTCCTAAGAACCCATACGTTTATGGAGATGCGGCCTGAGGTGTGTGTGCTGTGACAGTCCCAGGCCTCTCTTGGGAGTGGGCTTGTCTGCCCTGTCCCAATTTACTTTTCTCCCTGTCTCTGAAGATAGAGAAGACAGTTTCTCAGGTATAATCATTGCTGGCCGAGCCCTGGAAACTGGTGTAGACGGCCTGTGTAGATGTGGGTCAGATGAACTACTGCAGCTTAAGAGTGAGCAGATGTTGTGGTGGGGAAACAGCCCTGCTTTCAGGAGACTCTGACCTGGTGAATTGCTGAGGTCAGATGGGCAAGGCAGCCCTTATATGGGAGTACCCGGGTGGACAGGGATGGTGGGGCTGGGGCTCTGAGGAGAGGCGGCGAGTTGACTTTGGGAGAAGGGAAGGTGTCTTTCATCCTTGTGCAGGGAGAGGGGCCTGGCCCTCCAGGGATGATGCATGGGGTGACTGGGAGCAGAGTGCTAGGGAGCCTTGAAGGGTCCTAGGGGACTACGGTGTTCGAGTCAGATCAACTTTGTCTGCAGGGTGTTTGTTTTGTAAGGTGGTGGTGGTGGGGGTGCTATTTTGGGTGAAGAGCCAGGCACATTACGTTAGTTCTCTATAGTCTGCTTTTCTCTCCACTTAGGTTCTTAGGGGAAGCCCAAGTCCCACTCCAGGAGGTCCTCGCCACTCCTAGTCTGTCTGCCAGCTTCAATGCCCCCCTCCTGGACGCCAAGAAGCAGCCCACGGGGGTAAGTGCCCAAAGGGCCTTTGCACCAGGTTAGTGTCTGGTCTGAGGCCTTGCCTTTCTGACCCTAGTGGTGTATCATAGTCCAGCTGCCAGCAACTAGGCCTGGCCCTCCCTGGCTGAAGCTGGGGGTGCCAGGGAAGGGAACTGACTGGAAGAGTCAGATCACCTCCTGGGATTGCTTCTTCACTAGAAACCTGATGACTCCCCAAGCTTCCTAAGCAGCCTTGGTTACGGCTCTCCCAAGCCCCTTGGTAGCCCATCCTTCACCTCCCAGCCCCCATCTCCAGGTCTGGAATATCTGAGTCATCTGGGTCACAGATCATAAGGGAAGGGAGACAGACATCCCCCTTCCCAGCCCACCGGAACCTGTCAGACTCTCTTCCTTTCCTTCATTGTCCTTCCTGCCCCTCCCCCAGCCTTTCCAGTGCTCTTCCAGTCCTAGCAGACAATTCCCAGCCCTCATCTCTGGCTTCCCGTTATTTTTAGGGAGCTAAATATACTCTGCAGGGTTCTTTCTTCCTGGTCAGTAGAATTCCTGACCTTCCCTCTGGGTCAGCTCTACTTCCCAGGATGAACTGGGGAGCTATTCATTTGGAAATACTTCCTCCTGGTGAGGCCCTGGGGATCTGGGCCCAGTTCTCTTAGACAGAGTGGGGCTACTGTGTGTGTGTGTGTGTGTGTGTGTGTGTGTGTGTGTGAAGACAGGGAGCCTTGGCTGGCTTGTTGAGTCAGGAAATAGTAAATCTGGGCAGAACTCTGAAAGGAACCACCACTGGGTACTGGGAGCTGGAGAAAGAGAGTGACGGATGGAAGTCACACAGTGAATCCGTGTCCAGATGGGGCCAAGTCGGAGTGTGGCACACCTCAACTCTCAGGGCTGGGAGGGAGAGGGACTTGAATGGACTTCTGGTCCACTGCCTTTCTGATGCTGGAATTTCTTCCTGAGGCATCTTACGCCAGTGATGGCTCGATGCTTCCCTGATGGAGAGAGGTTACTTCCCAGGAGAACCCATCCCTTTCTCAAACAGTTCTCAATGGCAGAGCATTGTGGGTTGGTGCGGTGATCATTTGTAGGTTTGTAACCTCTTCAGGAGCTTCCCAGGTGAAATCTGGAACCAGCCCCCCACCATTGGAGGCAGGGAAGGGCCAAGGAAAGAGGCAAAGCCACTCCAGACTGGGAGGCAGCAGGGTGAGTAAGCAAGGGAACTAACTTCTTAACCTGTGAGGCTTATCTGGCATGGCAGCAAGAGCAGTAGGTCTCTGCACCCATCTACCAAATCTTCGGTTTACATAGAGGTCTTAACTGGGTTCAGCTTGTATACCATCCAGATAATCTTAACACCATGTCACTAGCTCAAGACTACGCCTGGGGCAGCTTCTGGGAGCAGGGATGGCAAGTGGAACTTACATCCCACCAATCATGGAGGGGGTGAGGAGCCTCAGATTGCCTGGGTTTAGCTCATAGGTCACCTGGTGGGTGGGTTCTCACATGGCCTCCTCAGCATCACTGAGCTTGTCTCCGTTACCTGCTGAATCTCCCTTGTCCTCCCTGGGCTCTCCAGTACTCATGCAGTCTAAGGGTTCTAGTGCCAGTTTCCAATGTTCATGTGTGGGTTCCCCTCCACACCACCAAGCAATTCTTTGACACCAGCTGGGCGTCCTATAATTCAACTCAATTCTGACACTTGTCTACCCAGAGATAGCTCTGGGTTAAGGGCTAAGTGCTACAAGATCTCTCCTTCCCCTTCCGATGCCAGTCCCAAGTCCAGGTTCCCCTGTGCTTCTAACCAACTGGCTCTAGATGGGACATTCCTATGAACCTCCTGGGGTTTGATTAATTTGCTAGAGTGGCTCACAGAACTCAGAAGAACATTTTGCTTACCAGAACAATTATTATCCAACTTGAAAGCTCTCCAATCCCTGTCCTTTGGGTTTTTATTGGAGGCTTCATTGGCAGTTGAACTTACTCTCCAGCCTGGATCCTCTCCTGGAGGTGGTGGGATCTGAAAGTTCTACAACCCTCTAACCATAAGGTTGGCTCCAGATCTAGCAACCAGATCCTGTCCTTAGGTGATTTCCAAAGTCACCTCATTAGCACAACAAAATTCACTTTTATGGCTCTTATCACTTAGGAAATTCCAAGGAATTCATACATAAAAGGAGCTCTGTGTCTGAAGCAGGGATAATGACCAAATACACACACACACACACACACACACACACACACACACAATTATAAATCACAGTATCCCATCCGTATACTCAAGCAGGACTCCAAGAACTTCTGGATCCCTAAGAGGACCATAACTTTCTCTAAAGGTGGAGAGCACTAATGGAGGAACTGTAGATAGGAGCCAGGAATCTTCTCCAAACTTCTCCAGCACATCTCAGGGCTGGCCTGCCCCTCTTTTAGAGTTCCTGGACCCAATTTGGGTGTGTATTGGGCCCCTCTTTTAGAGTTCCTGGACCCAATTTCAATGGGGGATGCCCCCCCCCAACAACATCAACTCAATTCTGACACTATCTACCCAGAGACAGTATCAGATTCCACAGGTTAAGGGTTTAGTCCTACAAGATTGCTCCCACCTCCGACTTTATTTATTTATTTTTATTTAAAATTTTAAAAAAAGATTTATTTGTTTATTTGACAGAGAGCATGAGCGAGCATAACCACAAGTGGGCAGGGCAGTAGGCAGAAGGAGAGGGAGAAGCAGACTCCCCACTGAGCAGAGAGCCTGGTGCTGGGCTTGATCCCAGGACCTGAGATCATGATCCAGGCCGAAGGCAGGCGCTTCACTGACTGAACCCCCCAGAAGCCTCTCCACCTCCCATGTTAGATGCCAGGCCGTTACCTGTGGTACTGACCAACAAGCTCCAGATTAGAGGCCCCAGTGATCTCCTCCTTAGGTTTAATTAATTTGCTAGAGCAGCTCACAGAATTCAGAGAAGCACTAACATTTACCAGTTCATTAAAAGATAAAATAAAGGATACGGATCAACAGCCAGATGAAGAGATACACAGGGCAAGGTCCTGAGCGAAAGAACTTCTGTCCTTGTGGAGCTGGGGGCCCTGTTCAGCGGCACATGGAAGTGTTCTAGTTCCCTCAGCACGAAGCTCTGCAAAAAGAGATGAAAAAACTTGAGTTTTTAAATAGAGGCTTCGTTATAGTCATGATTGACCAAGTCACTGGCTGTTGGCTAATTCGATCTGTAGCCCCTCTCTCCTCCCCAGAGGCTGTGGCAGATGGGTCTGAAAATTACAGCCCTCTAACCACATGGTTAGTTCTCCCTTCCACGGGGTGCAAAAGTCACCTTCATTAACTCCCTTCCACGGGGTGCAAAAGTCACCTTCATTAACAATGTCTTCATTAAAGACACCTCATAAAAGACACCCATTTTACCTTTATGGCTCTGAAGTATTTTCAGGAACTGTGGATGAAGACCAAATCTAGTGGAGAAATGTAGTTTGGTCACCTGAATGATCGAATATATGTTTCTTGTAAATCATTAAATCAGCCCCCGATGCCTCCAACTGGGGTTTCTAGCTTCTGGCTAAGCTGCTCAAACATCTCTCTACTACTGCCATCTGAGCATCCATGACTGGTGTTTCTTGCAAGTTCTCCTGCACTTGCACCCCTCCAAGCTCAGATGCCTGTCCAGCCTCTAAGACACAACTTTTCACACCTGGTCCTTGTCCACAGGGCTGAGCCAGTTTCGTGACCATCCCCGGATGCCTCCCCTCTCCTCTGGCTCTTTGTTTCCACGCTCTGTTTGCACTTCATGCTCACCAGCTGGGAACCTGCTGCCTTCTCCTTTCTGGCTAGGACCCCTGCCTGTCTGCAGAGATTGCCAGTCCTTCACAGACCATGTCTCTAAGAGGGTGCCGCAAAAGCCAGAAGGATGGATGGGAGAGGAGGGCTGAGCCCTGCCTGGTTTAGTCCCCAGCTGAGTACAACCTGGGGGATGTGGCCAGGAGGTAGCTCTGGTCTGTAGAGAGTGTCTGGGTATGTCTTCTCATGCCTGTGATAGCGCTGAGTCACAGAGCAGCCCCAGATCCTGAGATCCTCTGAGTTAGGGCTTCCCACCTAGGACCTGGGGCTGGTTGCATGGCAGCAGGAGGCTCAGAGAACTGAGGTTGTTTCTGAGGGAACAGAAAGCTCTGTCAGAAGTGCAGGATTCTCACTGGCTGTTCATCGAGGCTGACGTCTGGGCTGGGCCCAATGGGCAGAGCACGCCAGGCACACCCAACTGAGTTCAGCTCAAACTGTCAAAGCAACCTGCTGAAGGAGTGATGGGAGTGAAGACAGGCCTGTGGGATCCTTGGAAAACCCTGGAAAGACTGAGAGGAGGAAGAAGGCTGTGGGAGGCCATAAAGTCTTGCTGCAGGCTGGCCTTGGACTCCATTGGCCGGGCACTCAGTATTCTCACCCAGATCCCTTCAGAGATGGCTCACTGCGCTGTGTGCCAGGAGAAGATGCCAAATCAGTCCTCAGATTCTAGACTGAAGGAGACAACACATCCCTGTCCTGGAGGAGCCTCCAGGCCCGTAGGGATTCTGGACACACATGGAAGAAAGTTGCTGCATACTCACAAATGTACTTTGAGAGTAGCTTGCTAGTGAGGGTGTGGACACTGTGCAAACTGTCGGCATTACCTCAATCTTAACAGCCAGAGGCAGATCAGAAGAAGTGAGACTTGCTGGGTCATAAGGAAACATGAACCCCAGTGGTGTGGAGGGCTGGGGAGACAGGAAGGCACTGGAGCAGGGCCCTGTGTTGGGAGTGAATGCTTGAATTTCTTTCAAGTGGTTTGAAAATGCTGCCAACCACCCCTCCCTCCGCTCAGGGCCACATCTTACCCTCCCCCAACTTCTTGGTGTTGTCTGAAGGAAATAAGATGCAGACACATACGGAGCTTTCCTGCACTCATGAGTGTGCATTAGGGGAGGTGGGAGTGGGCAGATCTGGGGTTTGGTCATGCTAACTAAGCTCAGTGTCAGAGAACTGTGGCTCAGGAAGCAGGCAGTAAGCAATGGGGTTGAGCATGATCGTGTGGGCAAAGGACCCCAGAGCTTGGCCTCATAACCTGTAGGAGGATCTGCTGAGGTTGTCCTCTGTCTTTGTCTTTGGTTTCCTAGGCCCTCCCAGCCTGGTGGCCAGACAGGACCCTCCAGAGTTCTGTGATATCGTTGACTGTGGACCTCAAGATGGCAGACATGAGTGACAGGTTTACCTGCTCCAGGACAGTGTGTTCTGGTGGCCACATGACTAATGACAATGGTCTTGTAACAGGATGACTGCATGGTGGTGCCAGGGCTGGAGTCTTGAGGAATAGGGCTATCAGGTGGGGTACCTTGATGTGGACAGCCTCAGAAGGGCCCTAGGCCAAGGTCACGTGGTTTGGGAGAGCATGGAGCTCATAGACATCCCATAGGAAGAAAATCTCAGCTCTGGTTATGTCTAGAGAAGGAGATAGGCAATGAGGTATGACATCACGGTGAAGGTGGGAGGTCCTGACCTGGGTGGGATCCACAGACATGCTGCTATAGATCCCCTATAGAGCTACAGGACTCTAGTATTAATCACCTGTGGTCTTGAAGCAGTGGTCCTCAGAGCCTGTTCTAGGTCCTGGCTTTAGATCCTCTGAAGGTGCCGGGGATGTCCTTGTGGCTCCTTGATGGGTAAATAAAAGGTGGAGCTGGCTCTGTGCTGGGAGTCTCATTCAAGTGCCCAGACCCACCAGGATGTTGCCATTTCCTCAGGAGATTGGTGTGGGGCTCTCGGTATGGGGGTACCTGATACTCAGGAAACCCTGGGAAGGGCTGCCTGGGTGGTCTTCCAATGCCGGGGCTGTTGCTCCTTCCTGCTTCTCCTGCAGGCCTTCCCCTGAGCCTCCATGCTGAGGTGTGGCACCCAGGCCACGGAGTGTGGCAGTCGTTCTCCTGCGGGCCCACCTCTGTGCTCAGCACATTGTAGATACGAAGTCCCCTGGGGTGTGTGGAGGGGCTGGGTAGGCAGGGCCTACTCTGAGAAAAAGAAGGGGTGTTTTCCAAGGGAATCTGTTCCTAGCACCAGGGGACCTCAGTCACCAAGTGTTAAAAGAATAGGATGGGGTGCCAAGAGGCAGCCAAGCAGTGTCCCCTCCAAGGTCTTGCCCATCTCTCCTCACCTCAGTGGAGTCCACTCAGACCACTTGATTTAGCACTGTGGCCTGCAGCCCTGCCTGCCGCCCTGATCTCACTGGCTCTGGTTTACTTTTCTTTCTGACAAGTTTTATAAGTTTAATATCTATTTCATTTATTATTTATTGTCTATCTCCCCTGCCAAGATGTCAGCTCCATGGGGACAGAAGCCTTTGCTTTGTTCATAGAAGAATCCCCATATCTTGAAGAGCTTGGCCCTTTGCAGGTGCAACGTATTTATTTGTGCAGGGAATGAATAAGCAAATTCATGGAGGAATGGGTCAGGCCCCGTGTGTGTGTGTGTGGGGGGGGGGGGGCGGGGGGGGGGAACGACACCCTCCAACCTTTCAGATTCCTGCCCAGCTTAGATTGAGCCAAGCAATCACCTCATGGGCTGTTAGGCCCTGCACTTGGTTTCTCTGCTATTGCCATCTTGAAATTCCTAATAAAATTTTAACAAGGGACTGTATTTTCATTTTGCACTTGGCCTCACACTACTTCTGGAGAGTGGGAATCAGCATGAATGGCGGGGGGTGGGGGAGTGGTGAGGGGCTTTTTTTGTCTGAGTGAGATTCCTATGATTAGAGCAGAAGCAGGTTTCGGAGATTTTTAACCTTTTTATTTTAAAATAATTTAAGTTTTAGAGAAAAGTTGCAAGAGGAGTACAAAGAGTATTTTGTTTTAAACCCTTTGAGAGTAAGTCGCCAACGTCCTGGCCCATCACCCTGAATTTACTGTGTATTTTCTCTGATGAAGGACTTTTTCCAAAGAAACCTACAGCTTTCAGAGATTGAGGAGATGAATTATTTCTTTTTTGGTTGTATATTTATTGCCTTCTTAATTTTTTTTACATTTTTAAAATTTAAATTCAATTTGCCAACATATAGTGCTCATCCTATCCCCCCACTAAGCCCTCTGATTAGTGCCTGTCACCTAGTTACCCCATTCTCAGGAAATGAATGTTGATACAGCGCTACCATCTGAGCCACAGACCCCCATTCGAGTTCATCAGTTTTTTCAGCAATGTTCTTTGTAGCAATATCCAAGTAAGGATTATATGTTGTATTAGTTGTTTGTCTTTAGTCTCCTTCCCTCTGGGAGAATTCCTCATTCTTTGACTTTTACAGCCTGTGACCTTGACTTTGGCTAATACAGGCCAGTTATCCTGTAGAATGTCTCCCCTTTTGGGTCTGTTGGAGGTTTCCTTGTGATTAGATTTATTTCAAAAAAAATTTTTTGGGGGGCACTTGGGTGGCTCAGTGGTTGAGCGTCTGCCTCTGGCTCAGGGTGTGATCCTGGGGTCCTGGGATGGAGACCTGCATTGGGATCCCTGCAGGGAGCCTGCTTTTTCCTCTGCCTGTGTCTCTGCCTCTCTCTGTATGTCTCTCATAAATAAATAAATAAAATCTTTAAAAAAACTTTTTAAAAAAAGGTTTTATTTATTTAAGAGAGATTGAGAGCCCAACTGGGGTGAGGGGCAGAGGGAGAGGGAGAAGCAGACTCCCCACTGAGTGGGGAGCCTAATGCAGGGCTCCATCCTAGGCCCCTGAGATCATGACCTGCGCTGAAGGCAGACACTCATCTGACTGAGCCACCCACGTGCCCCCCTTGTGAATAGATTTAGGTTGAGCATCTTTGGCAGGAAGAGAACACAGTGAATATGTGCTGCCCTCGTATTCTAATTAATGTGCTCTTAACCTTGAGCATCTGATTAACATTGCCTTTGCTGGCTTTCTCCGCTAATCACCAATCCATTCCCTTTTCTTTTTTTTAAAAATTTTTATTTATTTATGATAGGCACACAGTGAGAGAGAGAGAGAGAGGCAGAGACACAGGCAGAGGGAGAAGCAGGCTCCATGCACCGGGAGCCCGACGTGGGATTCGATCCGGGGTCTCCAGGATCGCGCCCTGGGCCAAAGGCAGGCGCCAAACCGCTGCGCCACCCAAGGATCCCTCCATTTCCTTTTCTAATAAGAATTCTGGGGGGAGGTGACTTTAAATACTCTGGTATTTAGTACCTTGTGACTTTAAATACTCTGCTCCTCACCCAACTTTTACCTGGCAGTTTTTGCATCCATTGCTGTTTACTTGGTTAGATTAATTATTGTTTTGATTGTTGTCAAGTAGTGATACTCTGAGCCCATTATTTTTTTCTGCATTTATCAGTTGGTATTTCACTATAAGGAAAAGATTTCTTCTGTCCTATTTATTTCTGTGTAGATTAATACATTCCTATTTTATTCAATGGTTTGATCTGCTACTATATTTATTTTCATATTTAAATTGTACCAGATTTGGCTAGTGGGAGTCAGTGAGAATAGTTTTCTATGTCCTTCGGATATGTTTCTATCATTCTTTGAGTATTTCCTTGCTTTCTGGTACAAAAGGGCTCCAGAGTCCTCTACTTTCCCTGGCCTAACCCTAGAATTAGTTACTTTTCCAAAGAACCAACTTGCCTTTGGATGAAGTGGGGGAAAGCCCCAGGATGGTCGTCAAAAATTCAGCTGCCTGGGTCCACTCTAGACCCACTCTAGACCTGCTGACTGGAATCTCCAGGAGTCTGGGGTGGCTGTGAGTAGGTCTGGACAACCACCCCTCCCGGCTGCTGCCTTCCCCCACCTGAGTGGGGCCCCAGAAGCTGTTCTTTCCTTTTTGGGCTCTAGGAGGTTAGAGTGTGAGGCCGGCTGCCTGCTCAAGTGGCGACACCTGCTGGTGGTTCTCAAACCTGGCAGCAGGCACTGAGGGCGCGCCTTGCTTCCAGGACAGAAAGGGTCTCATTGCCCTCTGGCCCCACCCTGGGTCTCCTGGGACGGGAAGCTGGCTCTGGCTGGCTTCCTTCCTTAGCGTTCCGAACCCTGTCCTTCCACTGGTCCTGCCATCCCTTAGCCTGGCTGCCCCAGTCTGGGGGTTCAAGTCCCAGACCTGGAGCCATCCAGTACGTCTGCCCTTTCTGTCTCAGGACCAGGATTTGCCCCCAGAAGTCTCTGGAATCCCTAATATTACTCAGTAGAGATGTCTAGTGAATGATACTGAACCTCTCAGAGGATATTATGCATTATTAACAATTATCTTTGGGCAGCCTGGGTGGCTCAGTGGTTTAGCGCTGCCTTCAGCCCAGGGTGTGATTCCGGAGACCCTGGATTGAGTCCCGCATTGGGCTCCTTGCATGGAGCCTGCTTCTCCCTCTGCCTGTGTCTCTGACTCTCTCATGAATAAATAAATAAAATCTTAAAAAAAACCCAGCTAATTATCTTTATAAAGGATTTGTCAAAACCTGGGAAATGCTTACTAACATAAGTAAAATATAAAAGCATTTTAAAAAGATTGGAGAGAATTATATCAAAATGTGAATGAAGGTAGAATTATGGAAATTTGTTTTCTCTTGTATTTTCTTTTTTCTTTCTTTTTTAAGAATTTATTTATTTGAGAGAGTGTGCATAAGTGTGCGAGTGAGTCAGGGATGAGGGAGAGGGAGAGAATCTCAAGCAGACTCCCTGCTGAGCATTGAGCCCTATGCAGGGCTTGATCTCAACACCCATGAGATCATGACCTGTGAGATAATGGCCTGAGCTGAAACCAGGAGTCTGTTGCTTAACCAACTGAGCAACCCAGGCACCCTGCATTATTTTTTTTTCCTCAAGGATTCTGTACACTCTAAACTTTCTTAAATAGAACATATTATTTTGATCCATAAAAAGGCTGCCCCAGGAGGCCTGCTGAACCTATGGCACCAGGGAAGGCTGGGCCAGACCCCCACTGGTCTAGGAGCTAGAAGGCTGGAGAGCCTGCTGAGGGGCCCTTTGAACACTGTAGGTCTTTTTGGAGGGCGGTGCATCCGTGGGGTGAAAACACAGAGCAGGCTTTCCTGGTCCATGAGAATGGAGTGACTAGTCACTGTCCTCTTGGCTGGTCAAAGCTGGAACAGCTGAGGTTGAGGTGGGGGACAGGGGTGCTTCTGGGAGGGAAGAGGGCTCAGAAAGGTGATCAGCACCCTGGGACTCTCTCAGAGGTAGCTGGCACCTGAGCAGAGCAAGGCTGAGCTGCCTGTGGAGAAGCAGGGGAGGGCCCCACAGCTAAACAGAGGGGCCAGGTGGCTTTTTCCCGAAGAAAGGCCTAGGCTGAGGGTTTAAAATCCTGCAGGAGAGGTTGAATTGCTGATCCATTTATAAAAGTTTATGATGTGCTTTATCAGCTCATTTAATCCCCACTTGACCCTACGAGGAAGGTACTATTGCTGTTAGCACCCTCATTTTACCGGTGAGGGAAGGGAGGCATGGGGAGGTTATGGGGCTTGACCAACATTGCTCGGCTTCTGAGTGGTGGAAGCTGACTCCAGATTCTGTGCTTTGGACCACCTGACCATGCTGATAGGCCCCTGGGGGTGGCTTTGCCCCAGCTGCCTGCAAACCTGACCCCTGTCAGAGCCATTTTCTTTGGTGAAGGAGTAAAAGGGACTGGAAGGATGCTGGCCGGTGGTGGTCCGAGGCCAGTGTACTAACCTGCTGCCCTCTACCCCCATCTCTTCCAGGCTTCGCTGGTCCTGCAGGTGTCCTACACTCCACTCCCTGGAGCCGTGCCCCTGTTCCCACCTGCTGCATCTCTGGAACCCTCCCCGACTCTGCCTGACATGGATATGGGGGCCGGTGAGGAGCCTACCCTGGCAGGGCCCCCGGGAAGAAGTCCAGCAGCAGTGCTTGAGTCTGGGTGTGGGACGCCTTAGTGAGGCTTCGGCCAGCCTCTGCTGCCTTCCCCAGGCTGGGGGCTGCCCAGGCCCAGGGAAGAGAGGACACCAGTGGGTGGGGAGTCCTGAGAGCTGCCTTCTGCCCTGCAGAGAGAGTGCTACTAGAATGAGCATGAGGAAGCCCTCCTAGGGAGGGGCCCTTCGCAGGCTGCTGCTCTGCACTGTGCTCTCTCCATGGGTGGGAGCTATGGAGGGCATGTCTGTGCTGGGGTGGAGCCTGTCCTGCTCCTCAGAGGTGGATGCTTCCCTGCTTTGGCACTTAGTAGACCTTTGGTGATGGCATGTGACAAAAGAACTGGGTTTTCCTTGAAAGAGCCTTGGGCCGATGGCAGGGGACATGAGTTCCTTTCTTGACTTTGGCCCCAGGTAGCTGTGTGACTTTGGGCTGGCCGCTTTCCCTCTCGGGGCCAATAGTCTATCATTTGTGAAATGAGCAGACTGAGTTGGCAAGTTCCAAGGTTGCCTCAGTTCTCTTCACTTGCCTCTGCTGGCCTTGTCACAGAAGGATCCCGCCCAGGGTGCTTGGTGTGCCAGTATGAGGGCTGGTGAGACCCCATGTGGCCCAGCCTGCTGGAATGTGCAGGAAGCTGCACAGATGGACCAGGCGGGGACTTGGCCATGGGAAAGAGTCTGCAGTTTCTCTCCCCATGGAGGGAGCTAGAGGCAAACACGGCATTAACACCCGAGCAGCCCCTGGTGGGGGTGTACCCTAAGCCTGGCCTGCCCAGGCATCCTGGAGCTCCACGCTGGCTGAGCTTGGTCATAGAGAGGTCAAACTGGACTGGGGCATGGGTTGCTGGGGAGGGCAGGCAGTGGGCAGAAAGAAGGGGTGCTTCGGGTGACAGAGTGAGGAGGGTGAGGGGTCCGTGTGCTCTGGGACCACCTTGGAGGTGGGTCTGTCAGAGTTAGGGTTCAGGCCACTCAAGCAAGGATCCCCAAAGTGACAAATTCCCAGTCCTTCCTAGCAAGCTGGTGAGAAGGGACAGTCTCTGACAGACATGGGAACTGTTCCAATTTTGTACCAGGCTGGGGCAGGTAGGGAGAGCAGGCTTGGGGTGGGGATGCCCTAGGTTGGCTACCCTCACCCAGCTCCCTCCTCCCCTCCTGGGGCTGTGCCCTTGCCCATGTGCCAGGTGGGGGACAGAGCCGGGCTGAGACTTGGTCCCTGCTCAGTGACAGCACCGTGGATACAAGATACTCTGGAAAGAAGTGGCTGGCCCCCACGGGTGAGACGCGGGTCAGGCTACCCCGATCCTGATCCTTCCACCTGTAACAGGCTTGTCGCTGCCATCTGTCAGCTCATGAGCGTGGGGCGAGGTGGCCAGAGGGGCTGATCCAGCAGACGTGGTGGGGAGGGCTAGGGCCATTCTGTTTCCTTCCTGTTGACTAACTGGACAGACTGCCCTCACGTTTCAGCTGTTGGAAGCTCTTCTTCTTTCTCCCTTATCCATCCCAGCTCACTGACAGGAGGGGAGATGGGTGGTAGAGCTTGGCGCCCAAGCCCTTTGGCTCCTCCATTGGCTGGGCAGGGTCCTGGGCTTGGGACCAGAGGGACCAGCCCTTACTAGCACCCTCTCTGCCCAGACACAGGAGGAGAGGAGGACACTGAGGACCAGGGGCTCACTGGAGACGAGGGAGAGCCATTACTGGATCAGAGTGGCGTCCCAGGCCCTGGGGCTCCCACCACCCCGAGGAAGCCACCTTCCCATCTGCCCCCCTACCACCCTGGGAGCAAGAGGAAAAGAAGTGCTCCCGCAGCCAGAAAGCTGCTGTCCGACAAACCGCAGGACTTCCAGGTAATGGGCTGACTCTCTGACCACAGTCTTTTCTTTTTTTTTTTTTTTTAATTTTTATTTATTTATGATAGTCACAGAGAGAGAGAGAGAGGCAGAGACATAGAGGGAGAAGCAGGCTCCATGCACCGGGAGCCCGACGTGGGATTCGATCCTGGGTCTCCAGGATTGCGCCCTGGGCCAAAGGCAGGCGCTAAACCGCTGAGCCACCCAGGGATCCCCACAGTCTTTTCTTTTAGCTAATGTCTGTCCAGCCTGGGGCAGGTCCTAAGGGCTCTCCTAGGCTGGAGTCTGGGGTTTCCCTGGACCCCTGGGGGAAGATGAAGAATGAGCAGGCCCTGGTTTAGTTCTTTAAAAAGTTGGGGGTAGGGTGGGGATCCCTGGGTGGCTCAGCGGTTTAGCGCCTGCCTTCGGCCTAGGGCATGATCCTAGAGTCCCAGGATTGAGTCCCAGGATCAAGTACCGGGATCGAGTCCCGCATCGGGCTCCCTGCATGGAGCCTGCTTCTCCCTCTGCCTGTATCTCTGCCTCTCTCTGTGTGTGTCTCTTATGAATAAATAAATAAAATCTTAAAAAACAATAAATAAAAAGTTGGCAGGGGGAGGGGGCAGCCCCAGTGGCTCAGCGGTTTAGCGCCACCATCAGCCCAGGGTGTGATCCTGGACACCCGGGATCGAGTCCTGCGTCGGGCTCCCTGCGTGGAGCCTGCTTCTCCCTCTGCCTGTGTCTCTGCCTCTCTCTCTCTCTCTGTGTCTCTCACGAATAAATAAGTGAAATCTTAAAAAAAAAAATTTGGCAGGGGCGCACTGCAGAGATTCAGCATATCTTTACATTTGTTATGCGGTTTCCAACTGGGGTTTATCTGGCCAGCTAGCTTTTTGCTACTCATAGTGTGGTCCTTCGACCAGCAGCAGAAGCAGTACCTGGAAACTGGCTGGGAACATAGACCGCCAACTCTGTGAGTCAGAATCTGCGTTTTAACAAGATCCCGAAATCTAAGCTCTGTCTGGCTCTCTTTTCTTTCTTGATCCATTCCCTTCCTTATAGCCATGGATTCTTTGGAAGGCCACATAGAATTTGAATTTGTTCAAGCTCTTCACAGAATAAAACTGTTAATATTAACCCTTTGGCATATTTTATTTTTTAAAAGGTTTATTTATTTGAGACAGAGAGAGAGAGCACGTGTGTGTGAGCAGGGGGAGGGCAGAGGGAGAAGGAGACAGAATCTCAAGCAGATTCCACGATGAGATGAAGCTTGATGCCGGGATTAATCGTCTGGCCCCAAGATCACAGACCTGAACCAAAACTGAGAGTTGGATGCTTAACCACCTGAGCCACCCAGGCGCCGTAACCCTTTGGCATATTTGAATCCAAAATCCATCCCATTTTATTTGTATTTTATTTTGGTCCTTTGCTTATTCTTTTTCTTTTCTATGAAATTTCCCATGTTGGTGGAATTGCATTTAGTGATATTGAGCTCTTCAGAAGTACTTTTAAAATTAAAAACAGGAAACTTAGCTTTTCACTAAGTGTAACAAATTATAAAAATACATTTTAGTCCTAAATTGTGGTAATTTAAGCAAAAGTTCTAGCTGTAACCACTGTGTATTTGCCTGAGAGACAAAATTCTCACATTATTGTTTTTAGTTTAGTCTCAATTCAAGTACTTACTGCCTTTTTCCTCCTTTGAATATTAATATAGGTTTATTGTAAAAAATTTATAAAATACAGGAAAATGAAGAGAATAAAAACATGGATCTACCTTCCCATTGTTATTAATAATATATTTTTCTATAGTATGGCTTTTAAAAAGAGTGTTGATCGATCCATCAATAAATCACCTCTGATTAAACTTAAAACCAGTAAACATCTTATTTTTCTATGAAAATTGTCCTAATATTTTAAAATCTCAGGTTTTAAAATATTTTGCCTTGGGGCAGCCTGGGTGGCTCAGCGGTTTAGCGCCGCCTTCAGTCCAGGGTGTGATCCTGGAGACCCAGGATCGAGTCCCACGTCGGGCTCCCTGCATGGAGCCTGTTTCTCCCTCTGCCTGTGTCTCTGCCTCTCTCTCTCTCTCTCTCTCATGAATAAATAAATAAAATCTTAAAAAAAAAAAAACATTTTGCCTCAATTTGGAAGCACAGATATTCCCGAAAACTTTCTTTACTTAAAGTTTAGTGGATAAAACTCTCAATTTATTTCTCAGAACATGAGAGAACATTGTATCTCATAAAGCACAAAGTAGGGTCACTTCTCTATAGAAGGTCAGCCTCTGAGGGGACTGTCAGTGAAGAATGTCCAGGCCACCTAGATGTGTTGGTGTCAAGGGGTCTTGAGGGAGGCCTTGTGCCAACAGCCGCATGAAATGATCTGGGATCTGGGTCCTTGGCCCAAGCCTGGAATTTGATGCTGGGAGCTTGCTTGGGGCAGCATGACAGCTCTTGCATGGAATTATGGAATTTTATAGATGCAAGGGACCTTGGTAGGAAAATACGACTGTTTCTGTAATGCTCTTCCTCATAACTTGTTCATGCCCTTCCCCAGAAGCCAGCAGTGAGAATGGCCCCTGAGATTTTCAACTCTCCTGGGGCCTGACTGCTTACCCTCTTCGTCCCACTCATTCCTCCTCTTGGCTTTCAGATCAGAGTGCAAGTGATCGAGGGGCGCCAGCTGCCAGGGGTGAATATCAAGCCTGTGATCAAGGTCACTGCTGCTGGGCAGACCAAGAGGACACGGATCCACAAGGGAAACAGCCCACTATTTAACGAGGTAGGAGGTGCTGGCTCTTAGGACTAGGACCACGGTGGCCCTTACAAATTGAGAGTGCACAGCAGATATCCCACAGCCCATTTGGTTTTTGTAGAGTGTTAACTCTGTTGACACAGAGATGTGCTGGGTCCTGAGTAGGTTATCTGAGGATGTGGAGGAAGAGTTCTAGCTCTTATTCCTGCCTTGGGCTCCCAGAGCTCCCCATCTCTGACATGCTGTAGGCCCAGCCACCCACCCTGTCGCGATGACAACTTCCATGAGGTTAAGGGTGGGATACCCCAGAACTTGTGGAATCCCCAGAGCTCACTGGGTAGACCTCAGTCCACACTTCTGTGTGAACAGACCTGAAGGCTGGGGGTGGTGGTTGACCCTCTCCTCAGTCCCTGGGGGCAGCAGGCACTCATTTGTTTCCCTTTGGCCCTGAACCACAGACTCTTTTCTTCAATGTGTTTGACTCTCCTTCGGAGCTGTTTGATGAGCCCATCTTTATCACGGTACGTCTCAGCAGTCAGCATTTTCTGTGGGTTACATGTTCACTCATACATATGTCACCGTGCATGTGTGTATGTGTGCATGTCAGTGTGTGTGTGTGTGTGTGTGTGTGTACGTACCTGTTGTGCGTGTGAGCATGAGAAAGAAGCCATACGACCCAGGGCACCGGTGATGTGGAGCAGCTCACTGGCAAGCTTTGCTGGTCACAGAAATATCATTGGCAGCTCAGATGGAGGCAACAACCAAGCGGGGAACCTCCACTGCCCAACACCCTCACAGGGGCCACAGGTCAGGGTCCTGAAATCATTCTTTTTTTTTTTTTTTTTGAAAAAAATATTTTTATTTATTTATTCATGAGAGACACTCACAGAGAGAGGCAGAGACACAGGCAGAGGGAGAAGCAGGCTCCACGTAGGGAGCTGGATGTGGGACTTGATCCCAGGACTCCAGGATCACGCCCTGAGCCGAAGGCAGACGCTCAACCACTGAGCCACCCAGGTGCCCCAGCAGTATAGTTTAGTTGTTGAAGGTGTGGGCTCTGGAGCCACTGTCTGGGCTCTGGTCCTGCCTTGCCTTTTAGGGGTTGTGGATTCTGTATAAGTCCTGTAGTCTCTCTGTACCTTTGTTCCTTCATCTGTAAAATGGGGACGATACTCGTCCCTATTTATGGGGTTCATGTGAGTGTTAAACATTGCTCAGAACAATCTCTGGAACAGAGCAATCGCTCTATGTAAGTGTTGGCTGTTACTGTTTGGGAGGGAAGAGATGTTGTGTTGGGTCCTGTCTGGGCCAACATTTACTTGTAAATGAGAGTTTTAATTTATTTCCCTCCCCCATCCCCTGCAGGTCGTAGACTCCCGTTCTCTCAGGACAGATGCTCTCATTGGGGAATTCCGGGTAACTTATTTTATTTTCTTTGAAGGCAGTTAGTTCTTGCTAATTCATGTTAGTGGAGGCTCTGTATATAATGTGCAGAAGCTGGTGCTTTAGGGGTCCTATTCCTTTCTGGTCTGTGTTGGGGAAATATAGTTAAACAAAAAAAGACAAAATCTTCTCTGAAGTCAGAAATCCTCTCCACAAAGGTCATAGACAAAGAACAGACTTTTATTATCGAATAAATATCAATCCAGAAGGTGATGCACATGACAGGAAATGCACCGGGAGATTTCTCAGGTAAATGATCTGAAAGAAAGGACGGAGAGGGAAATCTCTTCCCATGTGTTTAACAGGGGGTGTTGAGCTTCTTACTTATGATTCTTATTTGTCCTTACCTCTGGGAAGACAGCATGAAATTGGTGGTGAGGTGACCCTCTTCCTGATTCTGACTTGGGCCAGCTCTGTGCCCTGCATGCACCCTCAAGCTGGCTTGGGATTGGAGTCTGGGGGGATCAGGGTGGGATGCAGGGGAAATGGGGGAGCCTGACCCCCCATTTGTCCCCCAACAGTGCAGAAACGAGGAGTGCACTGCAGAGAACCAAGGACTAAGTAGGACACAGCTCTCAGGGAGGCATCACCAAGTCTCAGAATGCAAAGACAACTAGCAATGGAGACCTTCACGAATGGTGTTTTAATGCAATTCTCACTGATTTTCTTGTTTCTGAATCTTCAGGCCTTTATCAACTGGAAAGAAGGGGTACAGGCTTATTTTAACCTCCCCTTGCTATCCAAATAAAATATGGCTCCTTCTATGGGAGGTAGTCCAATATAGAAAATGAAGTCAATTTTCCTGGAGAAGCAGTTTTAAAAACAATGAGATTGAACCTGAGTCATTTTGTAATAAATGCAGTTCTATGTCTTGAGTCTCTAATCTTTGAAGCATATTTTTGTTCTGAGAACCCAGAGGTTAGGGTAGAAAATTATTTTCTTTTTTTTGTAATTACAAAAGTAATCCACGATCAAAAAAAATTCTTTTTAGATTAGTTTTAGCTTCATAGCAAAATAGAATGTAAAGTACAGAGTGGTCATGTACTTCCCAGTGGCCGCCATGCACATCTCACTGATCTATGATTTTATATGGAAAATTATGAAATACAGGAAAGAAAAACTAATAAAGTAAATCTACCACCTAAATCTACCAGCCAGAGATAGCACAGTTATCATTTTGTTGTTTCTTTTGCTCTTTCTTTCCTATGCATAGAAATATCTTACCAAACTTTGATAAAAATGTATTGTGCTCTTTTTTCCATGTAATGTCAGCTGATGAACATTTCCTCATGTCTCCAAATGGTCTTCAGAGCATGATTTTTAATGTGATGGCATAATGCACCATACTTCATCTAACCCTCCAGGAGCAAGAGTTTGATTTGTGTTTCTTGGTTTGATTTCAGATGGATGTGGGTACCATCTACAGAGAGCCCCGTGAGTCACGTCCTCATCACCTTGACCATATCCTTGCATTTTGGTTCTGGAGGCTGTAAGGGACAGCTATTTGGGACAACCACCTTTCTTCCTTGAGGGTTTTGGAATTTAGAGGCAGAGTCATCCTGGAGATGAGAGCTGCAGAAATGAAGAGAAGGCAGGCTTTCATCTTCCAAGTAAACCAGGCCCTCAGAGAGATCAAACCTTCACGTGGGTCCCAGCTGGCTCAGTCAGGGATGCTAGATCTGGAAGGCCCCAAGCAAGGGCTGTTGGAGATGAGGTCACCTCCTACAGGGGTGGGCCATTTTGATAACAAGTCTAGGATTTCTCCACACTGTGGCTTCTTTTTTGGTCTGGTCACTTCCTGAGAGGGAGATAAATGGCCTGGGATCTGGCTTTGGCAGCTTCTTATAGGTGCCTCTGTTGACATTTCTGACTTGAAATGAACATTCAAAGTCTGGCCTCCATGTTCCTGTGAATAAATCCCTCATCTTGACTCAAATAAAGTCGGCCTCAGGCTCTTGGATGTGGTTGCAGACTTGGGTCCTTCCAATTTGGCCATCACCAATGGATGTTGTTTCTCTTAGGACATGCTTATCTGAGGAAGTGGCTGCTACTCTCCAACCCTGATGACTTCTCTGTTGGGGCCAGAGGTTACCTGAAAGCAAGCCTTTATGTGCTGGGGCCCGGAGATGAAGCACCTGTGAGTATATTGCCTAGGTCCTCCTCATGGCTCCTCCAATTGGTAGGAGAGGCACCAAACAAACAAAAACACAACTTGAGTTATTCTGATCTAAAAAAAAAAATACATGCTAATTATGAGAAATGTAGACCACGTGCAAAAATATAAATAAAAAATGAATCACTCATAATTCTACCATTCAGAGACAGCTGTGATTCCTATCTTGCTGCATATCCTCCCAGGAGGATGTACATATGTATTTTTCTACTTTGAAAAAAATTGGTATATTTTAGAGAGAGAGAGAGTGCATGGGTGGGAGGGGCAGAGGGAGAGGGAGAGAGAATCTCAAGCTAACTCTTTGTGAGCATGGAGCCCAACGAGGGGATCTCATGACCCTGGGATCACGACCTGGGCCAAAACCAAGAGTTGGATGTTTAACCTACTGTGCCACCCAGGCGCCCCATCTATTTTTTTTTATTACTTTTTAAAACTGAGATATAATTGACATATAACATTATATTAGTTTCAGGCATACAACATCACGATTCTTTATTTGTATATATATTGTGAAATGATCATCACAGTAAGTGTAGTTAACATCCATCACCTTTTGTGGTTTCAAAAATATTTTTTTCTTGTGATGAGAACTCTTAAGATCTGTTCTCTTCAGTAACTTTCAAACATACAATAGACTATTATTAACTTGAGTCTCCATGCTGTATATTACATCCTCATGGCTTACTTATCTGCTAACTGGAGGTTTGTACACATTGACTCCCTTCCTCCTGTCCCCTTTCCCCCACCTCTGGCAACTACTGATCTGTTGTATATTTTTCTTTTTTGCAAAAATGGGATCATTCTCTATATTCTACTCCAACCTGAATTTTATCACCTGAGAATATACCATTATCATCTTTACACACCAGTAAGTCAAGTTCAAGTTGGAGATGGGAAGAATGATGAGAAAGGTGTGCAGAGTTGGGGAGGTATTGGCATCTTTGTATGTTTGGCAAAAAGAGAGAAGGTTTGGAATAGTTGTGGGAGAGGAATGAAAAGTTACTTCCAGGTAAACAAAGATTTCTGAGCCTACCTGAGTGCAGTGCCCACCCTGGGTTGGCAGCTTTGTGGTAGAGCCTCATGATACTCGGTGGCCTGGAAGCAGGAGGATGGATGGCAGAGGTGTTGGGCGTGCACAGGGCAGGACTAGTGGAAGCACAAGAATGAGATAGCCTGGGCATTGGGACATGGCTGGTGGTGCTGGGTGGGCAGGATGCAGGAGTGCAAGGCTTTGCGCTGATGAGGGGGACAGAGAATAGCAAAGGGCTGGGGAATGCACATTTATTGAGCACCTCCAGTGTGCCAGGCTATGTTGGGAGCTCCGCTCTGAGTGGGAGGTTGGAGCAGGCCAATAGGTTGGCAAACTATATTCAGAGACGGGTTTTAGTGGTCAAGGTTTTGCTAGAGGAAAGGCTCTGAGTGGCTGGAGATTTGAGATATGACCATGCCTCTAACAGCCGAAGGGCAGGGGAGATTAAGGTGCTGTTGGTGGAGGAAGGGGACCATGTTGGTGAATGACTTGACCACATAGATATTGATTATCTTATGGGAGAATTGGAACTCAAACAGGCAAGTGGTGAGGCAGGTACTGAAGTCATCAAGGAAAGGTGAGCATGTGTCCTCGGCTTGGTGGATGGTAGAATGAGAACTAGGGGACAGAGTGGCACATGTGGGTGATGGGCCTTCTGGATAAAAGACATGGTGGAGTGATGGTGGGTGCAGGTGCAAGGTGTGGCCTTCTCTTCCCAGCCTGTGATAGCCAAGAGGAGAGGGAGAGGCAATAGTGGGGAATGCAGATCTCCAGGAGAACAGAGCAGTGAGAGGCAGAGGGAAAGTTCTATGATGATGTCAGGAATAGCAGACTGATGACAAGGGCTCCACAGTGGAGAGGGTTAGATGGAGAACCCAGGGTTCTATGCTGTGCAGGGGGCTGATGGAGCTCCAGTGGACGAGCCCCACCCAAAGGCACCTGTCCATCTCTCTCATTCCATACAGTCCGGTCCTGTCCTTCTGTAGCATGTCTTTCCGAGACATTGTGCCATCTTGCTCCTTCTCATGGCATTTCTGAGTCTATTATCTTTTCCTAAAACATTTATTTCTCCTCTTCCTGTTAATTGGAACCTTGCTTTTTCCTGATGAAACCACTTCTTTTGAAACCAACTCAGAAAAAAGCCCCTACTTTCTGGTCCGACTCTCCATGGGTTCTGGAGTGGGAGGAGCAGCCATCTCTGGTTTCCTCTGCAGCCTCCCAGCCAGCAGCTCTTCCCAGCATCAGCACTGCCTCCTCCTTCAAAGGCTGCATCGCTGGTTGTTTTCCCCTCTTCTGGGCTGTTACCTACCCCTGGCATAGACAGAGCTGTCCAGGGGCATCCCTGCTTGCAGATTCTCATCTTTGCCATTGTCCTGAGGTGTGACACATCCTCACTGATGAGCCACCAACATCTGATTTTTTTCCTTTAAGGCCCTGAGCTCAGAAATCCCTCTCTCCACCACTCTTTGCCTTTTTTCTCTGCCGCCCCAGCTGAATGACAATCCTTCTTTCCTGGTGTTACAGCCCCCCGATCCCTCTGTTTGCCCAGCCCATCAGTGCCCTTCTGCCACTCTCCAGCCTGAACCCCATTCTCCATCACAGCTCTCACCATGTGCTTACTGGTTCCATACTAGGGGTTTCCTGCCACACCTCATAAACCCACTGTCCCTCACTGTCTACACCACTCCTTGGTCCGTTTTGGTGACAGAAGTCACCTGGAAGTGCTGGCTAGATGAACATGGGTGCTATCAACGTCTTCTTTGACTTGGTTGTGGTTTACTCCTTATCCCATTCTCCACAGTGGCTGTTTCTAAACTTTGCTGTCTTTCCTAAGCCCCAACCTCTGTCTCCTTAGGCAGAGCTGCACAGTGGTGAATGATGTAAACCCTTGGAGCTCCCTTGATCCTCATTCCTGACTTCAGTTGTCTTCCCTCCCTTCCCCATCTTCCTGCCTCCTTTGTCATGTGCTTGAATCCTCCGCCATCTTGTTCCCTCTGCCTTCCTGGTGTCTTCTCTTCTACCCTTGGATCTGTACCAGGCTCAAGATTTCCCCACCTTCAAACATCTTTGTCCACGTCCCCCATTTCTCCCACCGTTCTCCAAGCTGCTTGCAGGCTGCTTCCAGGCATGACCAACTTCTTCAGGGAGTGTGCCGGGTTGCTCTTCCCTACTCCTCTACCAGCTGCTCATTCCTCCTCCTCTTCACTAGGATTCCTGCCACCTTCCTTCCCTGAAACCATATGCTGGATGGAGGGTTACCATGGCTAACCTCAGGGGCTCTTTTCTGCTATTAATCTGCTCCTTTCCTCCATAGTATTTGATTCCAGAGCCCATGACTTATTTTAAACTCTCTTCTCCCTTAGCATTGATGATTCTCTCAAGTCTTTTTCTCTTTCTTAAAAATATGGATCCTTCAAATTCAGTGGCCGAGTAAAATTCCCTCCCTTGCCTCTTTGCTGTGTCCTTGACCCTCACTTTCAAGGAGTCCATCTCTGTCCATCTGAGACCCCTAAATCGTTCATGTCCAGCTTGGCTCTTCAGAGCTCCAGACACTCAGTTTCAGTTGCTCTGTAATAAAGCCACATTAATGCGCCCATCAGGCCCCTCTAGTTTCACATGTGAAAACCCAGGATCACCTGCTGTGTGCTTCTCACAACTGCACCCATCCTGGGGTAGGTGACATCTTAGGAGATGGCACCATTATGTACTCAGTCTTCATGGCCAGAGGCCTGATTTCATCCCTCATTCCTCAATCCCACATCAGTCAGTTCACATGCAAGTGGTTGGTCAGTCTTGTTGGTGTGACCACCTCAGAGCATGCTTCTCTCTCCCATCCCAAGACGAGAGTCCAAGGTCTTGCTCCCCTCATATCTCCCCTGGGCCACTGTGTGAATTAAGATATAGGTTCAAAGATACCCTGAATCATAGGCATTAAGAAGGATAGAGGTGTGCTTCTTTCCCTCCTAAATGCCTGGGGAGGCAGTTCAGAACTGGCATAGTGCTCCCACGATGACCAGAGACCCAGGCTCCTGGTCTTTGTCCTATAGTCATCATCATGCAGCTCCCATCTCATGGTTCGCGATGGTTGCTCCAGTTCCCATCATCAGGTCTGTATTTCCAGCCAGTGGAATGGCAGGATAGGAGCTTGCTTTAAGGGGGGCTTTCCCTGTGAGTGAGCTCCATGGGGGCAGGACCTCTGTCTGCCTGTTCACTGCTGCATCCCTCCTCCTTCAGCACATCCTGGTGGTCACTCACTAATACCAAATATTTGTTGAGGGAACGAACACATGTTATTGAAGACAGAGAGGCCAGTTTAGACCTGTCACTTCTGCACTCTTGTTAATGGGTGGAGCAGGAAGGAGGCCAAGGTTCGTGAATGCCCACCATGTGCATTTATGCATTATGGAAGTTGATTTGCCCAGCAGTCTGTGAAGTCTGTGTTACTGTTTCCACTGTCCAGGTGAGGAAGCAGAGAGTCTCGGTGGGGAGGAACCTGCCTGAGATCCCACGTTAGTAAGCAGCAGGGCGAGATCCACCTTTCTTTAAAATGTACCGTGTAAGAGATGTCAGTTGAAGAAGGGAAAATATTGTGCTCAAGAGCTCTTTAAGGAATCATATGTGGTTGCATTGTAGCTGGAGAGAAAGGACCCCTCTGAAGACAAGGAGGACATTGAAAACAATCTGCTCAGACCAACTGGCGTGGCCCTGCGAGGAGCCCACTTCTGCCTGAAGATCTTCAGAGCGGAGGACTTACCACAAAGTGAGTCTGGGTTGGAGGCCTAAGACTGAGATTATGAGCGAGGTCCCTAGGCTGGGGAAGAAGTCACTGAGGTGTTGGCAGGACTCAGTTTTGCGACGGATGAGAAACCCATCCACTTGGTGAGCCATCATGTCGGTTTGCCTGGGACTGTCCTGGTTTCAGTGCCAAAGTCCCCCATCCTGGGAAACCCTTCAGTCTCTGACCACCCGGGGCAGTGGGTCATCCTAGCTGTGGCCATGTCCTTATCCTCCCAAGAGAGACAGTGTGACCCCTGCCTGGTTTTTCATAATGACTGGCCCTGCACCACCCCCACCCCCTGTGGGCTCAGTGAATGCTGGCGGAACTATGCTGAATATTTTAAAGTCTTGAGTGTCAATCCAGGCACACATTAGAACGACCTGGGGATCTTTAAAGGTGTACAGACCTTTAAAGGTGTACAGGCCCCCCCCTTCCTGTGTTTCACACTGACTGGCTATGGAGTAGGGTTCACACACTGGGTATTGTTAAAGGGTAAGCCACTGTTTTGAAGCATGTATTGGCATCACCAAGCAGTTCTGTCCATAGCAGAGTCAGGGAGAGCATTTGCAACTTAGGTCCCTGTTTATAAGTTTTGCATAAAGCTAATTATTTGAGGTTTTGCTCAAACTTTGACTAATGACTCAATAAAAGAAACACATTCCTTCTGTACAAGCTTCACTGTAGCAAAATCATGGGGAAAACTTTTAAGTAAGTAATTGGTATTAGATGGGCATTACAATACATGCTTAATAATATTCTTCATTTATTGGCTGACACTATGCAGAAGTGAGGCTGGTGAGCGCCTGCAGAGGGCCGGGGAAATAGAAATGTTTGCTTTGTTCATGGTGAATGTACTATGTATTTAATTCTCTGCAATCTTGTTTAAATATAAATAAAAAGAAATAGGTGGTAAATAGGACATCACTATTTGCTAATTGTTGTTATCTGTCTTATTCATGTACACAGCAGCTGGTATATAATCTGTAACTGTCTCCTCCTCTCATTCATACACACATAGACTTTGATACATACTAGAAATATACATGTGCACATATCCATCTATCTGCGTATACATTTGTAAATAATATGACTAATTCAGTAAAATATTGGTTTGCAGCAGCATAGTTAAACATTCTTTTTTTAAAAAAAGATTTTTTTTTTTTTTTGGTTTTATTTGAGAGAGATTGAGAGCAGCAGCAGAGGGAGAGGGAGAAGCAGGCTCCTCGTTAAGCAGGGAGCCTGATGTGGGGCTCGATCCCAGAGACTCTCGGATCATGACCTGCGCTGAAGGCAGATGCTTAACCAGCTGAGCCACCCAGGTGTCCCCAAAATTCTTTAAAAATAAAAACAGGGATCCCTGGGTGGCGCAGCGGTTTGGCGCCTGCCTTTGGCCCAGGGCGTGATCCTGGAGACCCGGGATCGAATCCCATTTCGGGCTCCCGGTGCATGGAGCCTGCTTCTCCCACTGCCTCTGTCTCTGCCTCTCTCTCTCTCTGTGACTATCATAAATAAAAAAAATAAAAAAAAATAATAAAAAAATAAAAATAAAAATAAAAACACTGGAATTAACCTGTTGGTTAACATCAGACCAATCACTGTGCTATGGACTTAAAGGAAATGTCAAACAGGCGCCAATGATGGGATACTATTATAACAACTTCCAGCCTTTTTCTGGATTGTTACCTGCCCTTAGTGATGTAGATTGCTAATCAATCAATCAACCAATCAATCATTTGGTGGCTCCATTTGGAAACTGCTTGAGAGCAGGGGCAGGAACAAAGCTGTTCAGGCTGGTAAGGGAGGAGTGTATGTCCTCAGGAGCTGCTGTTCTGGGGCTCCCCAGGCTGACGGGGTGCCACAGCGTCTCTCTCAGGGAGTCTCAAGACTGAAGAGAGGGAGGGAGGTGGAAAGTCAGGTTTTGGAGGTTGGACGGCAGGCGGGCACTAACTAGCATGTTCTCCCCAGTGGATGATGCCGTGATGGACAATGTGAAGCAGATCTTTGGCTTTGACAGCAACAAGAAGAATTTGGTAGATCCCTTCATGGAAGTCAGCTTTGCGGGGAAAATGGTAAGGAGCAAGGAAGTGGGAGGATTCTCTTGGGAGGGTGACCACCAAGTGTCCCCGTGGATGAGTGCTGAGCAGAGTGAAGGCTGATGTGAGGCACGCACATAAGAATGTGCATTTGGAGGGGCTGACTGGGTGACACATGGTGAGAGACTCACCCAGGCCTGGCTCTCCGGGGCTGCCATGCACACGCCTGTGGATGGCTCTGCTTGGGGTGCCTGAGACACACAGGTAGTAGACACGGGGTGGACAGACAGTGGACAGATAAAGGACGGTTTGGGGGAAAATTAAGCGGTAGCATGCAAACCAGATGTGAAGGCATAAAATAGGGAAACTTTAAAGAAGGTAACAGAAACATAATGATTATTTTAAAAAACTGTGGCAGGAGTGGAGTGGAGAAAGTCCACTCTGGTGGGGGCCCTAGGGATGAGTCACATCTCTCTTCCCTGCAGCCTGCCTTTCTGCCCAGAGGCAGGGCTGTAACTGGGGCTCCCGTGGGCCCCCTCCCTCCAGCCCACCCCAGGCAGGCAAGCCCTCTCCAGCCTCCTATGCCCATCCGTCAGGCTCCCCCTGGCATCTGGGCCACCACCGGGCTTCAGCCTTACCCCTCCACGGCGGAGTCCCACAACTCCCACCCCCACCCCCACAGCCCCAGACCTTCCCGGGTCTCTACATCTCTATCTGCTGCCCCCTGGGCTCTCTGCCCCGCCTGCCCCCTCCCGAGAGCCTTCATCCTTAGCCGGTACCACCATCAAAGGCGGAATACGTGGGCCAGGCCTGCTTCTTCCCTTTGTTCTAACCTCCTCACATCAAACACGCCCCCCCCCCCCCCCCCGCCCCTTGCTCTGGACCTCACACCTGCCCCAGGGCCCTTCCCTCCCCTCCGCCCGCCGTCAGTCTCTTCCCAGGACCACGCAGCAGCCTGGGGTTCATTCTCTCCTCTGGGTTCTCCCCACAGAAAGCCCCAGAATAATCCGTCTAAAACAGCCCCGTTTGCACAATGAAGCTCAAACCGCACAATCCAGCCGAGCTTTCTTGAACTTTCTCGCCCGCCTCTCCCTGGCTGGAGTCAGCGCCCTTTGTGCTCCGGGGCGTGGCGCCCCCTGCCGGGAGCACGCAGCCCTGCAGCCGCGGCCGGGAGCGTGCAGCCCCGGGGGCTCCCTGCCTGCACCCCGGGGCGCACCTGCTGCTGTGGCCTCGGGTCCCCGCGTCCCCAGTCCAGCCGCTGTCAGCCGTCCAGCCGCCCCGCGCCCATCAGCCCGAAGCACTCGTGGGCCCTCGGCGACCCACGGAGCCCGAGGCCCCCTGCAGCCGGGTTTCCATTCCTGCCCGGAAATCAGCGTCTGTTTCTCCGACTTGTGGGCGAGAACCCGGTCCTATTATTTAGCTCCAACCTCAAAGCAGAGATCACGGTGGAAATGGTGGGGCAATGACAGGTGGGCGCAGACTGGCCGCGCTCCCAGAGCCCCCAGCCCCTGCCCCCGCGAGGGGTGGAGGACGGAGCTCGGAGGTCGTGCCAACCTTGCGCAGGGTTCCACCTGCTGCAGAACCAGGGCTGGGAGAGCTGAGTCCCTTGGCTTGCAGGAAAATTGCCCCGGGGCAGGGGAGAAGGACTGAGAATTTGGGCTGGGTGGCGGGAGAGTGGGGGCCTTGCGGCCCGCTCCTCCTTTGCTCCCCAGGCAGAGGTGCGCAGGGGGAAGAAACCCCGCAGGTGTTAATAGGACAAGGGGGAGAAGTTTTAAAAATGAACAATCAACACTACAAGTTGAGGGTGGTGATGGAGGTGGTGTGGGTTCCCATTCACACAGCACTTGGCCATTTTCCTTTCACTCAATCTCTTCTTAGATGCGTTTTAAAAAGGAGCGGGATGGGCCAGCCCATGCCACCAACAAAGGGAGGCTCTGAGCTGGGAGTGGGGGACGGGGAGAGAGGGGTGTCCTGTCTGATGCCTACCAGACTTAACTCCCCGCCTTTTGTTTCTTTTCTCCTTTTATTACTGATGCACATGTTTACTAGCCCAGTTTGAAAAATTACAGAAAAAAAAGTAAATGAAGTTACCAACAATGCACCATACAGAGTTCATTTTTGGTGCCCGATTTCCGGTTTTTTCTTCATGTATAGGTAATAGACATTTTCCCCAGCTCTTTATTTTGACTATTTTAAAACATTGAGAAAAGTTAGAAGAGTTACTCAAGGAACATCCCTCCCACTGGTATGACCTTCACTTAGATTGAAGCAACTGCTAACATTTTGTTGCATTTACTTTCTATATATAGATACTTTTTTTTTTTTCCTGGCTGAATCATTTGAAACCTAGTTGCAGATTATACTCCTAAAGACTTCAGGATACATCTCCTGAGAGAAAGAAAATTCTTTGTAACTCCAGTAATCTTATCACACCTACGAGGTTAACAATCATTCCCTGATATTATCAGATACTGGTTCATATAAATTTTCTCTGATTATCCCCCAAATGTCCTTTACAGCTGGCTTAATTTTGTGCTGATTTAAGACCCCACTAGAATTCATGCTCTGCATTTGGTCCTCTGTGGTCTTTCGTGTAACAGCTCCTCCTGACTTTCCCCCTTCCCACCCTCCAACAATTTTTCTCACCCCATGACATTGATCTTTTTGAAGAGCCCAGGCCATTTGTCCATGTTCTGGATTTGTCAGATTATTTCCTTCCAGTGTTATTTACCTTGCTCCTCTGGCCCCTGTATTTCCTATAAACTGGAAATTAGTTCTTGAGGCCAGATTAGCTTCAGATTCAGTATTTAGCAAGAATGTGTCAGAGGTGATGTTGTGTGCATTGTATTGCATCACAACAGGAAGCAACATGAGGTTGTCCCATCACTGGTGATGATTGATCATTTGCTTAAGATGGTGTCTCCAGATATATCCCTTGTCGAACTACCTGTTTGTACTTTGCAAATCATCTGGGGGTGGTATCTTGGCACTGTGTGCATATCCTGTTTCTCAGCAACTTCTTACCTAATGGTCTATGCAGCCATTGGCCTCCTTACCTGAACAAGTCATTTACTTGGGGTTGCAAAGTGGTGATTTTCTCATCATTCCTTCTCTCTTTATAAGTTAGTGTTTTTCTGGAAAGAAGAGCTTTCCTCCCCCCCCCCCCTTGACCCCTTTCAATATTACTGTGGACCTCAATACCTTTTTTATTGATTCAACATGGTAAAATCAGTCATTGTGCTGGATGTATGAACTGTCCTGAAGTTGGCCAATGGGGCCCCTACAAGCTGGCTCCTCTATCTTGAACCTAACTCAGGGTCTCAGTGAAAATGTGGGACAGGTAACTCCGATCTTAAACTCTCTCACACTGAGGTGTAAGTGATCACTGTGGGTCCTCACCCAAGTGCAGTTCCTTGCCCAAGTATGAGGTCCTCACCCAAGTGCAGTGTTAGTTTGGGCTTGGGGTATGGGTCTGATGGCCTGTATCTAGCCTCAGGAGGGACTGTAACAGAATGAATGAAGTCGACAAGCAAGTGGGAAGGTGTGGCTGGACAGGCTTGTGCGACACTTCCACCAAGGACTGGGATTAATTTCCCAATTTGACAGATAAAGAAAATCGTATTTCAAGATTGCTTTTATTTTTTATTTCACATTCCCCAAAATAGTAGGGTGCTTTGATGGTGGTGAGAAGTAAGACTGACCTGCCTTCAAATTAAATGGCTTTTCCTGGAGCTGAGTCTCAGAGTTCCGGGGCTCCTGGCTACTTCTGGGTCCTCATGGCACCTTGATCTTCCAAGGTCTTCTGTTCTGAGATGCCCTTGGCTGACCCTGGGGGGTTTTCTAGGTAGGTGCAAATGGCTGTGGGAGATGATGGAGGTCGGGGATCCGACCCAAGCGAGGGACTATATAAAGCTGATTGGTGAGCTAGTTTCTGCAAGAAGCTACATCTCCCCCACTTTCCCCCTAGAAGGAAGAGGCTTATTGTGATGGAGGCAGTTGAGCCCCTCCTTTCTGAAACCTTCAACCTGTTGGGTTCCCCTGGGGTCCCTGGACCTTTGTGTCACCCCCCTCTCTCCTCCAGCTACCCTTACTACCTGTCTCATTCTGCCTGTCCCTTTCCCTCAGCCTACCCGTGTGTCACTTTCTCTCACTACAGCTTAATCTGGAGTCCTGGGGTTTTGTCCTTTGTAAGCTCACCCAGCACAGCCTGCCCCTCATTGCACTTCCTCCTATGGACACTTGGTGGCACTATTATCCATGATGTGAACCATACCAGCTATTACACAAACACACACCTGGTGAGAAGGAAAGGAGAGGTACTTGGGGGGCAGGGTGGGAGACTTTAAAACAACTTTTTTCCTGAATGCAAGAAAAAAAGTCTTGGTTGTAGAAAAAATTGGAGAAAGTCAGAGAAAATCAAGGAAAATGAAAAAAATTAACCATATTTCTGTACCCTTTGTCACTATGGAGATAATCACTGTTAACATTTGTGTGTATTTCCTTGTAGTATGTTTTTTTCTCTCCCCTGCTTTCACTCCCAACCCTCCCCTCTCCCGCGCTGGAAAAAAATTGGATTTAGATTAAGTTGATTTTCATTATTCGTGGGTCCCATATTTGCAAATTCACCTACTTGATAAAATTTATTTGCAATCCCATTTTTTTTTAATTTTTATTTATTCAATCCCCCTATTTTTTAAAAAGATTTTATTTATTTATTCATGAGACATAGTGGCAGAGACATAGGCAGAGGGAGAAGCAGGCTCCCTGTGGGGAGCCTGGTGCAGGACTCGATCCCAGGACCCCAGGATCACGACCTGAGCCAAAGGCAGATGCTCAACCACTGAGCCACCTGCGTGCCCCTGTAATCCCAAAATTAATACTTATGGTGCTTTCCTGAGTGTTTGCAGACTGAATTGGAACAGTGTGAGTCTGCCTTTTTGTTTCAGTTCTCCTATAAATATGTGTCCTTTACTTGGTCTACCTAGTGTCATGTTTTTCTCATTTTGGTGCTTTTTTTTGTGATATTACTGTTTAAACCCCCCCCCCCCACCACCCCTGGGTAGTGCTGAAAGGCTGTCTGATATTTCTTTGTGCGAAAAGGCTGGGATGTACCTTATGAGAAAATATGCTAGATAAGCTTCATTAAAGTATGAGTTAGTGCTGCTGATGACGAATTCAATGTTAATGAATCAACAATATATATTAAATAAGATATCTTTAATCAGAAATGCACACGACACAAGGTTATGTATTGATTAGTTGACAAAAATGTTGTGACAGATGCTGGTAAGAACCCAACCCTGTAATTCCCCCAGAGCAATGGTTTAATATTCATGAATTCAGTGTTCTTGGTGATTTATAGAATGTGTAAGAATCAGGTGCAAGAATCAACTGTATGGGGACACCTGGGTGGCTCAGCAGTTGAGTGTCTGCCCTTGGTTCAGGGAGTGATCCTGGAGTCCTGGGATCGAGTCCCACATCGGGTTCCCTGCAGGGAGCCTGCTTCTCCCTCTGCCTGTGTCTCTGCCTCTCTCTCTCTGTGTCTCTCATGAATAAATTTAAAAAATCTTAAAAAAAAAAAAGAATCAACTGTATCTCTTCAGTTTGTTCAACTGTTTTTATAGGTTAGTATTTTCTTAGGTTATTGAACAGCTTTTGAAATAAATTTTTGAGCATGATGACTTGACTTACCTGCAAAATGATTGTCATAAGTTTAGTTAACATCCATCATCTCATATAGGTACAAAAAAAAAAAAAAAAAAAAGGAAGAAAAAAGTTTTTTTCCTTGTGATGAGAATCCCTAGAAACTACTATTTTAATAATTTTCAAATACATCATACCTACTCTACCATAGAATCATCATATAGTACATTACATCCCCAGTACTTGTCTTTTTCTGTTAACATAACTTGGAAGTTTTTTCACATTATAGAGCAGTCCTCATTCTTTTTAGAGCTACATAGTACCCCATTGCATGGATGCACCATCGTTTATCTAATCTGTCTTCTACTGGTGGACACCTGCGTTGTTCCATATCCTTGACACTTGAAAAACCTCATTACGTGTGTCATTCTACACATATGTAAGTGTTTCTGTATGATAAATGTCTAGAAGTAGAACTGGTAAGTCAAAGGGTTTTTGCATTTGCCATTTGGAGAGATAGTGGCCAGTTGCTCCCTGGAGGGTTGAGGTATTTTTTTTCTCCCACCAGCAAAATCTGAGAGTGCAGTTTCTCCATAGCCTTGCCAACAGAGGGCTATAAGATTTTAGAGAATTTTATGAATCTAATGGGTGAGAAATAGTATCTTGGCTTTGTGTTTCTTTTCTTATGAGGGAAGTTGAGTATCTTTTTATGTGCCTTCAACTCTTCGAATTTTCATTCACTCTCTGCCCATTGTCCCATGAGATTGCCGGTCTCTCTTCTTTCCTTACTCCTTTCTTTGCTGACACAGGAGCAAATCATGGCACCCATCTTTGACCCCCAACCTTTGCCTGGGCTTTTCTCACAGGGAGGTTGGGAGGGTGGGGACAGGGGCTGGCATTGAGTGAACCAGGGATGGATACAAGGTCCTGGGGCCCCCATGGAGGCTGCACCTTCATTTGATGGAGGAACTGAAGCCCCCAATCATATGCTCATTAAATGAGATAATGCACATAAATGCTTAGCATGCTGCAGGGCTCATAGTAAATGCTCTGAAAAAGGCTACAGGACGTGCACACCTACCAGGATGTATGTATCTGAAATAGAGTCTTTACCTGTTGTTCCTGTGGGAGTACAGGATGCCCTGGAGCTGGCTAAGAGGCCTGGCACCTCCCCAAGGGTTCCAAGTGCAGGTAGAGCACATAAGCCACGATTTGGATCTAATTTCCACCTCTGCTAGGTTTCTTGATTGTGGAAAGCCCAGTCTTAAGAGCAGGGCTGATCTGAGGCAGACTGGCTTATGGGGTTTGTATGTTCATGATTTCTCCTCTCATTTTCAGATGCTGGCACCTGGGCCAGGCCCTGGCCCTCCAGCTATCATCTCCCACACCTCCCACCTCCCATCTCTAATCTCTTAGGGCTCACAGTCTTCCAAAGGGACAGGTGGTCTGGGCTGACTGGTGCCCAGGCCTCAGGACCCCTAGGACAGCTAGTCTGGACTTAGGCCCCCACACTAAGGTCATGGCCATATGGGAGGTGGGGGAGGAGGATTTCCAGCCAGAGGTAGGAGATAAAGGTAGAAGGACTGTGGAATTCAGGCAATGTATCCCTCCCACCCCTACCCCATCCCCTCCAGCTTTGGGTCTGATTTACCATGTAGCTTTGCCTCTGCAGTTCCCTGTGTCTGAGCCATCAAGGCTCCCAGGCTCTTCTGCCCAGCCTGAAGGGTGGCCAACATGGCAGAGAACAGCCCCTGGCTGGTGAGGTGGTCCCTAAGGGAATCCATAGTCCTCTCGGAGCTCCATCCACCTGTCCTCTGTGTCTTCTAGCTCTGCAGCAAGATCCTGGAGAAGACAGCCAACCCTCAGTGGAACCAGAGCATCACTCTGCCTGCCATGGTGAGCCTTGCCCCCTCCGGCCCATTCCAGGAGGCCCTGCGCTCCTGGCCTCCCTGATGTTCTGCCTGTATCCTGGACTTCCCCTTCTTTAAAAGAACCTCACCTCAACACATCTCTTTTCCCTCTCAGTTTCCCTCCATGTGTGAAAAAATGAAGATTCGCGTCATGGACTGGTGAGTGCTGAGTCCCAGAGTCTCTGGAGGTGGCTATCTTCAGGGCTCACTGGGTCCTTCAGTTTCCCTCAGTTCAGAGCATATAGTGGGAGAATCTATTTCAGGTGAGGGAGTATCCGCTGCTGGGAGGCCAGAGAAGGAGAGGGTGTGGGCTGTTCTTGGGAAGCTCACTTACAGGCCTGCCCCAAGGCATAGGAGGGTAGCCAGATGGGTACCTGAGATACCTTAGGGCAGGGGATGCCAGGAAGGCTTCCTGGAGGAGGTGGGGTTTTGTTAAGTCCAGCTTGAGGGCATTTCAGTGAGGAGAGGATCATATGCAAAGGCAAGGAAACTGCAAAGAGTAGAGCTTCTGGGTGGATGGACCATGACCCACCCTGCCCCAGCCCCACCATGGGTTGCTACCATGAAATGGTGTGGGGCCACTGCAGGCTTGGAACAGGTGAGGGCAAGAGCTTGTGGACATCTTGGAAAAGTGCTCTGCCATCTGCTGAGCACCTACTGTGTGCCAGACCCTGTGCTCAGCAAGTATTTCACATGTTGGACATTGCCTGATCCTCAGCTCGACTCCTGGCTACTTTATAGATGAGGGGGTGACCTGTCTGAAGTGACAGCTGGGAAGCAGCTGAGGCCAAGATTGAACCCAAGCCTGCTGCTCCCAAAGCCTGTGTTCTTAAACACTGGGCTACCTGCTTCCCAGTACGCTAAGGTGATCTCTCTCACACCTGGAAGGCTGTTAGGGGTCCCCACGCAGGAGCACCAGGACCTTTCATACATCAGGCTTTCCAAAAAGAGAGTTGTCCTTTCTCTGCCCCCAAAAACTCTTGGCCATGTGGTTCCCAGCATGTTCTCCTTTGGTCTCAGGCCACGGCACCCCCAGCCAGCAGGGTAATGAGAGACCAGGGAAAACCCCCAGGCCACAGAGCCATTAAAGTGTGTGCCAGTTCCCCAGGCCGAGAGAAAACAGCTTGTGGGAATTAGAGAGGAAAGCAGTAGCCAGGAGGGCCAGGAGGGAGAGGCTTCTAGGGCCCTGACCGCAGGTATGTTCCGTGGGCAAGTGGTCTGGGGCAGAGATGTGTTCTCCATCCCCAGAACCACCTCTGCCTCTCAGTTCACGGTGTGTGTGCACCTGAGTGCGCTGCGTTGATGGGGGCCGATTGGCTGTCTGCGTCTGTGTGTCTGTGCGTGCGGACTCTTGTGCTCACATGCACACGGGTATGGTTGTCTTGTGGATGGTGGGTGGGCCTTGCCGGGTCCATGTGAGCTGTGTCAAAGGCATCAGCGTACTGTACAATCCAAACATGTTACGGAATCTGGTGGTTGCATCTCTGGTTTGGGTTGAAGTGGCATTTTTATTGTGAGTCTATTTTCAGACTTGCTGTATTTTCCAAAAGCAACCCCAAGCCCTAAAACCCAACTCTTGGCCAAAAAGTGTTCTGCTGCTGTGCTGCAAGTTCTTATCCAGAAAAAGTGCTTCTCCAACCTCCGCCCCCAAAAGACTCAGATAAACTTTTGTTATTACCTGAATCCTGGGAATATGATATGGTCCACATGGCCTTTCTTCTGTAACTTAATCTTCCATTTGATTTTTAAATATTTGCTTTTTTTGTTAAAAAATGAAAACTCAAAAGGCTATTCCCATCTTATACGAACAGAATTTCCCTCCTCCCGTTTTCCTGCCTTTCTCTCAAGGCTCAGATAAGACCAGAGGTGAGAAGTCCCATTCTTCTCCAAGGTGCTTCTCTTTTCCAGGGATTGGTCATGAAGGCGGTTGTGCAATCCCTCAGCTGCTGGTTATCTGGTGTTGATGATCTCATTGTAGGGTGTTTAAGGGGATTTTTACTTTCCAGGGCTTCTTGACATCATTCATCAGGAAAATTGATGAAGCTCTGCTGACAATTTAGTCTTTCTTGTTAGCTCCCTGCCCAATGAAGCATTTTAGATTCAAAGCTTAATCACCTCCCTGGGAAGGCGAGTATGAAGTATGAAAAGAGGAAGAGAGGGAGCAGCAGAGATTAGGAATCCCATGGGTATGAGATGTAACAGGAAAATAAGACAACTTTGCCCAAGCGTGTCTGTCACAACAGGGCTTGGGTGTGTCGTTGCCTAAAGAAAGCATGCCTGTGACCAAGGTACTCCCAGGAGGGAGAGAGAGCCTACAGGGCTCCAAGGAAAGCGGCCCCCAGGGAAATTTCAAGGAAGGAACTAGGTCTTGCCCGTCCAGCCTTTCTCAATTTAGCACTTTGACATTTTGGGCCAGAAAATTCTTTGCTGAGGAAGATAGGCCTGTGCATCATAGGATGTTTAGCAGCAACCATGGCTTCTCTCTACTGCCCCTGCCACTGCCCCTGCTCCCACCCCCACCCCATTCAAATTGTCTCCAGATATTGCCAAATGTCCCTGGGGTTGAAATCACTGCATTGAGAACTCTTGCTCTAGCCTGACAGTAAGCAGTGGGTGGCTGCGATTGAAGCTCTGGTTTCCGTGTCAGGCAAATCTGGCTCAAATACTGGTTTTGCCATCTTGGCAACCTTTGTTCCATCATTTGAAATTGGGGCTAATTGTAGTACCTGCCTCATAGGGCTGAGGGAGGTTAGAGCTAATTCATGTGACGATTTTAGCATACTGCTTGGCTTTCAGTAGGTGCTCAGTAAATGCCAGCTATTCTGTATATTATTGTCAAGGGGGCAGGTGTGGGACACAGAGGGAGGGTCTGCGTGGGACGTTGTTGGCTAATGGACTCATTAATGATAGTCAGTCTGCTCGAATTCATACCCACAGTTCCCATAATGGTTGGAGGGGAGAAACCTTCCTCCTGGGAAACCAGACAGGGACAGGCCCCCGTGTTGTGCCCAAGAGCAGCATGTGACATGGCAGAAGCACTGGACCTGGAGTCAAGACATTGGGGTTTCCGTTCTGGCTCTGCCCCTCCCCACAGGCTGACCTTGGGCAAGGACCTTCTATTTCTTTTTCTTTTTTCTTTTTTTTTAAAGGTTTTATTTATTTATTCTTGAGAGACAACAGAGAGAGAGAGAGAGAGAGAGAGAGAGAGAGAGAGAGAGAGAGGAAGAGACATAGGCAGAGAGAGAAGCAGGCCTTCAGGGAGCCCGATGTGGGACTTCATCTCAGGACCCTGGGATCACACCCAGAGCTCAGTGGCTCAGCCACTGAACTACCCAGGTGTCTTGAGGACCTTCCATTTCAGAGCCTCAACTTGCTCATCTCTGGAATGGAGAGGGTAATAAAAGTACTCATTCCTCAAGGTTCCTGAGAGGGTCCTTTGAGATAAAAAAGGTAAAAGTGCTTTGTAACATATAAAGTCAGATACAAAGCATAATTGTGCATTAACTAATACAAGCTAATTTAAGATGTGGCCTTGGAGATAGTTTCTTCTTGGTCACCTGGTTTTCTCCTGGTCTGGATTATTTCTTGAGCTTCTGGAACTTTTCTCTTCCTGGGTTGGGGGTCTGGCTCCCTGAGCAACCTCCTGCTCCCCCACCCTGCCTCCTGCCTCTGGCCTCTTTCCTTTCAACTTGCTGATGTCTCCCCAGTCATCCAGGCTGGCAGCCCAGTGTTGGTTGGCTGATGTGTGTTGGATGCTGGTGGTTGGCCAGTTGGACTAATTCCTTCCAGAGGAGTCTTGGACAATGCTTCTTTCTAGTCTCTTCTTCCTAGGATTATCAGGCCTCAGTAACATACCCAGCGTGAAGACTGGAACCCCTAAAGATGTATAACTGAGGCCCTCTCCTTCCTGAGTGGGCTGTGGCCTACAGTCCTCCTCCTATGTTCAGGCCCTTTCAACCCCCTTATTCTAGGGACCGCCTTACCCACAATGACATCGTGGCCACCACCTACCTGAGTATGTCGAAAATCTCTGCCCCTGGAGGAGAAATAGAAGGTAAGATTCCCCACTTTGTTCTGCCCCCTGGTTCCCTGCACTCTCCCCTGACCCACTCCTGTCTGTTTCACACCTCTACTTTTGAGAGTGCAGAAATAGGAATATTAATTATCAGGCCTTTGCAGCCTATTCTCCATGAAGAAGGGCTGTGGCCGATTTGAACAATGGGCTTACAAACATTTTAGATGCTCTACATCTTGGCTGGTGGGACTACACCACTGACTGGTACAGAGAGGCTAATTCACTCCTGCAGCCATGCCATGCACCAGATTCTGTGTTGGCCAACTGTGCCCTAGCAGTTTCTATTTTGAAATAGCTTTCATTGGTCAATTAAAAAGTAGGCCATGATCATTTTGTAAAATTTTATTTTATTTTATTTTTTTTTCATTTTGTAAAATTTTAAAGATAATGAAGAAGAATATAAAATTGACCCATAGAATTACTCATCTGCTTACCTCCCCCCAGATAAGAGCTAATTATTAATATCCTGGGAGTCTTCCATGTATATGTATGTATATGTACACATACAGGTGTGTGTGCGTTAAAAATGGTTTTGAAACAATTGTTTTGAAAATTGCTTTTGTTACTTGGCAATACAACAGAGATGTTTATTCGTGTGATTAAATATTCTTCTACAATATAATTTTAAGTGAATACACATATTCCATTATGTGAATGTACCATAATCCATGTTAACTAGTTAATGATGAATACTTAAGTGGTTTCTAATTTTTCTACATTATAAGCAACGAACTTTTACTGAATATTTTTGTAGCCGAATCTTTATACAAGACATGATTTTTTGAGGGGGATTAATACCTAGAAGTGGAATTGCTGTATCAAAGGATTTGTACATTTTAAAGCGATTTGTAATATATCAAAATTGCCCTTCAGAAAAAAAAATACTGGACTAATGTATACTCTGGTCACTCACATGAGCTTCTTTTGCTGTACCTTCACCAACACAGGGTAAAAATAATATTAAAAAAACTTTGTTAATTTGATGGGTGAATTTTATTATTGCCTTTATTTTCATTTCATTAATAGCTGGTTAAGTTGAATGCAAGTTTAAAAATATTTTAATAATTTTTCTGTATTTATATATTATATATTTATATACTCTATATTTATTTTATTATAATTTGCCTGTTCATTGTCTTGGTCCATATTTCTGATGGTATGTTTGTCTTTTTCTCATTGTTTTGTAAGAGTTCCGTGTGTGTGTGTGTGTGTGTGTGTGTGTATGGATGTTAACTTTCCCCATCATATAAGTGGTAAATAATTCTTGTCTGCTTTATTTTACTATTTAATAGAAATTGATGTATAGAAATTAAAATTTTTTATGTAGCCGAATCTTTTAACCTTTCTTTGGCCACTAAGGCAAGTACCTAACATTTTTTTCACAATTGTTCTTTGGTAATACCAACACTGTATATTGAAAAATCTTTCCCCTCTATTTTGAAATACTACCTTTATCCACTACTAAATTCCTAAATGTGTTCTTGGACCTGTTTCTTGATTTTCTATTATCTTTAATTGGTATGTCTGCTTGTTATTTCTTAGGTTTTGGTATCTGGGTAATGCTGGCTCTGTAAAATTAATTGGAAAGATTTAAAGTCGTTTCTAACATCTGGAGCAGTTTATATAACATAAGAATATAGTCTTTTGAGGGTTTGAAAGAATTCATCCATAAAACCAGATGGGCTGGGTGCCCTTTTTGAGTGGGTATAGTACTAACTCTTTAAAAACTTTTCAGTTTCTCCTGTGATCATTGTTATTTTTAGTTTGTTACTTTTATGATAGTCAATTCTAGGATATCTTCCTGGAAGAGTATTTGCTATGCTGAGCTCTTCTGATTTCTTTATATAACTATTATAGAGAACAGTCTTTTATAATTTAGATAATTTTCTCTACCTGGGGTCTTTTCTCCTTTCTTATTTCTAATGATATGTGTTTGAGTTTTCTTTTTTTCTTGATTAGGTTTGTTGTAAGTCTCCACGCCCTCCACCCCACCACACATACACACTTTGTTGGACTTTTCCAAGAATCAACTTTTGGATTTATTTATCAGTTCTAATATTTTTTCTTAATTTTCTAATATTTTTCTTTTCTAATGTTTTATTCTCTCATCTTTTTACTCTTTTAACTCTCTTCAACTTATATTGTTGATTCCTCTTAAAAGTTTCTAATCAACATCTTGTACTTACTTTTAAAATCTCTTGTCTAAATAATGATATGGTCTCTGCTCCAGAGGTGATGCTTTTGGTCTTCAGCAACCCCCAAGGTTATATTTAACTCAAACAATGAGTTAAAATTAAAAAAAATTTTTTTACATTGAAAAATTTAGTTTATTTGGAATTTATTTAGGTACACTTTCTGGGTCTGATTGGATTTTTTTGTAGGTAGTCTACTTTTTTCTAACTAGATGCTGCTGGTAGGGATGCATCTTTTTTTCTTATTGCTGAATTACTCTGAAGTACGTAGGTACAGGACTCTTTTCACTGAATTTTGTCTGAGACATAGCAAATTCTTTAAATCTGAGTTGGGGAATAATTTATTCTAACATGAGAACATGAGCAGTTGAAGGCAGGGTGGGGTAGGAATAAGAGCCTGGAGCTCTGGAACCAGGCAGCTTGGGTCTCAGTTCTGTTTCTTTGTAGCTAAGTGAGTCACTCCCCTCATCTCACCAGTCCTGGCCTCATAAGGTTGTTGTAAAGATCTAGTGAGATTATAACTGTAACATTCTTAGAGTGTCTGGTACACATGAAATCCTAAAGTAAAGTAACATTTGCTGTGTAGTATCATTATTATTGGCTTTCTGCATCACTAATCTGATTTTATTTCCTGTACCAGTTCTCCTTACTGCTTTCCATGTGGTTTAAAATCGGCCATTGCATTTTTTAGTTTCTCGTCCCGCCTTCTTTTCCCTCTGTTATTCCTTTGATATGTTCATTTTCTTTTTTGTCTGTTCTCTCCCAGAAGATTTGCTTAGTTCCACAAAAGCTATGCCTTCTTGCCCTCTGTTGAGAATTCCAAATAATTTCTGAGACTTTCAGGTAAATGTTCTTTGGAATCTTACAGATGCTGCTACCCTCTCTTGGTTGGCACCCTGGGAATCTTCCTTTCTCCTTAATTTATGCTCTACCAAGACCTGGTCAGTGTTGGTGTCTTTCTACAGAGAGGGTGCCTTGTTCTCTGTCCAATCATCCTGACAAATCTTTATCTGGAGCACAGGTTAAGGTGCTCAGTTTCTGGAAGACTCCACCTAGGGCTCTTGAAGTTGAGCAATTCCTTCTTCTAAGGTTCTCTGAAACATAAAAACACCCCCCCCCAAAAAAAAACCCAAAAAACAAAACCAAGCCGACTTTTAATGATAGAAAATTCAAACATACACAAAAATACAGAACTGTGCGGTGGAATTCCAGGTGTCCTCACTCAGCTTTAATATCTAGCTGCTCCCTGCAGCTCTGATTTCACCGTTGATACTTTTAATTGGTGAAATACCCAAAAACTGCCTCCCACAGGGCTCTGCTAGGAGGACCCCCCTGCCCCTGCCCCTCCCCCTTCCACCTTCCAACTGGGAACAATCATCCCAAGATGCGGTAGTTGTATCCCGTTCTCCCCACCCCCCCACCCCCTCTGGTGCTGTTCAGATAATTTCTGAGAATGGCTATTTTGGATGGACAGATGGAAAGATTTGAGGTGGGGGGCAGTGCATTATGAGGATGGGGTGGGAGAGAGACCCCCTGTAGATGGAAACTCCAGGTATGTAAGGAACTTTCTCCAATTTTCCGATTGGTCCTGACGCCCCCCCCCCCTTACAATCCAGGGGTGGACCCAGATAGAAGCACACAGAGTGACCTTCTGACTGTTTTCCGACGGCTACCGTTTTCAGGAGGCCACAGCTGCGCCTGCCAACAGCTAGCTGCCCGAGGGAGAGTTTAGAGCCCCGTCTCCCCATCAGTCTTCATTACTTCTGGTGTGGTTGGCCTGGATCTTTTTCAGGGTCACGGTGAAGGTTTTCGCAGGAATGTGAGGAAGATGTTTGTGTGGCCACTAGGTGGCGCCCAGGTCATGGGCAGCGCGTGGTTGGGGCGGCCCGCGGAGCTGGGTGCAAACGCTCCCGCAGCTTGTTTTGGGAATCCGTGAGAATCGTCTCGCAAACTATGGCCAACCGGTTTTAAATGTGTTATTAGGCAGCTCGATCTCTGGAACAATACAAGAGTGTAACTTATTGCTCAAAATGGAGCCGCCCTTCCTGGCGCTTCTGGTGTCCCTCCCCTCAGAGACGGGTCCCTCGCTGAGAAGCTGCCCTTGGGACTTGCCTTGCTCCCTGCCCCTTCTCCCATGGGCCTGAGGCCTTCCCTTTCAACTGTGTGTGTTCTTTCCTTCCCTTTAGGGGATCTAGCACCTTCGGGCAGCTCGTGGCACCATCTTCTCCCGGCTCCCAAAGCCCCAACTAAATAAACCAAACTGTAAAAACCAGTTGTTTCTCTTTATTTCCCCGCCTCCTGGTTCACCAGATTATTTGGCCCAACCGGGAGTTTTTGTTTTTCTTGCCAGTGAGGACAGAACCTAACACTGGCCTCTTACGCACTTCTGCCCACAAGTTTGCCTGGGCACACTTAAGTATTCCTTGGACCCTGCGCTCCAAAGCATTGAGGAAAAAGTTTGTTTTCTAAAAAGGAGTGATTTCCTTAGAAGGTACAGTTCTTGCAAAAGGTAACAGGCACCTAAAACCCATGAAATGACACAGATTCTTTTATGACTTTATACATAATGGAAATCACACTACAAAGGTGGCACTTGTATCCTACAGTTTTTTCTAAGAAATCCAAAGTTTTTTTTGTTTTTGTTTTTGTGTATATGTTGGGGGTGGGGGTTTGGAGTGGGGTTTTTTTTGTTGTTGTTGTTGTTTTTTGTCTTTGGAGCATAGATGATGATTTCCCAGCACTTTTCGGCTTCTTCTCCTGTCTGCATGGTCTGGTGTCAGGCCGCCAAACCGTGGGCACGGGCGATGTGCTGAGAGGGGGAGCTGGCGGGGCCGGTGGCAGGTAACGTGCCAGCTTCTCCAGGAGGACACACGGCTGTCCGTGGGCACTGTCCCAGGGCTGTGATGTGTGGCTCATGGGGTCGGAAGGGCCTGCTCCTGATCTTCTCTGGCTTCCCATGGGTGAGGGAGTCAGGCTTGGTGGCTCAGGCCACAAAACTGGGAGTATTCATGAGTGTTCTGGGGCTTCTACAGCCACAGTTCCCCAGGCTTAGGGAAAATACAGCAGAACCCTTGCGTTCTGGCAGAGAGTGATGAGGACTGAATGGCAGTTTTGTCTTTGGTGGCTTCACTGGTCACTGTGCCCTTGACTTTATGAGCTGTCTGTAGACACAGAGGAGAGAACCTAAGATGATCCTCCGTACCTGGAGACTTGTGGCCCTGCCCCCAAATGAGGAATCATTGGTCAGAGTTGTCAGCAGGGCCAGGTCTTATGTGGTGCCCAGCACCGTGCCTGATTAGGTTTGTTAAATGAATGAACGAATGAGTGAAGAAATAAAGGAATTCATGAGGGGCGCCATTGGGAATAGGCTGGTCAGCTGCCGCCCTCCAGTCCTTCTGGGCACCAGAGGCGTGTATGGGTCAGATGGTTGGCAGGGCGGGGGCGGGGAGACGTCTGTGTCTGGGCTGGGCACCGGTTTATGGCCAGGATGCAGAGTTGGTCTGTGGATGTGGAGCCGAGTTTACCTCTGCAAGAAGCACATGCAGTCAGAACTATGACCTCGGCCTCATTAGCCTGAGATGACTGGCCAGGTCTGTTTGTAATCATTTGAAAGGAGCTTAAAATGGAATCTGTTTCCTTTGGGTGGGCTCTGGCTGCTGTTCTCCTCGGGGCCGCAGCTGTGCCTGTGTTGGTCAAAGCTCCCCTGTGACCAGAGGCCTGCTCCCGCACTGATGAAAACCTATTTCTGTGGATATGAAAATGGGCCTGAATTACGGTTTTCTGTAGCTTTGACTTCTGCTAGCCGGCATTTCTAGCTGAGGCCTGGGTCCCAAGGCCTGGACCCCTGGCAGCTGCGACTCACCCTCCTGCTGCTTTATGCACCAGTGGGTCAGCCCTGGCCTTGTATCTGGACTCCCATGTTCCCCTTCTCTCTCTTCTTCACTCTTTCTCTCTGTGTCTCAGTCTTCCTTCACCATATTTTGCTTAACTCTTGGCTCTTAACTACACTCATGGAGTTATGGGAAAGTAGTCATAGATCTACTTTGACAGGAGGAGACAAATAGGTAAAGGTGACCAACGAATGAAAGTCATCAAAGATTTCACCAGCCATATCTACAGGCTTGGTCGTGACCCCAAGCCTGGTTACATTCAGTTGGGTGGAGGAGGAAACACGGAGGGTCAGAATGCAGGAAGAGGCTGGAGTCTGAGAGGACCATGGAAGGAGACTTAAGGGTACCCACTCCCTGTGGAGTGTCTTAGATCTGCCTAGAAGTGAGGGACAGATTCCAAGAGCCCAGAAGGGTGCTAGAGCATCTTGTTCCTTGCTTCTCTCATTTCTTGCTTCTCCTTCTTTGCCTCTCTCATCTCTAGACACTCCTTATCAGCATGTAAGGGCACGTCCAAGTGTGTAGAACCTTGAGCTCATGGACAGTGTCTGGCACTGTGCTTCACTCAAAGTGGCAGGTGCCTGAAGCCAGATACCAGTTCCTGCTGTTGTGAAAATGCAACATGGTGTTCTCAGTGGCAATCATGAAAATGACCACGAGATGGAGATGTTGCCCTTTGAGATGTGGTTGCTCTGTATACTTGGTCCCAAGTGTCAACCTGCCTGTTGGGTGGAGTGCTGGGTGTGCCTCACTGCCTTTTCGTGTTTCCCGCACCCTTTCTTTGTGTCTGTACTTTGTTTCCCTCACTTATTTGGCTATAATATAGAAAAAAAAAAAAAGCACAATTTCTTTTCTGTGTTTTTACTTGAATGTATTAAGTTTCGGGCCCCGTTTTCAATTGGTGCACAGAGTACACAGACATAGGTAGGCAGACAGTGGTGGGGAGGGACCTTAGGGTTCACCCTGGAGCTAAGGGGAGGGAAGGGTAGGGTGGTGTGGTGATGACTTAGTTTGCGATAAATTCACAGCTGGGAGGGGGTGGGGCCCTGGGCCACATCTGTTTCCCACACGGGACTGTCTTTCCATCCCTGCCTGCCAGCTCTCCATCCACATGCCTGTGCACGTAACCAGTCCCCGTCTCAGTCATGTCCATCCTAACCCCTCTTCCATTTCTTTATGCTTCAGAGGAGCCTGCAGGTGTGGTCAAGCCTTCTCCAGCCACGGACCGTATGTGCTTTCCCCCTGGGGATGGCAAGGGGGCAGGCCTCGGGGTTTAAGCTGGAGGGGAGAGGGTGTTGGTTGCTGGGAATTTTTTAGTTTGCCTGAGGTGGGGCTGGGATTCACCACCCGGTCTCTGAGCTTACCTGAGGCTGTTACCTCTCAACCGAGGTTGAATGTGAAAATCGCTGGGAATGCTTTAAAGACAATTCCTAACCACCCCCCCCCCCCCCCCCAGTCTCATCCCCAACCCTTTCCTGAACCAACTGGGCTCCAGCTTAGGCTCAAATGAGTACACAGTCTCAGGCAGGGAATGGTGGGGTGGGGGCCTGGACGAAAACATCCTGGGGACCAGGGGGAGGCCAGGGGGAGTGGAAAGCTCTTGAAGTTCACAAGGTAAATCGTAATGGAGAGGATTAGTACGAATAATTAGTAAAGCTCATGTTAGTTTTCTCAGCCTGGGCCTCCCACCTTAGTCCCAAATGCCAGAGCCCTGTCTGTGCTGGGCACTGGAGGGAGAGTCAGGACAGTGGCTTGGCAGCTGGCTCTGTGGCCGGGTGTGTGTGTGTGCGTGCGCGTGCTCCTGCGCTCTGGTCGGTAGTAGCTAGTTCTCAAGCCCTGTCCCTGCCCACCCCACATCACCCCAGGGGCCTGGCACGTGGAGGGACTCAGGGTTCACAGCTCCTGCCCTTAGCTCGGGCTCAAGCATTTCCTTTCTGAGGCCATTGATTCTGTGCCTACCTTGCCCCCTCCTTGCTCATATGGATTGGATCATCCCAGATGATTCCTGCTCGTGGGTCCACTTCCCACTTTTGGCATTCTGGAAACAGCTTGCCCCCCTACTTCCTCTGGAAGAGACACCCTGGCTTTTTGAGGTTCTCAGAATACACCCAGTGAAGTCCTGTCCTAGAAAACTTGTCTGTTGGCTGGAAAATCATGACATAACCACAGAGGGCCTCTGAAAAGGAGGGAGGATTTCCCTCATCATTGTGGGATTCTCCTTTTCGTTCTCCTCCCACCTGTGCTACTGAAAGGTTGTTCTTTGCACAATGTGGGGAGGGAGACAGGAGGCCAGCATGAATTAGGGCTGTTAGGTAATCTGCCTTGACTTCATAATGATATTGGGGGTAAGGGGGACATGTTCCCTGGTGGGGGGCTGCTTGTGGATTGGGACACCTAACCAGGTTCCTGTCCTGGCTCCGGGGGTAGCTTCTATGGTCATCAGATTTCAGGGCCTCCTTTGTGCCTCCCCACACTCCTGTGCAGGAGGCAGTGGGCATGCAGGATGGGATTTGGCCTAGGAGGGGCAGGGCAGTAGAGCTCCTAGCTTTGCATGCTGGCTGCGTGCATGGGCTTTGGGGTCAGATCATTTGGAGTTATGCCATTTTGTAGTGAGGTGTTCCTTTGCATCTCTGAGCCTCAGTTTTCTCATCTGTAAAATGAGATAATAGAAGTAATACAAATCTCCGTGTCTCAGCAGAGTGGTGTGGACTAAAGGGTCTGTGAGAGACAATGGTCAGTGTCATGAGTCTTTATGCCTTTCCGGGCACTGCATCCTGTGCATGTTCAGGGAACTGAGGGCCAGGGATGGATGCAGGTCTGAAGTTGGTTGAGTTGAGCACTAGAAAGCCCCGCAGGGCTGGCTCCTCTGATCCCCACCTGTGTCTCCCAGTGGATGACCATCTGGGCTTCCTTCCCACCTTCGGGCCCTGCTTCGTCAATCTCTATGGCAGCCCCAGGGAATTCACTGGCTTCCCGGACCCCTACGCGGAACTCAACATGGGCAAGGTGAGCCTGCCAGCATCTCCACACCCCTTTACCCCCCACCCCCACCCCACTCCAGATCCCCAAGCCTGCATGCAGGGGTCTTCCAGCCTGGGCAGCACCTGCTCCATTCTGGATGCCAGCCGCCTGATGGGGCTTGAGTGGGCCCAGGGCCAGACAGCCCGTCCTCAGAGAACCCTCTTTCCGCCTGGCCCCCTCCTGGTCTCTTCCTCCTTCTCACACCCCATCCCTTAGCTTCTCCTTCTGGCCAGCCTGGCCCCCTTATCCCTCATTTTCCTGGCCCTGGAGGGACCCAGGCCTCATCTGTGTCAGGTTTCATCTCTTATTTGTCTGGGTTGGAGTCTGTCTGGATGGCTTGTCACATCCCCTGAACTCTCTGGGCCACCTTTCCTTATCTGCAGAGTGATGAGGATAGCCCACAGCCTTCCTGGTTGCCGGGGTCATGAGCAAGTTCAGGGCCTGATCAGGCTCCTTTCCTTGCTCTTCTCTTCCTCCTCTTTCCTTGCATCTCCCCTGTTCCTGGTGACCCAACCTCCCCTTTTAGGGGGAAGGCGTGGCCTACCGAGGTCGGCTTCTGCTCTCCCTGGAGACCAAGCTGGTGGAGCACAGCGGCGAGCAAAGGGTGGAGGACCTCCCTGCTGATGACATCCTTCGGGTGGAGGTGAGGGGTGTGTGGCTCTGGAAGGGCTGAAGGGAGTGGCAGCCAAATGGGACTGGCTCCTAGTGTCCTGGTGGAGGCTCAGCTCTGCCCACAGTCTGTGCCTTCACCTCTCTGTGTGCCAGTGCCTCAGCTGTGAGGTAGGAGTAACCCCATGGCACCTGTGCCTCCCTGAGGAATATTCAGAGGTTCAAGGAAGATTAATAAACACATTCTAAAAGCCTAGAGCTTGATGCAAAGCGAGAGGTCTATTCTATAACAATACTGTGGGAACAGCTAACTCTTATTGACCACTGTATGTCAGACACAATGCTAGTGACTTGATGTCACTGAGTCCTCCCAGCACCTGTGAGGTATATGCTTTTAGTATCTTCATTTTATAGATGAGGACACTAAGGCTCAAATGTACCAGAGCAGCAAGTAGGAGAGCTGAGCCTTGTGCCCAGGAGGCAGCTGGATGGGGTCTGCATGGTGGGTTAAGCTTTCAGATTCTAGTGAGAAAGTGCTGGTTTGAATCCTGGCTTGACCACTTACCAGCTCTAGTACTTTCCTTATCAATGAACTCAGGATAGTGAGTAGACCTACCTCCTAAGGTTGTTGCGAGAATTCAATTAAATCAAAGATGCATGCCCTGAGCAGTTAGTAAGCATTAGCTGTTATTACTATTTGCATTATTCAACCACCCAGTTGTGCACCCCTCTTCTCTCTGCCTTCTGTGAAGGGGACCACAAAGTCATCTCGGTTCAAACCGGGGTGTGTGATTGAGAGCCTGCCATGTCCTCAGCCCTGTCCCCGAAGCCTAGAGGGGACATTCCTCTCCAGCACATGGTAGTTTGTATATAGGGCAGAGCTGGGTGGCGTAGTGGAGACCCTGACTGGCATGGGGTGGGAGCTATGGGCAGCGGCATGGTGGTTTAGAGCCTTCAGCTCCTTTTGAATGGCAGATGCAGGAGCCCAGGCTTCCCTGGGGTGGGGGTGGGGGCGGTGCCATTGCTGCTGGTTTGGATTAAGGAGCAGCATGACCTTGGAGGAGCAGGCCTTATTAGAGGAACATGGCCAAACACACAGGCCTGGAATGAGTTTGCTCAGTTAGTAACCAAATCTGGGCACTGTTGCTTAGCTGGACCATTTACCACCCATCTGTCCAGCCAGGATTTATTGGGCGCCAGTCACGGCCAGGGCCTGCCAGACATGTGACCCCTCCCCACCCCAGTGTCTTCCTTCCTTCTCCCATGACCCGTCAGCTGCCCTTTCTGCCCCCAGAAATACCTCCGGAGGCGCAAGTACTCTCTCTTTGCCGCCTTCTACTCGGCTACCATGCTCCAGGATGTCGACGATGCCATCCAGTTTGAGGTCAGCATTGGGAACTACGGCAACAAGTTCGACACGACCTGTCTGCCACTGGCCTCCACCACCCAGTACAGCCGGGCAGTCTTTGATGGTGAGGCTGGAGGCCATGCACCTGGCACGGTGGGGCCGAACCCTAAATCCTACTTCTCATGGAGGGTTGCTGGAGGCCCACCTGAAGGCCTTGGCCCAGGCAAACTGATTTGGGGTGACTCCCTGCTCTGTCCCCTACTCCCCCATGCCACCGCCCACTCCCCACTCACCTCCAGGTGAGTCTCTGCTGCCAGGACCACAGACTGGGCTCCTGGAACTGGCTGTGGTCGGCACTGATCCTGACCTACGGCAATAGTCGATTTCATGGTGGCTATTTGTTTGGTTTAGAGATTTTGGAGAACGTGGGTTTCCCATGGTCTTTTTAGCAACCCCTCTAATAAGAGTGGTAGCTCTTTGTTCGGCCCAGGAGGAGGGAGTATAGGCACTTTGCTTGGCCACTGGGGTATGTGGGCAATGCCTATATGTCCAAGGGAGTTCTTAGGGGGAAGGAGCAGGTATCTGCATCTGTTCCGCCCTTGGTCCCCTTCCCACCCACCTCTGTACTCCTGGCTCAGTACCAGGCCTTTCCTGTCCTTCCAGGGTGCCACTACTACTACTTGCCCTGGGGCAATGTGAAGCCTGTGGTGGTGCTGTCATCCTACTGGGAAGACATCAGCCACAGAGTCGAGGCTCAGAACCAGCTGCTCAGGATCGCTGACCATCTGGTGAGTGGAAGCTGCCTCACACCCGCACACCCCTTGTGCCTGCCCCATGCCCCCATGGGTATCCATAGGCCAGGACTCCATGGGTGCAAGCACTTACATGTAGCTATATCTGCAGACTTTCATGGTGCCTGGGTTCCTTGTGTCCTGACTGTGGCTTGCTAGATTTGTGATCTTGTCCTGCTGCTGGCAAGGGAGTGTGAATGATCTGGGGGGCCCAGTGAGGTAGGAGACAGAACAGAGAAGGAGGTGAGAGAAGGGAAGCTGGAGCGGCAAGATGGAGCCTTGTACCCATTCATTCATTCATCAAATGCCTTTGACTCCTACTACGTGCCAGGGTTTGTGCTGGAGGCTTGTAGCCTCAAGGTAGACATGAACAAGGAGTTACCCTGCCATCAGGAGTCAGTCTAGTGAAGGCAAGCACAGGCTCACCCACACCCCTCATACAGAGGTTCCAAACCGAGGTGCAGATGATGCTCTAGGAATACCACGAGGAAGGATGGGGACTCAGAGGAGAGAGAGGGCGCAGGAGCATCTGGAAGGCGTTGTGGAGGCAGTGAGGAGACAGAAAGCAGGAGCCCTTTTAGGGGCCATGGAAGCGGTCCAGGAACAGTGATAAGGCACTGGGCCGGCGGGTGGGGGTGGGGGGCTCTGGGACAAAGCTATGAGACTTGGGCTAGAAGGACTTGGTGCCTGGGGACTTGGGAAGGCAGGGAGAAGTAGAGTTTATGAGGTCAGGCAGTGAGTGCTGCTTTGGAGGTGATCAGGAGATCCCCTCGAGGGTGATCTGTGGCTGCTGAGAGCTGAAGGCCTGGCTCTCAGCCAGGAAGTGGAGGAGAACAAAGTGGCCAGAGGTGTAGAGGCCCAGGCGGGTGGTTGGTGATCCTGGTGGTGGCTCCAGGCTGTTTCTGTGTGTGCACAGCCTGGAGTGTGGCCTCTGGGAACCTGGGGAATGCTGTTGGAGTGAGCCAGGGGCAGTGGGGTGGAGGAAGGGGTTGCAGAGGTGTGGGCATGTCAGTGGGTGTGGAGGTGAGCACAGTGAGGAAGGCAGGTGAGGGGAAGGGGAGGACGGTGGTCTTGGAGGGGCAGGAGGGGATGCAGGCCTGTGGGAAGGCATGGTGGCCAGCCTTCCTGAGACTGGCAGCTCTTGGGGAGGAAGGAGACCAGCCAGCACCCAGGTTCTGGAGGACTCAGAGTCCTTGCTCTGTGAGTCCAGACTTCATCTTCTGGGGTGGCCATTCTCTCACAAGCCACTCCCTGAAGTCCGGGACTGTGTGTTCTTCCCAAAGCCTGTCCTCAGAAAAATGGCACATGTCCAGGGAGGCTGATGGGTGGGGAGCAGACCTGAGGGGACTGACCTGCCCTTGACCTGACAGGTATTCTGTGACAGCTGTCTGCCTCCAACCCAGGGCTGAGGTCCATGGAGATGGCTGCAGAGGAGCTCCAGGAGATGGATGTGACCTGGGAGTGGCTGGGCCTTGAGTTTAGAGAGGGGAACTCTCTGTTCCTGGGGGTTGTCTGAGTGTTCCTGAAGGGAGGAGGGGATTGAGCCTGCTTGGGCAGGGGGATTTGGAAGGGATTGCACCTTCCAGGTGGAGACTGCTGTGGGCTCAGAGGGTCCCTCACCTGTGACCTGGCAGGCAGGCTTGAGGGGCCTGGGGAGGGGCAGTGTGCTAGAGTTGTGTGGGAGCCTGCACACAGTGCTCAAGTCCTTGTGATCAGGCCTGTGGGTGCAGTCCCAGGCTTGAGAATTTGGATCTGCTTGGTGTGGGGAGCCCTGGAAGGTTAAGGTGAGACAGACCCTGGCTTTTTGGGTCTGGGTGCTGCCTTCTCTGTTCTGATGGTTCTCTCCTTTGGCTCAGGGTGAAGATTCAAATTTCGGTGACAGGGCCTGGCGGTTGGGGGCCTGGCATATACCTTGGGCTCTGTGGTGATAGTCCCAACCCTTGCCTGCCTATTCCACAGGAAGCTGGCCTGGAGCAAGTCCACTTGGCTTTAAAGGCGCAGTTCAACACAGAGGATGTGGACTCCCTGTTGGCCCAGCTGATGGATGAGCTCATCTCAGACTGCAGGTAGGGGTGCCTGGCACCCACGTGCCCTCCCCTCCTGGCTCACCAAGGCTTTCCCTAGGAGTGTTCGTGTGTGGCAGTGAGCGACGGCACGTCTCCCCAGCCATGCTTGGCCAGCAGTCCAGCCTGTGCTGAGTCCAAAGGTGGTGGAGCCAGCATGGGGAGTTGAAAAGGTGACATTTAGAGCAGGTCATAAATCTTCCTGCAGCCGCGGCAGCTGTGGGCCTGGGGCAGCCCGGCTCACCTGAATGGGGAGCATTGTGTCTCTGATCCCCCACCTCTCAGTTCCCTGATGGAATCTCCAGGAGGAGCTGGCTGGTGGGGGGTGACGGTGCCCCTCCTCCCCAAGGCCAATTCGGGGACCATGGGTTCCATTTAGCCCTCTATTGACATGGCTGATTGTCAACTTTAGGAAAAGAGGGCTCTGGGGGTGATGGGGAATGGGGGTGCTCAGAGGCCCAGCAGAAGGGGAGGCATCTCAGCATCTCCTCCTCTGCTGGGTGATTTGGGGCTCACCGCCCACCTGTTCTGAGCCTTGCTTTCCTCATCCTCAACCTCATGTTAAGAATAACTGCTAATAATAGCACATAAGCAAAATGCTTGGCCCTTGAGGAAGTATTTAATAAATGGTGGCTATAATTACTATTAGGAAGAAATGTCAGGAGACTTAGGTTCTTGTTCCTTTAACCGGCGTTGTGCCTTTGGGCAGCTTCACTTCCCTGGACCTCAGTTTTCTCAGCTGTGAAATGGACTTAATGATAAATAGTTGCTTTTCTACTGTGTGGAGTTAAGGGCAAATGATGAAAGTGTATTCTATGCTCCCCTCAATCTTATCATCCCACCTTCTGGGGAGTGTCTCTGCCTCATGCCAAGCCCATTCTTGGGGAGTGTCTCTGCCTCATGCCAAGCCCATTCTTGTCCTTTGTATTTCAGCTGAGAAGTGCACCTTTATCAAACAAAACATTACTCTAAAGACACCCCGTCTCCCCCAGTCACGGAATTCCAGGCAGGTCATTCATGCATTCCCCAAACCTTCCTGGAACCTAAAGCAAATTGACAGGGCTGCAGCATCAGCCCCCTCCAGAGGTGACAGATGCAAAAATGAGCAAAGGAAGCAGAGTGTGTTGAGGAGTTAGAGAAATGAGCTGTAGGAGCTCAGAGCAGGTGCATCAAACTCAGATTGAATTCAGGGAAGCTTCCCGGAGTGGGGGATGCTCCTGATGTGAACTCTGAAGGAGAGGTAGGAGCTAACCTTTGGAGAGGAGACTGTCTAGGCAAAGGCGCAAAGCCTGAAATGCCTGTTGCCTCCGTGGGTTGGCAGGGGAAGCAAAGCCCAAATGGGATAGATAGGCCTTAGGGTCCGCTAAAGTGAACTCAGCCTTGGGAGGTTTTGCGGGGGAGCACAGGGTTCCCTATGATTCAGATGCTCATTTTGGCTGCAGAGTGAGGGAAGGATTGGTGGTGGTGGTGCGAAGAAACTAGATGGTGTCACCCAAACCAGACACGTGGGGAGGGCTGGGGGCTGAGGGAGGCAGAGGGCAGTTTGCTGTCTTTAGGGGGCATCATAATGACAACAGCCTGATAATGAACACTTCCTGTGTGAGGTGCTATTATGAAAATTTTACACGTATGAACTAATCATAAGCACCTTATGAGTTAGGATGTAGAGAGATCCACATTTTATAGATGAGAAAACAGAGGCATGGAGAGGTTAATTAACTTGCTCAGATTCACTCCTCTAGTAAGTGGCTGAGCCTGTTGGCTGTATCACTCTCTAATAAATGAGACTTGCTGGTGGAGTGGATGTGGGGGCCCAAGGAAGGTACAGAATGATCTCCCAGCTGTGGCCAGAGCAGCTGGGTAGACAGCAGGGCCATTCTTGGGGGATCAGTGGGAGAAGAGCAGCTTTAGGGGAAGTTGAGAAGCTTAGGACTGGCTGTGTTGGGTGGGAGGTACCTGAAGACATCTGTGGTTTGGAGGTTGGAGGACAGAGTGAGGCCAGAGGGGCATACGGGGGCACAGTCCGTGTGGGAAGTGTCTCTGAATGTACCACTGGCTGGGCCTGACAGCCCGGGTGTGGAGGGCGGGCCAGGGCTCTGGGTTCTACCCACAGCACTGCTCATGACTCATGTGTTATGTGGACCTTGGCAGGTAGCAGGTGCCTGAAGCATCTGAGATGGGTGGGACCCAAGTACTGGGCTGCCCTCACTGCCTTTCTCCGGGCTCTGTTCTCAGAGGGTTCAGCTCAATCTACTTCTGCCAAAGCCTGGGCCTCTTTGAGTGACTCTGCTGGACAGAAGGTGCCTGGGGGCCCCTGGGGGCATTGGTCTCAGGTCAGGAGTGGCTAAGGAAAGCTTCCATTCTTCTTGGAATGGACACATGGCTCTCCAGGGAGAAATACCAAACCTCAGGACCAATTCCTTCAAGGCACCACTTGAGGCCGCCTGATAGCCGTGGGGCGGCAGCAAGAGGGCTGCCTTCACCTTGGGCTCTGTGCTGTCGAGCAGGGTGGCCAGGCATCGGGGCCCCATGCCAGTGTGCCAGAGCTGACCACTAGCTGCTCCCCATTCCTTCAGCCAGCCCCTGTCCTGCCTCTGAAATCAGTGTCCTTCATTCCACACCCTCCCTTTTCCTGGCTTCTCTCCCTCTGAGCTCGTCTCCCCCTGCCAGGGTCCCCCCTCTGTTCCTCCAGCCCAGCCTTCTCTCATCCTTAGACCCGAGCTCTTGTCTGCTTGCCTCACATCTCTGCCTGGTTGTTCTGGCAGCACATCCGGTTCAGTTTCTGGAGTCTTCCTAAAATTGTGCCATGCCACCTGGGCTTCAGCCCCCAGCAGCTCTCACTGCCTTCAGGGAAAGTCCCAGCTCTCATCCTGGTGGACAGGCTCTCTGGCCCCACTAGGACCCCAGCAGTCCCACCCTCCAGCCCTTTGGAGCCTCTGTGCTGGCTTGTGCAGCTCTCGCTACCCCACGTGTGCTCCCTCCTGCCTCTGAGCCTTCATCTTGTGCACATACTGTTCCTTTGGCCAGAACACCGTCTGGCTTTCCGTGGCCTGACTGGCTTCCTCCAGGAGGTGCTGCTGACTCTGAGGCTGCTCAGTGGGGAGTTAGCCTGTTTGCCTCTGTTTTGGGTGCTGAGGGCAGGCCTAGGTCTCTGGACCCAGCCCCGTCAGGACCAGCAGAGCTGCTGTTCATGAGGAATGAAATGAATGACCCCTGGGCTAGTTCACCTTTCAGGCTGGATACTGCCCCGGTTCACAGCAGGGGTCGGCAGCGACTTTGGTAGCCATCCAGCTCTGCCCCCAGCCTGCGCCAAGCCACCATGGGGCTGCCCACCATTTCCAAGGTGACTGCCCCGTGTTTGGGGTTGGGGTACCAGCCTCCTCTTCCCAGTCTCCCTTTCCTTCCTTGGGCTTTCCTGGGGCGGGAAAGGGCCAAGACATATTGTTGGTGGCAGTCACGGGTCCTGGCTGTTTTGGGGGCATTTTGGCTGGGCTGCTGGCCTCCATGAAAATCTCCCTTTGGTGGTCTGTATGGCAGTCCCTCCCAGCTCCCGACCCAGGCTAGGAGCATAAATCACCCTGGTTGGCTCCATTCTCCAGATCCGACTCCAGATCTGCCTGCCCCCGCCCTCGGGCCCACTCAGGCCTCCTTCCCAGGCAGGCCCCAGTCCAGGACTCTGGCCCAGGCCCCCCTTTTTACCCACCCAGCGTGCCCCTCCACCACGATCGAGTGGGCTGGGGATGGAGGCCGCCCCTCTCTTGGCCTGGGGCAGCCCCATCCGCGGCACCCTCGGGGCAGTAAATATTATATTACTACAGGGTGTGCGGTACGTGACCTGAGACAGGCCCCGGGGCTTAAGTTTCCCGAGATGGAGTTTGCGTACCATTCCCCCCACCCTAAAAATTCAATTAAAAAAAATAACAGGAAAAATGTAGTGCGCCGAGGGCCTGCCAGAGTGGTGTATCTGGCGGCGGCGGTGCCGCTGCGCTCTGGCGGTAATTGGTTCTGCATAGCTCGGGGAAATTGGCAGAAAAATAAATCAGCCGGGAGCCGGAGTCGAGACACTGCGGGGAGGGGAGTGTGAGGTGGGGGGGCTGCCAGTGGCGGGGGCAGAACCAGCGGAGCGGGTTTGACTGATGTCCTGTTTGGGAGTCAAGGGCTCAGTGGGGGTGGGGCGGGGGTGGAGCAGCCCCCACACCCCTAGGCAGGGATCATCTGCAGAGCTCCTGCACAGTGAGGGAGAGCACAGACACCCCGCCGCACCCTCCCCGCATGCCTCTGGGGGGGTAGGGACTGACCCCCAGAGGCCTGGTATGGTGAGGAAGAGCCATATGAAGAAGCACATCTAGGGGGAAGGACCCAGTGGGATGAGGTGGGGGGGGGGGTCAGAGTTCTGTGCCTCCAAGCAGGATGGAGTTTAAGCCCAACCCCCTCTTGGGGCCCAAGGCTGTATTTCTGGGACTGTATGTACCCCCTAACTCTTCTCCAAAGGCTTCCCAAACAGAGGGCTCTGGGAGGGTTGTCATGGGGCTGCCCCAGGTCGACACATCTGTATCGCTGGCTGCTGGCCTTCCCACAGCGTCTGCAGTGGCTTGTCAGGGATCCATAAATTTCCTTCCTGAAGAAAGTGTGTGTACAACAGAATAGATTCATTTCAGCCAAGGGCAACCTAGCACTCGGCCTCTGCTCTAGGAGGATGCGGGGGGCCCAGAGGGACCTGTTGGGCCCTCAGAGGGCTTGTGGTCATCTGGGCAGAGGGGACACACATGCCAAAGAACTCATAAGTTCCAAATAGCCAGCTCCAGAATAGAGGGCTGAGGGACTTCAGAGTAGGAGGCATGTGGACTAGGAAGGCTTCCTGGAGGAGGTGAGGATGGAGCCTGACCCACATACCTGTTCCCCCAGGTAGCTGGGCTGTGGAGATGACTGCATGTGGGTCAGGCTGGGGAAGTCACCTAGGGCATATAGAGCACCCAACAGACAGGCTGAGGGTGTGAGGTTTGTTTTTTACGGGGGGGAGGGGGCAGGGTCTGTCTGTGTACACATGTGTATAGCATGTGTGTCTGGACCTGGGTGAGTGCCAGCTTCATCCTATCTGTCTGTCCCTCACAGCCAGCCCCTGGGCAATGTCCAAGAGATACCCTCTGCCACCCACCTGGACCGGCACCTGTACAGGCTGCGCACCCGTCACCTAGGCCAGATTACTGAGGCGGCCCTGGCTCTGAAACTCGGGCATGGCAAGCTCCCTGCCGCCCTGGAGCAGGCTGAAGACTGGCTCCTGCGTCTCCGTGCCCTGGCTGATGAGGTAGTAGACCCTGGAAGGTATCTTCCTTCCTGCCTGAGAATGTCAGAACTGGGAGGGACGTGGGGACTGTCTGGACTATGGCCCAGCTCTGGCTCTACTGCTGGGTAAGCTTGGACAGGTGACTCAATTTTTCTGATCCTCAGTGTCCCCTATTCGCAGCCGAAGGAGAGAGGATGCAGCTGGATACTGGGTGTTCTGGGGCCTAGCTGGTGTGTAGTAGGTGTTCAATAAATGCCCCCAATGTGCTCAGTACGTGTGCTCAATAAATGTCACTGAAGTATGTCAGAGACAGAGCTGAGACCAGAGACCTGGGTACCCAGTTCCAGGTTCAGTGCTGGGGCCTGCGCCCCTGGGGACCTGACTCCTCCTTGCCAACGGGGACCTGTCTGCACCTGGCCTCAAACCTGCCTCTCTGGGGGTCCTGTACTTCTTGCTCTCCTGGAAGCCTCCTGTCCCCAGACCTGAGGAGGCTGCATTTGTAGTAACTGTGAACTTTGTTGAATCTGATCACAGAGAAGTGGGTGCAGTTTGTCCCCTGCATACCACCCATGCCCCCTTGCCCCAGGTCAGATGTAGCCACCCAGTTCCCAAGGCAAGCAAGCATTCCACAGATTTGTCCAGAATGAGGACAGGGTTCTGCTCATATGTCACAGGCGGACCAGCTGCTGCCCAGTCCGCCCAGAGGTGTGTGGTTCCCATGGAGGGCAGGGGCTAGTGAGGAAGGATTTCTGCAGAAGGAGTGTGGGGAAGGGCAGGGCCCGAGAGGGGCTTCTGGAGGAGCAAGTTGTTGAAGGGGAGAGGGAGGTGCTGCAGGTGGGAGGAGGTGCTTGGAAGGGGAAGGCAGCCCAAAGAGTTGGTCCCTCAGAGTCAGCCTTAGACTCGTCCTGAGCAGGCCTTGGGGCATGTGGCCAGTTACCTGGGGCAGCAGTGTTGCCCAGCCACAGGCTGACCCCATACAATGGTTACAGACCATCCTCTTGGACTGGGCAAAGGCTGCCTTCCGTGATCTTAACCTGGATGGCCCCTGGGACTCTCAGCGTGGATTGTGCTATGGCCGGGAGGGGTTAAGGTCAAATGGGTGCTACTGTCGGCAAGGGAACCCAGAGAGTCTTTCTCCAATTTGATAGTGCAGCAGAATCCCCTGAAGGGCTTGTTAAAACAGGTTACAAGCCCTGTATGACCCTGCATGTCTGGGGTGGAGCCTGAGGAATTGCATTTCTAGCAAGTTCCTGGGAGCTGCCGTGCCGCTGCTCTGGAGACCACACTGGTAGAGTGGTTAGGAACCACTCTCTAGAGGCTGAAAAACCTGGTTGGCTCCTACTCTCTTTGAGTTTGAATTTCCTCACCTGGCAAATGGGGCTGCCTATCCATGCCATAGGGAGTGAGTGAGACTGTGGCATGCCCAGTGAGGCCCCAGGAGCATCAGCTCTCAGCCGTGGTCCTGGTTAGAGGTCCTGTGCCGCCTCACTGAGCACACTTTGCTCACCAGCCTTGGAAGCAGGTGGGCTGTACCCAATGGTTCTCACTCAGAGTTAGTGGCTCTGAGGGGTGCTCAGGCCTTGAAGTTTTGTCCTGATCTAGTCACCATTTTCAGAGCCCAATGCCTCTAGTCCCAGAAAAGGACCAGACCCCATGAATCCCTGCTTTAGAGGGTGGAGGAAGGGATTGTCCTTCGGGAAGGGTGCCTGTGGATTCACTGCTGCTCTTGGTTAAGGAAAAAGGGTAGCATCTTAAGTGTGATGTCATCTCTCAGGTCAAATCAAATCCTCCAATCTCTGTCCTCCAGGAGCACCTATTTACGCAGTGGAGGGGATCTAAAAGCGTCAGTTCTGGCCTCTAGTTAGAAGCCTCTCTTCCCAGAAAATGTGAACTCAGCTCAGTGAATTTTTGGCAGGCTCCTCATGTGAGCAGAGGCAGCCTCATGCCCCAACTGTCCTTGGGGGCTCATAGCCGCTGAAGACAGAGGTGCCCAGCCAGCCCTGGGAGGTCAAGGAGGCTCTTAGGGGTGGGCAGAGGGGGAGGAGAGGCCTCCAGTGGCTCATGGTGGGCTGCAGGGTGTGGGCCTTCCCCACCCTGACTGCCACCACCTTCTCTCCAGCCCCAGAACAGCCTGCCCGACATCATCATCTGGATGCTGCAGGGAAACAAGCGAGTGGCGTACCAGCGGGTGCCTGCGCACGAGGTCCTCTTCTCCCGGCGGGGCGCCAGCTACTGTGGCAAGAACTGTGGGAAGCTGCAGACGATATTTCTGAAAGTGGGTTCTTTTTTCTCAAGTCATGATCATATTTCCTCCCAGGTAGTTCCCTTCCCCTACCATGTCTCCTTTTCTCCCTCTGACAGTCTCTGGACTCTCAGAAGGGGTGGAGGGCTTTGTGCAAAACCATTTCCCTTCTCTCTCCTCTGTCAAGTCCCTGGGCCCCATATACCTGGTCTAGAAAGTTGGCAGGTGAGAGCAGGAATCACAGGATGCTGGAAATGAATGAGGCAGGGTCTATGCACCCCCCCCCCCCTCCGCCGCTGCCCTTAGGCTGTCTGGGAAGGGCTGACTCCTGAGGCTGCTCTCCATCTCACGGTCAGGTCTCTGGGAGGGCGGGGTTCAGCCCTCAGCCCCGACCCCAGCCTCTAAGAACTGGTACAGACCTCATTGCCCTGCCTGTGTGCTTTGACCCCAACTGGAGTCAGGCTCAAGTTCAGGTTCTTCCCTATGGGAAGGCTGGTGTCTAGGCGCTGAGTGTGCCTGTGGCTCTGGCCCATCAGGATGCTGGGGGCTCGTGATCCAGTGCCCCTCATGTTGTCCTGCCCGCACCTCTCCTTTCCTTTATCTTCTTCCAGCCCCCATCCTTGCTTCCTGCCCATCTTCTTTCGGGGTACTGGCTAGGCTCAGTCTGGGGTCACAGATGTAAGCAGCTGCCTGAGTGCCCATGATCCTCCTCTCTAGATTAATGTGGGGACATAGAGCCAAGGCTGTTTTGGTTGGGGCCATGTGCCTGGTGGCCAGGACACAATTTAGGAAAATCTCTTCCTGTGCTGTGACTGCCCTGGGTCTGAAGGAGGGGGGCGGGGTCCCTGTCTGGAGGGCTGTCACTGAGGCTGTCCTGCTGGAGGAGGAGTGGCGGTGGGAGGCAGGCCTTCCCCTCGCCACTCTCCATTCAGTTCAGATGGCTCTGTTGGCATTATAAGCTGCCTGGCCTTCCTCCAAGCCTGGTCCATCTGCCCCGGCCCCTTGCCTCTTGGCCTTCCCTTCCCCACCGCTCTGTCCATCCACACCAGGACCAGTGCCCACCTTTCCTCTTCCAGGAAGTCATTGTTGGCTAGCCTTAGCCTTGAGCCTCTCAAGTGCCTGTGGGTCAACCCATTCATATATTGGCCTTTCTTTCTTGTCCCACCCTGGCCTGAGTAGAGAGGGCAGGTTTTGACAGAACAGTGTGTGTGGACAGGTGGCAGGGTTGGCTGGAAGCCTGTGTGGCCTTGGGTAAATTGCCTACCCTCTCTGAACTTCTGGCTGTCTTCTCACCTGTAAAATGATCATCGGACTGCCCACTTGATGGGTGTTATGGATTGAATTAGGTGATACAGCTCATGGCTCTGGCTAAACTGAGGTGATCAGTAAATATCAGTTTCTTTCCTTCTTGTCCCCTTTACTTTCTGGGGTGTTCCCTTGCTCTCAGGGGAGACGAGGCTCCACCAGCATGACTGGAGGCCAACATAAGGCAGAGGTGAGCAGATACCTGGACTCAGGGCTGCTGGAGAGACCAGCTTTGCTCAGAAAGAGCGTGAGGATGTGTCAGGCAGTGGGCTGCCGCCTCTCACCTGCCTATAGGGCACGTCCCTGGTGCTTTCTTAACCTCCTAGCATCCTGCTTCTATCTCCTAAGCTAACTCCTTGCCAAGCAGGACTGAAGGGGAAGGAAGTCAAGGAGCTGCCACATTGCATTGGGTTGACCAGGAAAGGCTGTCTGGCTAGAGTGCCAGTGGGGAAGCACTTGAGCAGGATGAGCTTCAGGCTCTGACCTCTCGGCCCTGCAGCCTTGGGGAAACACAAACTGAAAAATTTTCCCTGATTCCAAGCAAAAAAAAAAAAAAAAAAAAAAAGATATAGAATTGTTTCTCGAAGTCTTCCCCACTGAGTTTATGAGCCCTGCCAGTAGCTCCTGAGCAAGCTCTACAAAAATGTTGGCAGCAAGCAGAGACCAAGAAAACATTGGTGTTTCTTAACTTAAACCAAAGTTGGAAAAAATGAGCACTAGTAGAGAGGGAGAGGAGCCCCAAACTAGACATTTCTTTATTTGCTGTTGCTATTTTGGGTCAGGCAGGCTGGCCCCGTCTGGGGGAGGGCAGGGGAGAGACCGGCGGTGGGGGGGTAGAGGGGGAAGGGGGGGTTAGGCATTCCTGCCATCTCCCTGGGGCTGGTGGTTTGGAGGGAAAAAGGCCACTAACCACCCCAGGGAGGAGACGGCTGAAGCAAATGGTCATGGGAGGTTGCCAGGGGGTGACATGTGGGTTCAGGGCCTCCTCTGGGCTTCACCGAGGATGAACCAGAAGCAGAGAGGCTGGGTGACGGGGGAGACTGTCATCACCCTGGCATGTCCTGCACCCCTTCCTTTTCCCCCGTACCTGGCTTGGCCTCTCCCTCTAGGGATCCAGGCCTCCTCTACCTGTTGGTGACCTCTTACCTTGGCTCCCCTTTCCTCTTCTGAAGCCATCAAAACTCCTTTCTCTTCACATTCAGCCTCCTGTTGCAGAGGAGGTACCCCTCCAGGCTCATGCACATGAAACCTAGGGCCTTCTTCTTGTGCTACTTCCTCTAAGGGATAATGTGTTGTTCTAAGAGTGAGGAACTTCTGCTCCTTAGGCTGTAGCTGACCATTGATTTCAATCACACGGTAAAGTAGTTGCGGGGAATAAATGTTTAATGTTGGGCTGTTGTGGTTCTTGCATTTTGGCAGAGCTTCTGAAAGTTTCAGGATAATAAGCAATTGAGGACCAGTGACTAGTGGTTAACTTGCTGATAAGTGCCTGAAAGGGTAGTGGTATCAGATGGTATACTAACATCTAGCCAAAACAAAAATAACAGTGCCCCCGAAACAAACTAAAATAAAGGAGGAGGTTTTAACCTCTTCCCCTTCCAGACCTGGATCATTGTATCTTCTTTAAAGATATGTTCTAGAATTGCACTATCCTACATGGTCGCTGCAAGGGGCTATTTAAATTTAAAGTAATTAAAATGAAATAAAACTAAAAATTGAGTTCCTCAGTCACACTAGCTGCATTTTTTTTTTAAAGATTTTATTTATTTATTCATGAGAGACACACGGAGAGAGGCAGAGACATAGGCAGAGGGAGAAGCAGGATCCATGCGGGGAGCCCGATGCAGGACTCGATCCCAGAACCCCAGGATCACGACCTGAGCCAAAGGCAGACGCTCAACCACTGAGCCACCCAGATGTCCCATACGAGCTGCATTTCAAGGGCTCAGTGGGCTCACCACATGGGGCTAGCGTGATTGGACCGTGCGGATATAAACTATTTTGTAGCAAGAAGTTCCATTGGGCGGAGTTATTCTAGAAGAGAACAGAAATGGGGATGTGGTGGGAGAGGGCAGAATGAGGGGTGCTGGTCTAGGCCTGGCTCAGCTGAGCACCTAGGTGGAGATGATGTGGTCTCCTTTGGAGAGAAGGAATCTTGGCAGGTATGGAGAAGCCTTCTTAAGTATATATTCCCTTCCTGTGAATTTCTAATAAGTCCTCCAACAGGACATGTATCTAGGGGGGGTCAGGCTGCTAGGCCCAGTCCTTGGAGGATCCCACCCCGACTCCGTGGGGACATCCTGATCCTAAAGGGGATCGGGGGTTTCTGTCCTTCTCTGGTATCTAGTATCCCATGGAGGGGGTGCCCGGAGCCCGGATGCCAGTACAAATACGGGTGAAACTCTGGTTTGGGCTTTCTGTGGATGAGAAGGAGTTCAACCAGTTTGCTGAGGGAAAGCTGTCCGTCTTTGCTGAAACCGTGAGTGCCTGCCATCCTGCCGTCCTGCCCTTTCCTGCCCCTGCCCCCAAAGCTGCACTGGTCCCCACTCACTTCTCTTTATCCCTTGCTCTCCAGTATGAGAACCAGACCAAACTGGCCCTGGTTGGGAACTGGGGCACAACAGGCCTCACCTACCCCAAGTTTTCTGATGTCATGGGCAAGATCAAGCTACCCAAGGATAGCTTCCGCCCCTCAGCTGGCTGGACCTGGGCCGGAGACTGGTTCGTGTGTCCAGAGAAGACGTGAGTCATGGACAGGGAGCCTGGGGGACCCCCTCTGCCCTAGTCCTTTCTCTGAAAGGCCATAGCCCTATAAATGGTTCTACTTGCTCCTACTGCCCCTATGCTGGTCACAGGGGCTTGCACTTGAACTCTTCCGGGGCTGGGGGCTTGCTAGGCAGCCTTGTTTCTGGAAAGGCTCGAACAAGGGGGAACTTCTTTAATATTAAACTAAAGTTGGCCTCTGTCTGACTTTGCATCCACTGGTTGCAAACTTCTTCTCCAAGAGGCCACAGCTTGTTTCCTCCTCCCTGTATTAACCCTTCCTGTGCCTGAACCTTCCCCACTCCCATCCCCCCGAGTACTCAGAACAAAGCCCTCCAGCTGCAACACTGTCCCTACCTCTTTCTCCTCTCTACTTTCCTGTTTGGTTGACATTCAACAAACTGGGTTTCTTTCCTTTTTTTTTTTTTTTTTAATTGAAGTATAACATATATTATTTCAAGTACGCAAATCTTAAGTATACAGCTTGATTGCCTTTAATGTTTCAACAACTAATAGTGGGTTGGTTGTTTAACTACCCACCAGGCTTTTGGTGTCCTTGGCTCTTTCTCTCTTTGGTGTCTCTCTCTTTCTTTATGTTGGGCCTGGTGTATTCTTCTGTCTGTGAGCATCTCTAGGTCCACCTGAGTCTCCTTTTGCTCTTCTCCCTTGATGCTCTGCCCCTCCTTTCCCTCTCCTCTCCACCTTCTTATTGGTTGGGTGAGGCTGATGCAGGAAGCTTGGCTAAGGACCCAAGAGTGCTCTGCTGAAGGTGGTGGGTGGGTGGGTGGGCTCTCTTCAGCAGAGGTTCTGACCCCCCCCCCCCCAGCCTACTCCATGACATGGACGCGGGCCACCTGAGTTTTGTGGAGGAGGTGTTTGAGAACCAGACCCGGCTCCCTGGAGGCCAGTGGATCTACATGAGTGACAACTACACAGATGTGGTGAGTGGATGCTCCAGGGACAGGGAGGGTTTGCTTTCCTGGGGTCCCAGACCTTTGGGCTCAGGAGGGGCCTGTGGCTAAGAGAAGATGGGATGCTACCCCCCTGCTCCCATGTCCCCATCTTCATGCTCTGGTTTCTAGAGAAACAGTGTGAAGTCCAGTGCTGGTAGGACACTGATCTGGAATTGCACCTGGGGCTTCAAGAATGTATGTTGTCAAGTTGCATCTTTTCTGCTCCTCTGATAACATCTGTCTCTTCTCATGCTTGCCTGTCTGGTGTTGCCCTAGAATGGGGATAAGGTGCTTCCTAAGGATGACATTGAGTGCCCACTGGGCTGGAAGTGGGAAGATGAAGAGTGGTCCACGGACCTCAATCGGGCCGTCGATGAGCAAGGTGGGCAGCACGTAGAGCCCAGTGAGATCCACCCCAGCAAGCTCAGGAGGTGTGCTGGTGGGACAGCTGAGATCAGGGCCTTGTGCCCTGGGGCACTGGCCTTCACTGGGCTTCTTTATCTGGGGGACTTTCTGAGTCAGGCCTCATTTCCAGCTACAAATTAAGTTAGTGGTCAGTCATGAGCTTGTGACTGTGCCTGGGTGGGACAGCTAGCCTCTAGAGAGATGGGAAATGGCTGGGCAAAGGCCAATGGGTACCCTTCCTCCAGGCTGGGAGTACAGTATCACCATCCCCCCGGATCGGAAGCCAAAGCACTGGGTTCCTGCTGAGAAGATGTATTACACGCACCGTCGGCGGCGCTGGGTCCGCCTGCGCAGAAGGGACCTCAGCCAGATGGAGGCATTGAAGAGGGTGAGTCTGGCAGATGGTGGTGGGTAGGGGTGAGGCCCTGGCTGCAGGAGGCCAGCTGGGCACAGGTGCACACCTGTGTGTACAGACACATGCATGTGTGCTCAGGACATGTATCAGGCATATGGACTCCCTGGAGATGCTCATGGATCACACCCAGCACGTGTACTGCTGCTCACAGGTTATAGCACACACACAGATCACACCAGTACACGTCCAGATACCCGTGACTGTGCAAGGAGACGTGCTTGGGATCACACACAGACCCAGAAAGTGCAAAGACATACTGAGACTGGGTCTGTGGCCGGGGGTCCTGGAGGTGGAGTCTGAGACAGGGGTTTGGCCACATGGAGCTTTTAGAAGAAGCAGTGTGGTCAGGAGTGCTGGGAGCAAGGATGTGGTATCAGGCCAAGTCAGTTTTGGCCTGAGCTGTGGCTTGGGGAGGGGCACACCCTGGAGCACCACAAAATTGTCCTCACCTGGAGGCAAAGGGGTTGGGGTTATATCCCCTAAGCTCTGTCACCAGCCATAGTTGCCGGGAGTGGGCTGAGGTGGGTATCCTCCCCATGGAGCCTGCTCCCTTCAGCATGGGCAAGTCCCTGTGGAACGGGGCCACTGGAGCTAGTAGGTGAGGATGTATGCAGCATGTGAGTGTGCTGGCTGGTAGAGGGGCCCCGGTGGGCTCCGTCGTTATTCCCTGGAGAACATACACAGTGCAAGCACACAGATCCACGGGCGTGCCCAGGTACCCACAGGACAGAGGAGTAGAGTAGGCATGTATAAGTGCACACGATGCATGTACCTGCTCTTGGAGTTCACCAGATGCCCATGTCTCGTACAGCCTCAGCATCTGCCTCCCCAGATCCCTCTTGTTCCCTCTTGTTCTTGTGCATTCCTTCTTCCCATGCACGCATCTGATTTTGGGCCCAAGAACCAGGCCTCCACCAGTCCAGGAGTAGTCTTTGGCATGACCCAGATTTCTTCCTTTCTCTTTGGGCACAGGGAATCTGGAGAGGGATGTCACTGGGTTCAGGGAGAAGCAAGGCTTTGGGGCAGCAAACTGTTTGTGGTGCCGTAAGCCAGACAGACTCTGCTCTGCCTGTTGGGGCACCCATGGGATAGAGGAGACCCTTGTCAGACAGTGTGCCTTGCCTGCTCCATCACTGGTGAGGAATGTGGCTGCCCTCCAGGACTGGTACTTGTTGCTTAGTTCATGGCGTGAGCCTGAGGGGCACCTGAGGACTGTGTCAGGTCATCACCTGGATAGGAAGGGGCTTCCAGAGGTCCCTCTAGGCCTGGGAGAGGGTCCCCTCGAGGAAATACAGGGGGGCCTTCCACACTGACCTAGGCCTAGCTTCAGGAAGAAATAGCCTGGGGTTGGGAAAACAATCCTCATTGACCCCCCTCAATTTTTATAAGCTGGGAAGTGAAGAAGAAAAAGGAAATGACAAGAAAACCTTGGATTCATGAAATCCACCCATGATCCAAGTAAACAAACCCAAAGCCCGATGTTTTCATCCCTGCTTTAGCCTACCTGCCTTTTCTGGCTCCTCGGATCCCCACAGCCCAGGGAACGTTTTCCCCTCCTGATTTTCTGATCCGGACTCTTGTCATTGCAGAAGCTGCTCAGAGTCCCCCTCCTCTAGGTGGCCTTCCTAGCTGTTCCCACCTGGAAGGTGCTGGTGTGGAGTGGGTAGGGAACCATGGAGGGCAGCGCAAGGATTGCCTTCCTGCAGGCCGCCGGAGCAGTGCCTGAGTCTGTCCTGTTCTCCCCACGCAGCACAGACAGGCAGAGGCAGAGGGTGAGGGCTGGGAGTACGCCTCGCTCTTGGGCTGGAAGTTCCACCTGGAGTACCGCAAGACTGATGCTTTCCGCCGCCGCCGCTGGCGCCGCCGCATGGAACCGCTGGAGAAGACGGGGCCTGCAGCCGTGTTTGCCCTTGAGGGGGCTCTGGTATGTGGCCGGGTCAGGGAGGTGTGGCTTGCTTTTCCAGGGCTATAGCGGGAGCCCCCCAGGTTAGGACTTTGGATGGAACATTGGCTGGTCACCTTGGCTTCAGTTCCTTTGGGGGTGCTTGTGGGGAAAGTGGAGGGCAGTCTGGGTGTCCTAATACAAAACAGCTCCCTTCTTGACACTGGGGGACTTGCTGTTTCTTTTTGTGATCAAGATGGGAACAGGCAGAGAGGATCTCTGTCTGATAGAGGTCACAGGTCTGAGCTATGACTGGAACCAAGGGACCTGGCCCTTCTTGAGGAGGCTGGCTGCCACAGAGTGGGCCTGAGAGGATTTGGCCTAGGCCCTGGGAGTAGCCAGAGAGGCCTGATGATCCCTGAATGGCCATGTCCTTGGTTGGACATGAGTCTTCCTTGGTTGGACAGAACCTATCTCCTGGCATCCCTGAGATTTTTGGGGGGATAGGTGTACCCCAGAAACTGAACATCAGGCTGGCAATCCTGCCCTTGGTGTATACTTTCTGGAGCCAGTAGAATTGAGGTCAGCTCAAGGTTCCCAGCCCCAAAAGGTGAGCAGGCCCTTCCTGGACAGTCTGAGTAGGGCCATTCTCCACTCTGTTTTGGTCTGGGGATTCCTGAAGGTGGGAGGAGATGCCCAGCGTGAAGCCCTTCCTCTGAAATCCAGCCAGGACTGCCCACCGCTTGGGGCTTTGATATGTGACTCCGAGAGCAGGTCCCACCAACTCTGATAGCTGATGGGATCTGAGTGTGTCCATGTGTATCAGTTTGGTGTGTGTGCATGTATGTGAGGAATCAGTTGGAGGGAGGAGCAGTGGGGCCTTGCCCTGAGTCAGGGAGTACAGAAAACAGGCCCAAGATCTGATGGGATGGATCCAGGGAAGGGAGTTGAGACTGGTGGTGGCCCAAGGGGAGCTTCCATCCCTCTCGGGCCTTGATGGTGGGCCAGGTCTAGGGGTGGCAGTATGGGAGAGGAAACCCTCTGGGGGTCATATAATGCTAGATACCTGATAATGTCTTGGGGCCAAGTTGTGGGGTGGCTGAAAGGAGACAGCAGAGCTCTGGGCTGCTTGGGCTCATGCTCAGGCTAGGTGGGAGGAAACTGCTAACCCAGCTGGAGCACCCCCAGCTAGAGGTCTCATGGGCCGGAGCTGGTGTTCGTTGATGCCCCCTGTCCTGTCAGAAAAGGCCTGGCTTGAGCACAGGACAGGGCCTAGGGATAGTCTTGCGGCTCCAGCTGAGGGGTGGGCTCTTGGCAGAGCTCAGAGTCAGGGCCAGGTCTGAGAAGCCTGGGTGGACACCCTGAGGAATAGAAGCTCAATGATATGGGCTACAGAGAGAAAAGGAGTTTAAGGGCTCAGATCGATGAGAGAGACCAAGAGGCGAAACCGGCATTAGGCCGGGCAGGAAATGGGGGTTCACACAGTATCTGGAATTCTGTTTCTGACTCGCTCCTCTGTCTTGGCCTCGTTCTCACACTGGCTCACTCTGGGTGGTAACAAAGATGGTGCCTATAAAAAAGGCCAACATCAACTTTACAGCCAGCAAAGCCCTGCTAGATAAAATAGCACAGCCCACCTGGCATCCTCTATTTTCCTCACATCTGGAAACCACAGAGAGGAGAGTGCTATTTTCTCCATAATGCCGTGACAGTCTTGGGTGTGACCGACTGGCTGTCATGGTCATGTGCCCATGCCAGCCTGAGGGTGAGGAATGGAATGTTCGGATTGGCTATCCTGGGTCATGCTCCTTTTTTGTAGTTGACAGCACCATCAGGAGGGGGAGAAGAGCATCTGGGAAGGAAAAAAAAAACAAAAATCCCTGCAAACAGTGCTGGGCAAAGAGCTACGGATGATGGCCATAGGACTCAGTTCAATGAACAATAGGGAGCCAGCATGGATTGTTGAGCAGAGGAATGCTCTGGTTAGAGCTGGACTTCTGGGCTATTAATCAAGTAGCCATGGAGGATGGTTGGCGTGGAAGAATGGAGACCATCAGGAGACCATCAGGAGTCTTGGCTAGTGATCTGGGATGAGGTGACATCTGTGGGGGGAGCTGGGGGCCAGAGTAGAGGGAATTACAGTGGCAGAGCTTGGGGAGGGTCATAATGGCCCAGAGGTTCTGCTGGGTGCATGGCATGGCTTCTCCCACTGCCGGGCCATAGGGTGGGCGGGGTGGGCCTGGGGCTGCGATGAGTTCATGGTTGGCCCTGGCAAGTCTGACACACACGGTTAAGTGCTGTGTGAAGAAGGCGGATCTGGCAGCTGCTTTCCAGGCCGCCCAGTGCAGGGAGGCCAGGGCCGTGGGAGAGAGGACGCGAGGCTGGAGGTAGCCAGAGACACATGGACGGAAGTGTGGATGGGTTCTGGGGCTGGCCAGGATCTGGGGGAAGAAGATGAGCAAGACTGGGGACCCACTGCCAAGCTTTCATGGCTCGGTGACTGGGAGAATGAAGGGGGGCACTTCCCAGAAACAGAGAAACCAATCCGTTTATTCTTTATGCGGGAGAGAATGTCGTGAGGGAGCATTGAAATCAAATGTCAAGTCAACAGACATGGGGAGGTGGTTGATTGTGAAGCTGATGGGACTCGCCTGTGAGGTGCAGGAGAAGCCAACATAGTGAAGCCCTCTGCGTCCTGGGGGAACTTGGCTGACATAGAGAACCAGAGGCAGACAGCGGTTGGAGAGGCTGGATCCCACAAACCTGGAGTTGGAGGACACAGTTTTGGAAAGTCTTTAGGTGTGGCCAGCATTTGGATAGGGCCACAGGCCCATTTGACTGTAACTATCTGGACCACTCTGTACTTCAGTGAATGAATCTCCATCAGCACCTACACACACACACACACACACACACACACACACACACACACCTTGACCCCTTCATGGTCACCCATATATGCGTCTGTCCCTGAATCTGCTGTCCTCTATCCTGGGAGGTACTGATGCTCCAGCAAGGCACCAGGGCTAAAGGCCACCCTGCATCATGGGAGCAGATGGTATAGTCGTCTGGGTGCCAAGACCCACCTGCTGTCTTGAGTACTAGTCCTGCCCACTGCTCATTGATGTCTGCTGATTCACTTGGTGGGAGCCATGGTGGGATGGGCCAGGCTTCCCAGTGGAGCAGGTTTGGCTTGAATTCTCCTTCCTAGCTGCAGACAGGTCACTTATCCCTTTAGCAACTCTGTTCCCTCATCTGTAAAAGTCACCGCATCCTAAGGTCATTGTAAGGGATAACTACATGACACATGTAAAGAAGTGCTTCTTGGGCTTAGTGAATGTGGGAACAGTGTGTGGGGTCTTGTTAAAATGCACACTCATGATTCCATGACTGGGTGAACCTGAGAGTCTGCATTTCTAAGAGGATTCCAGGTGAGGCCAATGCTGCTGGTCTGAGGACCATCTTTGAGTGGTGAGGATGTGAAACAATATATTGTGCATCAGGAAGATGAGAGAGGTGGTCACATCATCCCATTCCCCTACTTGGATGCCTTTCTGAGAGGCAGGGTGTATCTGTTACTTGGTGAAGGTGTGTGGCCAGGGTCCTAGAGAGGGAAACAGGGAATGACGACATGTTCTCCTTGCTCCCTAGTGAGAGAAAAGTAATCTTCACTTCTAAGAATCCCCTGATCTGATGGTGGAGGCCTGGCCTATGGAGTCTTGGCTAGTGATCTGGGATGGAGCCCCTCCCTGTCTGATTCACACATGAGTACAAATAAACCCAATAGGGTCTGCATCTTTGCAGTGCTGGAGGGCAGAATAAGGGTCATTCCAGAATGATGGTGTCTAATGAGGGAGGCTTCTTGGAAGAGGATGTTTGGAGGCAGACCTTGAAAGAGTCTAGGGAGGCACTGTGGGTGGTGGTCAGGTGGACTTCCTGGTAATCTGACATTTCTGGATGTTTGGGCCTGAGGACTAGGCCTGCGGCGCCCCCTTGCCTCCTACCACCCCTCTCCTGGCCCACAGGTCCACCAGCAGGCTGCGCCTTGCTTGCCAGTTTTCCTCCTGAAGACATCTTGCTGGAAGGCAGGCCCTGTCTGCTCATTAGCACCGGCAGCCTTTCCCTGAAACCTTCTGCTGGGGCCAAGCCTGGCTCCCTCCGTGGAGCGGGAGGCCCTGGCTCCGTCTGCTAATCGTCTGCTGTCTCCATCCCGAGTATTATTTTATTTTCGTATTATTCTTTTTCCAGCTAATATCCTGGCATTCCCAAAGACACCGGTTTCATAATCTTCCTGGCGTTCCCAGGGAGCTGGGAAGCAGAGCACAAAGCTGCTATTATAGCCTGTTCCATCCAGCCTCCCTCTCCTCGCCCCACACCCCTTGCTGCCGCCACCGCCGGCTCCCACCCAGGCACCCCTTCCTGACGCCACCAGCCTCTCTGGGAACTCTGGTGACGGCTGCTGGGATGAGCTCACAGAATCCATCCTGTCGCCCTTGCCCTGGGCCTGCCCTCCATGCGCAAGGATTTTTCCAGAGCCCTGTCTCTGTGCTTGGCCTCGAGTGTTAGGAAAGGTTTTCTGAGATGCCAGAGCTTGGGCAGGAGGGAAGGAGATGGAGACTCAGCAACATGTGCTCATAGCCTTGGAGATTTTTAGAGCTGGAAGGAACTTTCATGTTTGAAAGGTGCTCTCCACCTGGCTTTGGATCCCCTTGAAATCGGACGCATAGTTATGGGTGTGTGGGTGTGATCTGTGTGTGCAAGTGTGTCTGATGTGTAAACACATGGATGATATGTGTGCACACACAAGCTGTGTGCCATGTGACTGTGTGTGTGATATGTATGTGCACATATGTACGGATGTGTATGATGTGTGCACACCTGTGATATACGTGTATGTGCAACGTGTGTGTGTGTGTGTCTTTGATGTGTAAATTCAGGTCTAGGGTCCGTGGTTTTTTCCAATTCTCAAGGGACTTTAGAACCCCAAAGAGGATAAGAATTACTAAAATCCATTTTACCATGTGCCAGAGATCAGGCTGACAGCTTTATGTGCATGGTCTTATTTTATCCTCACAGCGCCCCCAGAAGACTGGATTCTATTATTATACCCATTTTACAGTTGGGGATACCAAGTTTCCAGAACTGTACTGCCTAATACAGTAGCCACGAGCCACATGAGAGTATTTAAATTTACCTTTAGAGTAATTAAAATAAGAATTTACTTCCATAGTCACATGAACCACATTTCAAGTGCTCAATAGCCACACCTGGTTCATGGCTACCATATTGGACAGTGTAGCTATAGAACAGTTTCATCATTGCAGAAAGCTCTGCTGGACAATGCTGTTCTAGAACAAGTCTGAGCCCCTAATATTACTCCAGAAGAAACTGAGCTCTGAGAGGGGGCTTGCCCAGCGGCATAGAATGGCTAGTTCTAGAATCAAGGCCGGACAGTGGGCTCTTCTGTCCCCAAGTACATACTCCTATTCCCTTTAGGGCATAATGTCTTCCTCCTAGAGAAGGCCCTCGAGTGGGGTCCTAGGGAGGGTCCTGGGCAGCTGGCTGGAGTCCTTGGATGTTGGCATCACTTTTCTTGTGTAGCCATGTGACTTGACTTCCCTGAGAGGCAGGGCAGCTAGAGAGGAAGGAGCTGGCACCATGACCCCCACCCTGAGAAGCCTCTAGTTGGTTGTCCAAAGTCTGAGTCCTGGCTGGAAGTGGAGAGGATCTACAGAGACAGGATAGCAAGCCCAAGCCTAAGGATGGAGATGGGCAGGTGGGAGTCAGAAGTGCTGGGAAGGGGAGTCAGGGAAGGGTAATGGTGCCAGAGAGGAGTAATTTGGGATTTGAGCTGCTTGAGGAGGAGGTCAGATGTGGGTGAGGAGGGGAGAGTCCGTCTCTGTGCCTGGGTAAAGCTCTGCTGTATGCAGAGTACCCAGACCTAGTTCCTGGAGCAGGCATTTTGACCTGCTCATCTGGGAGCAGCATCTGTGAAGTGAGAGGGGTTTGCCTCATAAAGTAACCAAAATCCCCACTGAGTCTGCCAGGCAGGAGAGGCGGTTCTGTGTTTCCCTGGATTCTGTTTCTTAAATATGCTACTTGAGCACCTGTTCTATACCTGGTTTTGTGCTAGCAGGAGCTGATTGAAGGCTGGCTGGTCTCTCCAGCAGGGGCCTCCCTGCCCCCTTGCTGTCCCACATGGAAGGACCATTTGGATGGTTCCTTCAAATTGGTGGACCCCAGGATCTGTCTCATTCAAGATTTGAAGGCTGACGTCTGGAGGGTCCAACCGTGTGTCTGTGTGCTCAAGACAAAATGGCAGCACACAGGCATGCATGGGTGCTGAGGAGTGTGTGTGTCACAGCTGGGCAGATGTGTTGGGTGCCCCATCTCTGTACAGTATCATTGTATGCGCACTGGGGTCTACATCTTTGGTTGCTAGGGTGACCTTATAACTTGTTGTCTGAGACACTCTTCATAATTATGCTGGGAAACAGGCGTAAGCTAGGGCCATCCCAGACAAACGGGGACATACGGTTGTCCTAATTATGGAGGTACTCTGGCAGGGGTCAAACCTGCTTGAGCATTCTCTGCAGCCTCCAATTTGGAGACACGGAAAGCCTAGAGGGGCACTTGTGCACACATGCATACGCGCAGATGCTTGAGCCAGCCCACACGTGGCACTGTGGATTCTCCAGGTTTCCTGATTCCATTCCCAAGCTCCCCAGGGGCTGGCCGGTAGTTTTGCAAGGATTTTTGCAGCTGCTTCCAAGCTCCTGCTCCAGCTGTAAATTAAATGGGGTTGCACCCTTTCCTGCTATTCTACTTAAGGTTGCAATCAGCCCTGATTAGGAAGGGAGGTCTGTGTTCCCGAGTTCCCTCTTTTAAAGTGTTCTCCTCCTTTGGCCTGGCCTGCTAGCCTGTGTGGGGTTTCCCTGGAAGCTGAGGCTGGGCGGCCAGGGCTGTGATGTGGGCCCTGGGCTCCCCAAGGCCCTGACTTGGCGCTCAGCCCTGTCCTGCCCCTGAACCCTGCTCAGGTGTCTGGTTCTGACAGGGAAGCAGAAGCTGGGAAGAGCCCTGAGGGGCTGCTGGGAGACCCCCGGCTCTGCCAGTTTTTTTGTTGTACCATCCTAGGGAAGACACTGACCTCTCTGGGCCCTAGTTTTTTCACTTTCAGGATAGAGGTGGTAATAGCAAAAATAATAAGCTCCCTTTACAGAGCAGGGGTTAGCAAGCCATAGCCTACAAGCCAAGTCCATCCTCGGCCGTCTTGTGTAGACAGGGCTTTATTCACACATGACTGTGCTCATTTGTGTCTTCAATGTCTGTGGCTGCTGTCCTGCTACAGTGGCAGCTCAGGAGTTGCGACAGAGACCATATGGCCTGCAAAGGTGAATGTATTTACTCTTTGGCTCTCTATGAGCAATGCTAACCAGCCATTCTAGAGCCTGTGCCTGTGCCTGTGCCAGGCACTGCCCTCTGCCCTGTCTGTGTTTTATCTCCTTTAACTCCCCCGTGATCCCGAGAGATAGGGTTTATTATTATTCCCATTTTACAGATGAGCAAATTGAGGTAGAGAGAAGGCAAGTCATAATGATTCTAGTGGTGTTTCCTCACATGACTGTTACGAGAAATTCTATGGATCATGGTGGGGTTGTACAGAGTTTATAGCATACTACCCTACATTGCTGTTTGTTACTTGGATGTCCCAGCAAAGCCAATAGTGAAGGAGAGGTCCTGGCAGTTCACCCTAGAGCATACTAGTCAGTGTTTAATAACCAGAAAAAGAATCCAAAAAACAAACCCAACCCAGTTTGTAGTACGTGTTGGTTTCCATGGTGTAAATATCCCTGCTGTGGCCAATTTCAAGCTAGCAGTGTGACGTCACCGAGAGTGGAGGTAGGAGGAGATGGGCTATAGCAGATGGTTATATAGTGTTTCCAGCCCACAGATACATTAGATATAAATACCCTCAGGAGTAGAATAATAGTCAAAAGTTGTAAAATGATTAGGAAGTGATGAGTTTGAGTATTTATCACCTTTTTTAAAAAAAAATGTATTTATTTATTTTAGAGGGTGTGGGGAGGACAGGAGGAGAGGGAGAGAGAATCCCAAGCAGGACCCATATGCAGCACAGAACCCAATGCAGGGCTTGATCCCACGACCCTGAGGTCATGACCTGAGCTGAAATCAAGAGTCAAATCAAGATTGACCCACCTCTTGAAAAAAATTTCTGTAGTTATAAATTTATAAGACTTAATTGTTACAAATGGCCGTGTTTAACACCCAGCTTGCAAAACACCTGAAAACTTCGTAATCTGCTCTTCTGATGATGGAGGCCAGCACCAGCACTTGGTGCTTTTGGGGGGCCCTGATGCTGTTTACATAAAAGATAGGGGCCCCGGTAATAGCCTTCTTCCTAACAGCTCTGTCACCTGTGTTGTCTGGGCCCATCAGGCACTGGACCTGAGCCCTACTCAGGAAGCCAGGAGGGTGGCTGCTTGACTCTGATGGCACAGAGGGTTTCCCAAGAGTCCCCTGAGATTCCGCCAAGGCCCTGTTGTTTCCTTCCTGACCTCCATGGTGTGGCTGTGGTGGCTCTGTCCTCTGCTTGCTCGGCCCTGGGGGCCCTCTGCTCAGCCAGTCATTTTGCTTCATTCACCACTGCTCTTGCCCCTTCATCTTCCATCCTGCCTCCAGGTTATAGATCCTGAGCCAGCTCCCTGGGCCCTGTATGAATGAGGCATTGGACCATGCTAAAGGGAGAGGGTGTGTGTGCATGTGTGTGCATGTGTGTGTGTGTGTGTGTGTGTATGACCAACAACCAGTGCAATAGGAGGAATTTTACACATGCTAGTGATCTGGTGCTCCGTCTTGGATCCAATTTAGGCGGGACGAGGGGTCCCCTTCGTAGGCTGCTTGTTTTCCCAGAATTGTTCATCTCCTCCTGGTGTGGTGGCTGCATCAAGGTCCTGGGGCAAGAGTCCTTAGCAGATAAGGTGGGTTTGGCCACTGGCTCTGGGGACCCCCAGGGCAGCCCTGCCCAATCTGGGAGGGAGAGAGTTCCTGCACTCTTGAGATCAGGCTCTTCCCGGGAGCCAGGGCTGCCAGCCGGGCAGTGGTGGGTTGGATGCTTCCCAGTCCCCTGGGCGAGCAGCAGGATCCCTTACACAGCTAGCCCCAAGATGGAGTGTGTGGCCACAGACCACAGTCTGGGAGTCGCATCGGCATGAGCTATGGAGGCAGGAATGTGGCTGTGGGAAACCCAATGCCCGGGGCCCGGTGGGGCTGGGGAAGAGAGAGTGGTGTGTGGGGCGGGGGTGAAGGGTGGGTGGACACAAAGCGAAGCATCAGCTCCCACTGCAGCCTGACTCTCTGCCCAGGGCTCTGAGCGAGAGCAGAAGCAAGCTGCCTTCCTCTCATAGTTTTCCCTGCCCCAGCTTTTCCCCTTCAGCTGAATCTTCCCCTAAGCTCTGGGGGATGGGCATCTAGCATGCTGCTGCTCCCCTTGTGCCCACACTCTTCTCTTTCCCCTCCTCTAGGAAGCTTTCCTGAATGCAGCCTTCCAAGGGTCCACTCCATTCTGTTTCACCCTCGAGATGGCCCCACTGGGGGGTGGGTCCATATCGCTTGCTCTTTCTGCAGTGGCATCCCGCTCTGAGCCCCCTGAGGGAAGGAAGGTGCTGTCTGATGTACATTTTCCTGACTCTTCTCCTGAGACCCAAGGCCTGAATGCTGCCCACATGGTTTGGAGCAAGGAATGCTGGTGATTCATTTTATGTGACAAATCTTCATTGGATGAATGCTAAGTGCCTGATGCTGGGCTGAGTAAAGGGGTTAGAGGAGCGTATGTGCCTTGCCCAGACACATCAGGTGATGGATGCAGGAGACCTAGGAGATGCTGAGGAGGGGCTGCCACTGAAGGCATGGTGGCCACAGTGGTATCTAGAACTCTGGTGACTGAGGTGAGGGAAGAGCTCAAGGTAGATTACCTGAGAGGGCACTCGAGGTGGAGAAAACAACCTGTGCAAAGGTTCTGAGGCAGAGAAAAGGTGATGGATTCCAAATTTAAAGAAAAAAGAGATTAAAGAGGGGGAATATATTGTTTTAGCATGAGACTGGAGAGTTGAAAGATTCAAACTGACTCCACCAGCACCCTTTACTGAGTGCTGCTTATGTGCCAGGAACCTGCCAAGGGCTGTGGGTGCCTCACCACATTCAATTTTCAGCAGTAGGTCTCCACTGGGGGCAATTTCTATCCCCCATCCCATCCCTCAGGGGAAATTTGACAATATCTGAAGATATTTTGGGAGGTCAGGGAGCTATGGGGATCTAGCAGGTAGAGACCAGGGATGCTGCTAAACATCCAACAATGGACAAGACAGGAAAGGACTAGCAGGAATAAGGTGCCTCCCAGAAGCTCTCAAATCAGGTTTTCTTTCTTTCTTTTTTGGGGGGGATTTGGTTTTTTTTTTTTTTTTTTACATTTGTTTTTATTGAAGTTCGATTTGCCAACATATAGTATAATAACCAGTGCTTATCCCATCAAGTGCCCTCCTCAGTGCCCATCACCAAGTCCAAATCAGGTTTTCATGAGGCTTCATCATTTGCTTTGAGAGAAATTCTGGAGTGTGAGCCCCACTTTTGTACACATGAAAACCAAAATGTACCTCCTAGTGAAGGAAGCGTGACATGGGATTATCTGTTACTATATAGACTGATCGCCCAACGTGGGTGACAGGCTGGCTTTTGTCACCAGCTTCCCCCCAACCCCACCCCATAGCTTACACTGTTGCTCTCTCCTGAGGTGACCTCCTTCTCTTGTTCACCTGCCCTCCAGGTGTGTACCGAACACCTGCTGTATGTGAGGGGACCTGGGCTGGTGACAGAGACCTCACATAGCTCTCAGTGGGAGGGCACAGATGGGTGAGTGGGGACAGGGGGTGCTAGATGCCCTAAGAGGAAGTTCAGGGCATGGTGGAAGCACATGGGAGGCGAGCTTACTCGTCCTTGCAGGGTGACCTTTGAGGACGAGGCTGGACACCGAAGGAGAAAGAAGGGAAAGAAAGCAGCAGACAGACCCATGTGCAAAAGGCTCAGGAGCAAGAAAGGGGGGTTGAGCCTGAAGGTCATCAGGCTGGAGGTGTTTGGGGGCATCCAGACTTGTGGGGGCTCAGTTCAGAGGCTGTGGCTAGGGTGGGAGGGAGGGCTGGCCTCCCCTTTGCTCGCAGGGTCTGAAGAGGATGCATGCAGAGCCCGGGCTGCCCTGTGAAGGTCCGTGGACCAGAAGATGGAAAGACATTGGCCAGCGGTGTGGGTGGAATCCTGCCCAGGGTGGGAAGCAGGGGGCCTGCTGGGCTGGGGCTTCGCCGGGAGGGACTGAACTTTAGTGCATGGTCTCCTGGCCTGGCTGCTGGTTCTCCTGGCTTCTTCTCAGCAATCCCCATGTGTCCTTTTGAGCTGGGGGAAGAAGGAAAGGAGGAGGCAGGTTTCTCCTCGAGGGGCAGCCTGGGGGCTAGGGGGGGTGGCAGAGAGCCCCATGGCCCCCCTACTCTGGAGGCAGGACAGGTGGAAAAGCCCCTGCCGTGTGGGGGCATTCCTCCCTCTGATGGACATTATTACTCTGGGCCAAGCACTGAGCTAGGTCCGAGACACCTGGCACCTGCCTTCATAGAAATCCCAGGGAGGGGGACACCTTTTCTGATCACAGGAAGGTGGACTGCCTTTGGACAGAGACCCAGAAATTGCTGCCCGAACCCCAGACAGAGGTGTTTTGGTGGAAGTGGTGCCCATGGGAGGCAGCTAGGGAAGGCTATCTGGAGGAGGCATGGGGTGAGTGGAAATGTGCACTGGCAGCTGTCAGCACATACGGAGGTCCCTGTAGGTACTGGGAGGGGGCAAAGGAGTTATGGGTCCCCTGGGAGCCAGAGGCAGCCTCCCTCCCTTCACTCACCTTAGCACCTGACTCATGGGGGGCACAAGTGTGTTGCCAGGCTGAGGCAGAGGGGCCACAGGGTCCTGGGCCTTCCACCCTGCCTCCAGCTGAACCCCCTCCCACTGAAGCACACTGTGCTGCAGGTGTTACAGGTTGTTGCACTCAGGGGTGGGGGGCACTGGCCACTGCACTGCTTCCAGTGTTCTGCTCTGCTTTCCTTGGTGTCATGCACCTGATGCCTGGGGTGGCCTGCTGGGCCCCCTAGGTCCAGCCCTATGTGGGGCCTTGCAAATCCTGAAACTGGGAGCTGTCAGCTGTTGGCCTTGGTGCATGCTCTGGCGGGATGCCAGGGTAGCATGGCCAGGCCAAATGCCTTCTCAGGGGTGGGGGGACGCCCAGGATGCCTTGGGTCCACACCTCTTCAGGAGACAGGCGTTCAGGAGTGATGGCCTTTGGGCCTTTGGGTCTTTCCCTGTCATACTATAGTATGACATCCCTCCCTGTTATCCTGCTTTGGGCACATGTGTGTGTGTGCATGTGTGTGTTGAGAGACTGATTGCTTGATTGATTGCTTTTGATTTCTGCCCAGGGCTGTGGCTCCTGAAATGTCCACTTTTCCAGCTTCTGGAATAATTTTGAAAAAGTATGAGGTATATGGATACCGCCCCTGAGAATAATTGCGAGTTTTATAGTTTATGACCTACTCTGCTCCTGCCCCACCTCTGCCTTATTTCTCATATAAGATCATTAACAGCAAACATTTACTGAGCATTTATTATGTGCCGGGAGGTGTGCTAAGAACAACATGTAATGTTTCTCCTTAACAACCACAGCAACTCTGTGAGATAGATACTGTAGAATTATTCCAAGTTTACAGAGACTTGTTCAGAGAGGTTAAGCAAGCTGCCCAAAGTCACACAGCCAATAAATGTCAGGACTTGAACTGGAGTCCCAGCAATCTGGTTCTAGAGCTTGTGTTGGAGTTGTGATCAAAGTAAGGGGGCCACTGAAGGGGAGTGTCCTGTGGTGGGATCCAGAGACAACCTGGTTGAAGCTGGACCTTAGTGAGTTCCCTGGAAGAGCAGATGAACCTGTCTTTCCTGTGTGGGTGTTTTATGAGCCCTTTTGCAGGAATGGAGCAGAGGAAGACCTGGCCTACCTTTAGGATGCATTTCTTTGTTGACCCAGAATGACCAGGGCAGGCTTTCCCTGGGTGTCCTAAAATGCCCTGAAGATGGGGATGGGGGGTAGATTGGGATGGTCAGTGACACTTCCAGCTAGGGAACAGCAAGAGCTTGTGATGGAGCAGGTGTGAGTCTTGGCCAGCTTGAACTGCCTACAGCTGAGGGTTGGGTTTGGGGGAGGGAAGCCCTGGTGTTGAATGGGAAAACGGGGCAGGTAACCTGAGGTCTGATCAGGACCCTTCAGGTATTGAGTGCCAGCAAAGGATTTGGGCTATGGGTAGCAATGCTGGTTCTGGTTCTGGGTGTGGGCAGATCCGAAGTGAGAAGGCAGGCAACCAGGGAGGCTTCAAGGAGGCAACAAGGGATCTGGGACTGGGCCCTAAGAGTGGGCGTGACTTGGAGAGGAGGATGCAGAAGTGGCCATGCATCTTGTATTTGGAGGCACTAGGCCTGTGGGAGAGGTTGAGATTTCTGGGAGATGGTTGTGGCCAGGTGGTGGGCAGGGCGGAAGGTCCTGGCAGGTGGCCACTCAGGTTGGGCCAGTCCAGATGAACAGGCCATTGGCGGTGATGCCAGAGTTTTCATTCACACACAAGGGTTTGTGTGCTTGTGTGTTGGGAAGAGGAACTGGGCAAGAGAGTGGAGTAGGTGACAGTTGGGGTGGGGGGGAGTGGGGGAGATGGGTGAGGGACCTGGAGAAATCTCTCAAAATGCAGAGGGAACAGTCTCCAGCTCTCCGGAGTCCCTCTGCTGGGCTCTGGGCCATAGGATGTTGGTGAGCTTGCCAAGAAAGCCAAGTCTGGAGGCTGGGCTATGTGGTGACCAGCACTTTTCCTATTCTTGTGGGTTGTGGGGGCCTTGGTCCCTGCTGGGTCCCTGAGCACCCCCCCCCCCCCCAAACCATGCAGGATGCCAGTGAGAGGCTGCAGTGTGGCAGAGGTGGTGCAGGATACACCTGAGGGGTAGGCACCTAGTCCAAGGAAGTTGGTGTATGGCCCAGTGGTTAAACCCAGTGCCAATGAGGACAAAGCCAGGGGGATCGACAGGCTAGTTTTATGTGCAGTACACTGACAGACTGGCTTCCGAACCTGAGTGCAGACCTGCCCTGCCTCTTGTTCCTGTCCTTGTCCTGGCCACAGTCTGCACCCTCTTTCACCCACAGCTCAGAGGGAGCAGTGCAACTTCTCCCAGAGCTGGGACCCAATGTCCAGATATGCAGGGGTAGACAGAGATGGTAGACTGGGCCCTCTAGATTTGGCTTCTCTTAACTCATCCCGGTGGGAAAATCCCCATTGGATTCTCTTCCCTAGAGTCCTTCCTTCTATCAGACTCTAACCTCCTGGGCCATAATCACTCAAAATTCCATTCTGGCTTGTCTGGCCTCCACTGGAAAGGGAGAACAATTTCCCTGTGAACTTGACAGTGGAGTCTGGGGATGCTGTAGGAGGATGTGCTACCCTGGTTAGTAAAATTAGGGACTAATGGCCCAGTCTCAGCAGCTGAAGAGCGTTGTCTAGAGGTTTCCTGCCCTGGGCATCTGACTCCCTTGTACCGGTCTCCTGGCACCCCCAGGCTCTGGGACCTGAATCTGCCATGACCAGCTCTGTTTCTCCAGGGTGGTGTGGTAGATGACAGGAGTGAAGATTCCGTGTCCGTGTCCACCTTGAGCTTTGGAGTGAACAGACCCACGATTTCCTGCATCTTTGATTGTAAGTGATGCTTGGTGGTATCTTTGGGGGTGATGTGGATGGGTGTGTAGCCTTATGCTTGTTTTCACGGGGTTATGTGGTCAGGTGTATACAGGGAGAATTGAGTCTATGTGCTTTGTGGTGGGTCATTGTCTTTTGTGGGGTGGGCATGTGCACACGCACATTTGTGTGCACAGGCACACATCCCTTTATGTGTGGCGTGTGCATCAACTCTGTGCTCAGAATCAGGCATTCAGGGCCCTGTGCATTCTGGCTGCCCCCATCGTTTATTTGGCTTCTCGTTCTCCTTCTCCTCCATCCTCTCCTCGCAGCTCTCACCAGGCCCAAGGACATGACGCTCAGGTGTCTACCTTTGAGCCGTGGTCTGTTCTGATCCTGTGAGCGGCTCACTCCCACAGAGTGTGACATATGTCATTTCTATCACTCAGATCCTTCATCTATTGCCTTTCCTAGGGTAGACCCTACCCTTGCCCCAGCTGTAGCTCTTAGCCACCCCTGGCCCCTCACTTGGTATCTCTCTTTCTTCCTTGGTGCAGATGGGAACCGCTACCACCTACGCTGCTACATGTACCAGGCTCGGGACCTGCCCTCGATGGACAAGGACTCTTTTTCTGGTAGGTGGGAAGGGAGTTGGGGACCAGGGATTGAGAGTTGGGAGCTGAGCCAACAGGTCTTTAGACCACAGGAAACGTGGCGCAGGGTTTCTCCTGTGGGTGGGAGCGTGGCTGCTTGTTGGATGCGTGGAGGTGGCTGATGTTGCCAGGGTCCACTGTGCTTTCTGGTTGTTAGGTGGCCTGCTCGACTCCTCTGCAGGGTTTGGCTTTGTTGACCATCACCTCCTTCTGAAAGTCCCCCTGGCCTTGGCCCCCAGGAGAAGTATCCAGGGTCCCCTGCAGCCTCCTGCTGCTCCACCTGCTCCTATTCGGGAGCTTCCCAGTCTGATGGTCCTGATGGTCTGCCTGTGTCCTCTTCTCTGGGCACTGAGGTCCCCTCACCTTCCCTGGCTTCAGGAACCACTCATGTTAGAGAAGCTTCTAGGCCTTTAGTTCACAGGAGCCCTTAGATCCAGCCACATCTTAGGTAGCTCCCCTGGATGCCTCACTGGCTCCTTGGTTCCCATCCACACTGAACTCCCTGTGCCCCTGCCCCTGATCCAGGCCTTTCCTCATTACCCACTGTGGTCCCGGCATCACACCAGCACTTGTCTATTGCCTATCAGTTTGGAAGCCATGAGTCATCTAGTCCTGTTGATTCTGGCTTCTGAATCTCTCTCAGAGATATTTCTGAGGACTGGCCTCACCCCTTCTTACCTGGACACAGGGTCATCTCCGGGCCACCTTCACCTTCCACACTGCCTCAGAAGGATCTGGTCACGTCACTACTCTGATTTCCCATGTAGACACTGGGAGAGAAATCCCCAACGCTCAGCCCAGCAGACAGCTCCTTTGTGGATCGGACCCCCCATGGACCTCACCAGTGGCACCTTCCCCTAGTTCACCTTTAACCACTAGCTCTGGCCTCACCAACTTTCATCAACGTTTGTGGAGCTCTCCCATGTTCCTGGCCTTCATACTCAGTGCTCTTTCTGCCTCGAATGCATTCTCTCCCAATTTTTAACTCAACAAACTTCTACTCATTCTTTAAGATCCAGCCCAGACGCTCTGACTTTTCCCTTCCTTAACACTTGGCAAGCGCCCCACCCCCACCTCTCTCAGAGCCCTGACCACTGTGTGGACCGATTGCTTTTTTCTTTCCCACCCTGACTGTGAGTGGCTCCAGGAAGAGCTTTGTCTTGAGCCCACAGCACTAAGTATCTAAAGAACTAACACTTACCGAGTGCTCACTATGAGCCCAGGCATTTCCCTGGCATCAGTGCATGTGACCCTTACATCTCTCTCAGACATAGGTGTTTCACGTACCCATTTTACAGGTGAGGAAACAGAGACGCAGACAGCTTAACTAAATTACTTGAGGTCAAATAGCCGACAAGTGCATCCCAGCCTCCAAATGCTTGCCACTTACTTGAGTAGAAGTGACTTCTTCTGTCAGAGGGGTCTCTTCTGTTCCCAGGATGGTACTGCAGCTCATAGCCACCTGTCTCTCCTGCTCCCAGCCCTGCTCCTCCCCCACGTGGGGGACCACTCTCATTCCTCACCCCCAGCAGCTGTGTTTCCCTGCATTCTCTCCTCTCAGTGGCCTGTTTTCCAGCCCCGGGCAGCCAGGCACATGGTGAATAGAGCACTTTCTCTTCTGTGCTTGGGGTCCTGGGGGTCTGACAGCACCTTCTGAAGAGCATATGCAAAACCCATATGCAGGGATTGGTGGGCCCTGGGTGGATGTGTGCAACTGGCCCTTGCTGGGAACCTGCCAGGTTGCTCAGTGACAATCAGAACATATGCCATGCGGAGAGAAAAGAGGTGGATTCATTCATAGCCTTGCTTCTTCTTTGGCAGGCACGAGAGGTGGGGATGCAGGTGGCGGGGTTGTGTGGGCATGTGGCGAGGGGGTGGGCAGCCTTTGTCCTCCTTGGCCTGGGACTGGCCGAGGACCCTGGAGGGAGGGAGCCCCTCCTAAGAAGCCCATGCCAGGAGGCGGCACACCCCCCCGGGGACCACAGGCAGGGTCAGCCTGGTGCTGGCCTGTGGGAGATGTCACACTTTCCATCCCAGCCCCACCCCCTCCCCCAAATAAACATCCCCTGAGCTTTGAGGGCACTACCCAGGGCTTCCTCAGAGGCCGCTGGCTTCTGAATGAAAGGCCTGATTGACCAGCTGCTGGAAAGGAAAACAGCAGCCAACATGGGTGAACCTATAAAATCCAGAGTGTTTATTTTCACTCCCAAACCCTAAACCAAAGCCATTTTTCCCCTGGCACTGACCCTGGGGCGGCTGGCGGCCGGAGGCTGTGCGTGGCCACCAGCTGGCATTTCTCGGAGGAAACTCATGTGTGAATCCAGAATGTCTGGGGCCGGGGGAGGGTCTAGTGCAGTGTCTGTGGCTGGTATCCTCCTCCAGCCTGCCTGCTGGGTGTCTGGGGTGGAGAGGGCTCTCCTCCAGAAGTGCTCGATTGACTCTGACCTGTGGTGCTCTGGGCCTTTCCAGCAGCAGTGGGCTCCAGGGGCCCCAAGCTGTGCTCTTCACTTGTCCCTTGAGGGGTGGGCCTTGAGGCTGCCGAAAGGCTGGGGCTGTGTCTGCCTCCTCCTCTCTGGACCAGGGTTTGGAGGGACATACTGGAACTGCCCAGGGAACACTTATTGTATAATATTAAACTCAGGCAGGAAAGGGAGGCTTGTGGAGATGCTCTGTCCAGGTTGCCTGAGGATCCCACCTCAGGTGTGGTTTGAATGTATAACCAGCATCAATTCTCCAGACACTAGAAGGATGTGTGTGGCTTGTGGTTGTGAGGATGTGTGGCCTGTGTAGCAACTAGGCATTAGGAAATGTATAATGATGCTTGATTCAAATGACTTCTCATTGATATTGGGTTGGGATTGCCCCTGCTTGGTGAGCATCCATAGTATGCACTGAATTCAGTTTGAATGGAAAAGATACGACGCGGGGATCCCTGGGTGGCGCAGCGGTTTGGCGCCTGCCTTTGGCCCAGGGCGCAATCCTGGAGACCCGGGATCGAATCCCACATCAGGCTCCTGGTGCATGGAGCCTGCTTCTCCCTCTGCCTGTGTCTCTGCCTCTCTCTCTCTCTCTCTCTGTGACTATCATAAATAAATAAAAAAAAAAAAAAAAAAAAAAAAAAGAAAAGATACGACGCTGGAGGACTTAGAAATCACAGGTTCTCCACGCTGTATCTAGTGGGCAGCAATGCTTCAGCTGAGCTGTTCTTCATTGGAACCTGCTATGTATCAAAGGAAATCAGGAAGAAACCTGTCTGATTGGCCCGACTGTTCCCCAGGGAATTCTGCTTTGCTCTCTCCTCCAGCTGGGCACAAGAGCTGTGGTTTGAGGGAGCCATAAGCTCTGCTTCCAGAGCTCCCATTGAGACGGAGAGCCCATTGGCAGCTCTGTTGGGAGATCACTACATAGCAGAAGACAGCCCTTAGCTTAGGGGAATCAGAAACTCCTCTTGGAGGGTCTCACAGATCAGTGGGCTCAGGGGGCCTGCCTTGGCATGAGAGATATTAAGTAGACCAGATGCCAGGTTATTAATTTACCAGCCTGGGGTATCGGTTAAGACAGCAGAAGGTTCTGTGCCCTCTTTGCTGGCCTTATGGTTCCTGGGAGATGAAAGGTATGTGCCAGGTGGGTGGTCCTGAAAGGTGTTACTCCAGGGCAGGCCACAGTGAGGTCTGATGGCCCATGGCTGCCCCACAGCTGATGTCACCTCTTTGGGGACCGGTGCTTTAGTTTTCACCCAGATCCAGACTCTATCTTGGGTGGAGCTGGGGAGTTCTTGTTTTGGGGCTCACTGTGTCTGGACTCCAGTCATAGCCCACTCCTTCTCGAAGCACAGCTTTTCTATTAAGGTTGGCTCTGGCCAGGGGAATTCTCCCACTGAGCTCACGGAGCTGTTTTCCAAAGTGCATTGGAGGCTTGTGAAACGCTCCACTTAAACAGGGTTCCTGAGCAAGGGAGACTGGGGAACACCACACACTTCCAGATTTACAATGCACAGTGGCTTTGAGAGGCTCTGCAATGGCTGCAGGGAAGGAGCCTGTCTGACTTGTTTAAGCACTCGTTAGCTCCCCAGAGAACTCACGCTGACGAAGAACACATTTTAGGAAACACTGATCTATAGGATTCAGTCCAAATTGCTGAGCTTGTATCTGGGACCTTAGTGATATGCCCAGCCTCCTCCTCCCTCTTTCATCCCCACTGCCCTGGCACTTCCTCCCTCTGGCTGGACCAACTACTTGCTGTTCCCAAGTGCCCGTGCTCTTTGGCATCTTTGCGCATGCCGTGCTAGTTGTCTAGAATGCCCCCCCCCTTTCCTTGGTGTGTCTTGGTTACTCCTCATTCTTGAAACTCAGGGTAGGAGACCTCCTTTGGGAAGACTGACTTGATGCTGCCAGGCTTCATGGGGTACCCCCGCCCACAGCACCTTATCCATTCCCTGAGTAAATTGCACATCACCTTGGATTAAACTGCCCTGTAGTTACCATTTTCAACCAGTAATCATGATCTTAAGAGCCTAGATTGCATCTCCTTCATTTCCATATCCCGGGTACTGTGCTTACCCACTACGTGCTGGTCAGTCAGTAATTATATAGTGAATGAATGATGGATTCCAAATAATGTGGGAATGAGCATCTCTGCATGTATAGCTTTTGGTTAATTTGGATGATTCCCAGGAATATAGGAAGCAAGGTATAAACAGTTTTATGTTTTTTAGGGCATATTGCCCAGTTACTTTCCTGAATTGCTTCCAGCAATAAAGGAGAGTACCCATTTCGTCCAATAATTGCCAACACTGGGTTTTATAATTCTGAACAATTTTTCTTAATTTAATAGGAAAATATTGTTATAGTTTTCATATGCACTGCCTTACTAGTGATCTATTTCCCTCTCTCTTAAGGGTTCTTTTCCAAAGAGCATGGCATGGTGGAAGCAGCACTAGATTGGGAGTCAGGGGGGTCTAGCCCTGGTCACCTGTGAGCTATAGGCTAGTAACTTAGTCTTCGTGGCTCAAAGCTCTCGCTTCCGATGAGTGGAATGATGCTGCCTGCTTTATCTCCCATCCCGGTGGTCTGAACTGGGAAGGTGGGAAGGCCTATGAGGAAGGCTTACTGTATCATAAAGGTTTTAGGAAGGCTCTAGGAAGGTCTGAGCAGCAGAGGTCGGGTGCAGGGCTCTAGGTCTGGCAAAAGAACCACCTGCTTGAGGCTGCCTGAAATGATGGCATCCAGTAGAATCATATGTGTTCACAGCTGGAGCTGCCTAGGGCAGCTAATGGTCCTCCAAGACCTCCAGTCCAGCCACTTTCTGCTTCAGCTCCATGTGGCTTGATGGGTGAGGCCTGAGGGCCAGTGCCACCTCCTTCAGTGGGAGTGGGCCTGGGAAGAGTGCTAGGCTGGAGTGGACAGAGAAGAATCAGCCTCTTACCTTGCCCTCCACCTCTCCTTGGGATCTGCTTCTCACTCTTCTGGGCCTTCCTGGAAGAGGGATGTGTCTGTGCGTTTGTCTGGCTTTCCCTCATCTGACCACCTTGCTTCAGCAACACCCCCTGGCTCTCCCTAGTTTCTTTTTTGTGGAGGGGCTGGGCCCTGTGGGGGGAGAAGCCAGGCCCCAGCACACAGTAGCCCAGTGTCTGAGGCCCCAGGCCTCCAGGCCTGCTCTTTACAATGCCTTTGTTGTGTGTTTTTTCCTCCCATGGGCGGGCAGGGTGCGTGTGTGAGTCTGGGTGATTTTTGTTTGAAAGCCACCCCCTCCCCATTCCCCCAGCGCTGAGCTCATTGCTGGGGCTGCTGGGGCTGCTGGAAGGAGTCGGCCTGCTGGGGTGGGGGGGCTAGGCAGCGTGGGGGGTGCTGCCAACACCAATACAGCGTGCACAGCCGCTACAATGTGCAATTGTGATCTTTGTGTAAACGCGGTCGGTCTGGGGCCCTCGCGCTTATAAAAATAAAGCGTTGGGAAGCACAGGGGGTGGGAACAAAAGGGGCTTTTTCGCCGGCTCTCTAATATGGTTTTATTTATCGGAACGCGCCCTCTTTCCCTTACTGGAACCAGGGAGAAGTTCTCTGCCGAGCTTGGAGCTGATGGTATCACAGCCAGACGGTTTCATTAAATGCACAGACGCCGCTGGGCCCTGCCAGGGGCAGGAGGGGAAGTGCTTGGGGCCAACCCTACCAGGGCCGGTGCATGGAAGGGGGAGCCCCATGCCAGAGAGGCTTCCACCAGGTGGGGGTGGCAAGACGGGTGGGCATGTCTCCTCTGCCCCTTCCCCTGTCAAGGGCCTTGCATTGCCCTCTTCTATTCCCAGAATCAGGTTCAAAACTGATTTCCTTCAGGAAGCCCTCCAGGATTGACTGCACTGTGCTTTTGTGCCTGAAGGCTGGTTCCATGCTGGTGGCTACCTCCTGTTAGCCAAACCCAGCATTATTCAGCCATTGAGTGCCCATAGTTCCTGCCTCCTAACTTAGATCTCCCCTACCCTTAAAACTTGGATCCTAATATCCTCATGTCTTGATGGGAATCCTCCCCAACCTTCCTGCCTCTTCTACGGTTACTCTCTATCACCTCCTGAGCAACGGCCGTAGTGTGCCACTTGGTCTCCATATGGCCAAGGATCCTGTCCTGCTCCCCTTCCTGTTGTGGAGAAGTGCTGTCTCCCCATCACAGCCCCAGGATTACAGTTGGACATCCCAGCACTGGACCTCTAGCGCTCAGGCTCTCTTAAGGTCACATGAGGATTAGGGCACATCTGGGGCTAAACTGTGAGGCTCAGAGGGTACAGGGGGCTGCAGGCTGGAGTGGGGAGTCAACGGTGGAGGGCGTGTGTTAGGCCATTTGGGCTCAGCCCTCCCGACATCTAGCATCTGGCCACCAGCTCTCTGCATCTCAAGACTTTCTTGTCCTTCAGTATTTGGCACCTTGAGTCTTATAATTTTTTTTTTAAATTTATTTACTTATGATAGTCACAGAGAGAGAGAGAGAGGCAGAGACACAGGCAGAGGGAGAAGCAGGCTCCATGCACCGGGAGCCCGATGTGGGATTCGATCCCGGGTCTCCAGGATCGCGCCCTGGGCCAAAGGCAGGCGCCAAACCGCTGCGCCACCCAGGGATCCCCCACCTTGAGTCTTATAAAGTGGCAGTGAATTGGACCTGCCCCCCAGTCTGACATCCTAGTGAGAGAAGTTGGAGGAGCCCCTCTGCCAACTCTTTGCCCCATCCCAGATTACATGTACTCAATTCCATAGGACTTTCTCCTACACTGGTTTCCCAAGTGTGGCCCTGGAACACAGCATCAGTTCCCTCTGGGAACTTGTTAGAAATGTAGATTCTCAGGCTCAGCAGCAGACCTGATTAATACGTCCCTGGGCGTGGGGCCCAGTCTGGGTAAGCCTTCCAGGTGATTCTGTTGTATGCTCACATTTGAGAGCCATGGACCTAGAATCTTCTCTAGTAACACTAATTTCCCTTTGGGAGCAGGCAGGGGGAATGACTAGCGGGAGGGCCCCAGCTGGCATGGCTGGGGCTGGCAGGCTGCAGAACAGTTTGGAGCAGGGATCTTAGGGTTCCTGTCACATCACCCACTGCTAAACAGCTCTTGAGTCCATGTGCTTCCCTCTAGTGTGCTCGCCCATCTGAGAACCACCACCATCTTCACCTGAATCCTGGCAGAGGCCTCATTACTGGTGTCCCTGCCTCCTCCAGGCTATTCTCCATGTGGCAGCCGGAGTGGGCTTGCTAAAATACAGGCCTAGGCACCCTAGTCTGATGGCACCAGCATCTCTGCTCTACTCTCCCTTTCTCAAGGAACCTCTTTCACGCCACTGCGACTTTTATCCTATTTCAAAGCGCTGATCAGAATTGTAGTTTTATAGTTGCTTGTATGGATTATGGTTTTGCTCTAATTGTATTCTCAGCCCTGAGCTCCTAGCTCTTGGCCTGGCATGCAGAAGGCACTCAGTAAATGCTTGTGGGATGAATGAAGGAACGCATGATCCAGGCACTCACTTCTCCTAGCTGGACCTGGCTCCCAGTGGCCAGTCCGGTAAGAAGCCCAGAAGGGAAGTTCTTTGGTTCTCTGAGCCTGCTCTCCTGGACCTCGGCTCCATTTCTCCCCTGTAGCCCACCAGCTGGCCTTATTAGGGGGCTGGGCCTGGGGTGGTGGGGTGGTGGTGGCTGGGGAAATGTAGGTTGTTGCTCCAGAGCAGCAGCCACGATTCTGCTCCGGCTTTGTGACCCACATAATGCCTGAGCAGAGACAATTCTCACGGTCCCTGCTATGTCCTGCCTCCCTTCCCTGGGCCTGGTCCACACAGATCCCTACGCCATCGTCTCCTTCCTGCACCAGAGCCAGAAGACAGTGGTGGCGAAGAACACTCTGAACCCCACCTGGGACCAGACGCTTATCTTCTATGAGATTGAGATCTTTGGTGAGCCAGCCAGTATCGCTGAGCAGCCGCCCAGCATTGTGGTGGAGCTGTATGACCACGACACCTACGTGAGTCCACCTGCCTTCCTCTCTCGTCCCCTCACTGCCCGTGGCCTCCAGGAGCCAGGAGGAGACACCACCGGGAGGGGTACCCAGCCAGATGGTCTTTCCCCTGACCCCACAGGCTACAGAGCAGTTAAAACTATTCCAGAGTAATTGATAATGGATTGCTTACACACGTGCTGTGCATGCATCAGGGAAAGGGGATGGAACTGGAAAGGGTATTTGGCTGTGGGTCAGGGTGTCTCTGCCTCTAACTTGCTTCTAAGACCCTAGGCCAGTAGACTCTTCTCCCCATCGAGAGATGCATCGACTCTCCAGTTATCAAGCACTTATGTGCTGGGCTGAGTGGCTGGCACTTGGAGTTCCCAGTGTAGGTGGGAGGCGAGAATTACCTGCAGAGCAGAGATGCTTCCAGTGGTACAGGGAGGGCCTCCTACAGAACCTCCTGCGGTGTTGGCAAAGCCCTATGGCCCTGCTGCGCTGCTTGGAACGGGAGCTGCTCACCACAGGTGGCAATCAAGCAGTTGAAAAGTGGCTACTGCAACTGAGAAACTCAATTTTAATTTTTAGTTGTAATTAATTAAACTTTATGTTTAAACAGCCACAAGGTGCAGCTCTAGAAGATTCCCAGAGGGAGATAAAGCCCAGGGCTGGAACTTGAGGGAAGGCCTTGGGAAAGACCCAGGCCCTGAAGGAAACATAATTGGGGTATTAGGGCATTCCAACCCAGCCCAGGGCAAAGGGAGATAAGGAGAGCCGAGAGCAAGCTGGGAAAGAGAAGACAGGAGTAGGAGGCCTGGGGAGAAGGGGAGTGAGGTGGTCAGGCAACATTTTGAAAAGAAGAGAAGGGAGAGACGGATTGCCTGACAGCATGTTTGGTAGAGGGGCCTGGGGTTGGGTGGGGTGGCAGTGGATAGAAGGGGAGGGGCAGGATTTGGAAGATATTTCCAGAAAGAGTTGCCATGGCTGGATGTCAGGTTCTCTGGGAAGGTGTGGTAACTAGGGGGTGGGGCAAGGTGATGCTGTTTGGGGTGTCCCACCAGGTGGAGGGGGCCAGCTGGTAGTGGGCAGTGAATCATAGGCCTGAGCTGGGAAGGTCCACCGATGGGCTCTTCCCTTGGCTCTGTCAGGGGGGGCTGATCAACTGGAGGAGGAGTCTGTTTGGAACTGTCTGGGGAAGAGCACAGGGCCTGGCACCTTGGGGGCAGGAAGAAGGGAGGGGCGGGAGGACCAGGATGCGCTGGGCCAGGGGCTTGGCAGAGGAGCAGGTGCGAGTGCTAGATCAAGGTGAGCCGGGAGCCTGGCTGCACACAGCCTTTCTTCCAATAGCGTCCCACCTCCTCTTTTGAAAATGTTGCTCTGACCCTGTCTCTCTCCTGCAGGCCAGGGCCTGGGGGGACCCAGGGGGAGAAGAGCCATGGCATCTTCCAGGTGGCTGGGCTCCAGGGTCCTGGGGCAGAGCAGAGGCTGCATACATTGTTAACATATCAAGTGACTGTAGCCATTGCCTGGAGCTCCTGCTGGCCTGGCTGCCCAGGATCCCCTCCCCATAACCTCTCCATGAACCACAGCGAATGGGGCAACCCGCAGGCCAGAGGGGCCTCCAGGACCCCTCCCAGCACTGTGGCTGCTGTCTACGCTTAGTGGTTGATGCTGGACTATGATCTGCTGTGTGGGACATCCCCAGCAGTGTCATGACTGCAGTCAGTGGTGCTTCCCAGAAGTTCTGCTCCTTCTCTCCAGATGAGGGCCTCGGCAAGGCACCAGGGCTTGTAAAGGCTGCGGCACCATCTGGCCAAGACCCCAGTCCTGCCGCTGCCACCTTGGGGATGCTAATCACACGTCTGGAGTCACAGGACAGTGAGGTCATGGAGGCCCATGCCAGAGGGCCACGCTTGGGCAGGGCCATGGGTGATGGCTGAGAAGGTCAGAGGGCAGCACAGCTGGGGAAGATGGCTCACGTGAAGACCAGGGGCTGAGAGGTCTATGGAGGCCAGGAGACTGGAGCAGGGGGTGTGCGGAGGGAATGAGGCAGGGCGGGAGAGGCAAGTAGGCTCCAGTGAGGGGCTTTCCATGCCAGGAGATGGGGGTTCTATCCTCCAGGGAGTGGGAACCATGGAAGGTCCTGAGCAGATGAATAAGACTAAAATATCATTTTAACAAGACCCATTGAATTTGATGAGTGATCACAACTTCCCAGCTAGGAAGTGGGGAACTTAAAGGACATGCAAAAGCCTTTGGAAATGTAAACACCTACCATGCTGAGGGTGTTAGCAAAATGCTAGGGAGCTGTCACTGTGGTCTCTAAGGAGCTCAGAGCTTGAAATTAAATCAAGATGAGGCTAGTTAGACATATGGAGGCATTTTTGACCTTGATGGGGATTTGAAGTGGTTGCTAAGGGGGTGGGGGACAGAGTGTATCATTCTGCACCAGGGGGCTGCCGCAACTCTCGAGTCCTTTCTAGTTCAGGAGGCTGGATATAGGTCTGGTGGTTGCTCTGAGGCCACTCAGAGTCCTGGACTGGGAGATGCTGACTCTTTCTTCATGCCTGGTCTAGGGTGCAGATGAGTTTATGGGACGCTGCATTTGTCAGCCCAGCCTGGAGCGGACACCCCGGCTGGCCTGGTTCCCACTGATTAGGGGCAGCCAGTCGGCGGGGGAACTGCTGGCCTCTTTTGAGCTCATCCAGAGAGAAAAGGTGAGGCTGGTTCATATCCATATCCAGGAGACCCAGGCAGGGAGTACATACATAGTAGGGGTGACAGGGAGCCCAGGGAGGGGATGTCCCAATGGAGTAGAGGGGACTGCAATCAATCCCTCTTCACTGATTGGGGGCCTGCAGTCATTGGGGAACACTGAACAGTCACCTGCTGTCAGGCCTTCTGCTAAGGGTTGGGTTTTGCCCATCTTTTCTGAACCCCAAATCACAACATGCTCTGTTAGGGAGAGTGTTGGGATCTGGATTGTGCTAGAATGCCTGAATCTTCTGGCCATTGGATATCTTTATCGCTGGGTCATAACTTGAGGTGGTTTCTGGGAATAGGACCTCTGTGATCTGGTTTGGGGAGGCTTAAGTGTGTTGGGGGCATCTCCACGGGCAGGTAAGGGCAGGGCCTCTGGTCTAGTGCCACCTCTGCCCTGGCCTAGCTCCATGACCCAGGACCAGCCACCTTCCTGTTATGAAAGGGCGTTTGGTTTATAGCCACATCTCCAAACTTCCTCTTACTGTGATGTGAACCTCACAATGTAAGCCAGGTAGGAATAGGGCTACTCTGGGTGAGGTGTCTGGAAGGGAGCGCCACATACCACAAACCTGGCTTTCCCTTGAGGTTACCCACCACCTCCAGATTCCTCTGATGAGTCCCCTAGGCCTTCGAGGACTAGACTCTGCAAACCCCTGCACTGTCTGATCACTGACACATTCCATGAGTGTCATTTTGTGGTGGGAAGTGTGTTTGCCTAGCCAGGGCAGAAAGCAGGGTGTTGGGGGCTTGGGTGCCAGGCATCTGACCAAAGTTCTCTTTCTTCTGTACCCTAGCCGGCCATTCACCATATTCCTGGTTTTGAGGTAAGTCTTGCTCTTCCCTTTTCTTCTGTAACCGATTGCACCTCTCTTGGCTTGCAGGGTCCGCCCGCCCCCCCCCCCCCCGCAACCACCCCGGGCTAGGAAGGGCCATCAGGCATACACGTGTCACCACCATCCTGCGGCCAAGCAGAGGAAGACCCCAGGGGGGCCACGGGGTAGGGTGGGCAGGGGCTGGGGTCCCTGTCTGGCTCTGGCCTTTCCTGCCCTTCTTCCCGGAGAAGCCCGAGAATCACAGATCTCAGAATTAAATGACCCTGTGGTCACCCAGACCAGTGGCTCTCGGCTGGGTGGCATATTAGAATCCCTGGGGGCAGCTTTAGAGATCACCAGTACTCAGGCTGCACCCCGGACCGATCAAAACACAACTTCTTGGAGGAGTGGCCCAGGCATTGGTGGCCTTTGGTGTTCCCTGGGGGATTTTTTAAAAATTAAAATTCAATTTGCCAACATATAACACAACACACAGTGCTCATCCCATCAAGTGCCCTCCTTAGTGCCCATCACCCACTTACCTTATCCTCCCACCCATCTCCATTCCCCAGGGGATTTTAATGTGCAGCCAGTGCTGAACACTGTTGAGGTGTGGTAAGAAATGCCAAGTCTCAGGCCCTACTTCAGACGGGCTGAAGTGTACCTTGAGGGGACAGGGCAGCAACCCTGTGTACTCAGAAGCTCTCCAGGGGCTCTGAGCCATGCTTGGTCCCCAAGTTGTGATTGAGACACTCTTCCTTGGCTCCTTGTTGCCACCATGACCTGGTTTTCTTCCCTCTGCTTTATTCCCTGCTCCCTGCTCCCCTTCTTGTGGGGGTCATGGTAGAAAATGTAGAGCTTTCCTGGAACCCTGCTAATTTGATTCAGGAAGTACTATTCTCTGCCAGGCTCAGCTGCAGTTTTGAGAAGTGGTCCTTTGGGCTGTGTTTGGAGGCCTCCCCCCTTACGAGGCAGCCTGCACAATTTGCAGACAGTTCTTACCCAGCGGGGCTCTCCTTTATTGCTTGTCCCCCACTCTACCCCTCTGCTTCTCCCCTCCGCCCCCCCCCCCCACCTCTTTGGCTTGTCTCCCTCCCTCCCTCCCTCTCTCTCTCTCTCTCTCTCTCTGCTGTCCAGTCCAAGCTCCTGCTCTCAGGCCTGCCTGCCCCTGGGGATCTGGGTGGTTTCTCCTTGCCTCTCCAAATCCATATGCTTCAGCAGAAACAGCAGTGCCAGGGGGTGAGGCCTGGCTGTTTCCTGGGGGTGCTGCACAGGGTCTGGGACCCTTCCCACCACCTGTCACCTCCAGAGATGCCAGGGCTCTAGGTTAACACTTTGGCCTCTCCACCAGTCTCTGCATCGACACCCCATCACACTTTCCTTCTCAAGGAACCATGTGGAAGGCATGGCTGGATGCACACCACCCATACCCTCCATGGGAGGCAGTTTCTCTTGGCTTCTCTTAGGGTGAATCTGATGTGTTGATCTCTGCCCCAGCTGAGTCTCCGTGTCACTGATGGTAAACTTTTACCCTCCCTTCTCTCTTCCCTCCACCAATCTCCTGGACATGGATCATCCCATGCTGCGGCCTAGGTACAGGATATGTCAGGAATCCTGGAAGAGGTGAGCTGGCCCCTCGCAGCTGGGTGCAGGAGGGCAGAGGGAAGGAGAAGGCTCACCTCTGGGCAGGTGCCACAGAGCCTTCTGGGTTCCTGGTGCCTCAGTGGACATCTGCCACTCAGAGACCTGACTGGATTTCACTCCCCTTACTCTGTGCTGATCCAGGGCTGCATGGGGGTATATCCTAGTATGATTCTGGCCTCAGAAGGCTTGCTGCCCTGTCGGAGGCTGAAGTCATCTAGGTCTCCTGGCAGAAATGCAGGGTCTCATCTGGCCGAGTACCAGGTGGCATGTTTTCAAGAATAAAATCTTCCTAAGGGGCCTAGAGTAGTCAAGGAAGCCTTTCTGGTGAAGGTAGCTTTAGCCAGACTTTGCTGCAGAAAGACGGGGAACGCGCCTTTGGCTCAAAGGGCCAAGCACCAGTTTAGGGCCTGGCTGCTTTAGGGGCTGGTGGGATTGGGGATTCCTAGGTTCTGGAAGAAGATTGGGATTGGCTTCCAGAGGAAGTAAGGCCACATCCTTTGCCCCGAGGGATGAGGAGCATGTTCCCTTATGGCCTCCTGCACCCCCTCTGTGCGCAGGTCCTCAGGAGTGAGCAGGGACAGAGGCCTGGGCAGAGGCCTGGGCAGAGGCCTGGGCAGGGAGACAGGAAGGAGAGCCCTGGTCAGATGGGCTGGGGAAAGGGCAGCCACTTCCTGCCATCAGGGAATCCCCAGGCTGGGAGCGGGCACCCTTTGACATTTCCAGTGCAATTTGGACTCGAAGTGCAGGGTCAGGATGTGGGATCCGCAGGCCCCGCGCCCCTTACCTCACTTCCTTTTGCTCCCAGACCAAGGTGGGGTCCGCCAAGTGAGCTGGCCATAATTGTGCCTGACAGGCAGCCTCCTGCTTTTGGCCGCAGTTGCGAAAGACTGCCGATTTGGAAAGGGGAGCCGAGCCCTGTCCAGGGAAGCAGCACGGAGCCCTTCCTCTTGATTGAAAGCACTTTGTGGCCAAAACCCACAGCCTGCTCTGAAGAAGACCCAGCCCAGGGATGAGTTATTAAAAAAAGCTAAAGTCCTTAATAGCTGGATTTGTAATATGTAACAGCGAAGGCTCAGATTCCGAGAGCGGGGCTCTGGCTGTGGTCTTGTCAAGAAGCAAATTAAAATCTGCCGCTTTTGGGCCAGACCCTGAAGAGGGCCAAGTGTCCTGCCACAGAGCCAGCCAGGCCACAGGCTGAGGTGGGGTGTGGGTCAGCAGGGTGAGAGGAGAGCAAATCTTGGGGGTCTGTTGGGCACGGGGCTGGGCTGAGTCAGCAGGTTTAAGGGGTCGAAGGCCCCGTGGGATGAATGGAGTATCAGGCAGTCCAGGGAACAACCCCAGAGGATGATCTTGTGGATCACCTCCTTCTGGGGGGCCAGACCCAGGGCTCCATGGCTCAGCCACTTGCTTTGCACTTGAAGGCTAAGCCTCATACCAAGGTCTTGGGTCCTATTTCATTTCAAGAATCTCCAGGGATAGGTTAGTCCAGCTGCTGCTGCTGGGTCCGTAGGAAGCCTGATGCCTTAACAGAAGTTTTCTGTCTTTGCTGTGGCCAGACTCCTGCCATGCATCCCCCTCCCTTCAACTCCCTCCAGGCTCCGGCCTGATCCTTGTGAAGGGTGCACCAGCTTCCCTGAGGCTGTGGGAAGGCATGCTGGCAGTTTAGATTCTGGGCCACTGGCCCTTGGAAGTCTGGGGGCATACAGGGCAGATGGGTTTGTTAGGAAGCTAGTGGCTGCAGGGGGTGTGGGCTGGGGAGCAGGGGGCCGGACCAGGTAAGAGGCTTTTGTGACTGAAGGATGCTTTAAGGGCGGCCTTTCTGGTGGGGAGTGCCTCTGGCCAGTGCATTCCACGCCAGTGTGGGGGACAGAGTGTCTGGGAATGACATCTGCCTAAGCTGTGCTGATGGCTCCCAGAGCCACTGGAGGACAGTGAGGATGGCTTCCTGGAAGAGGTGACACTGAGCTAACATCAGGAGCAGGGATTGGCAGAAGGAGTTGGGGATTGGGATCTAGGTGGAATTGCCTTGGGCTGGGGGCTTGTCACCACCTGGGGCCATATTGTTGTGTGGCATGATTTCCCCTCCCCCAGGCTTTATGCCCATCTGGAGCAGCCCTCTCTGGGAGCTCTGGCCCGGGGAACTGGGACACTTCCCATTGTCTTTGAGGCTTCAAAGGGGGGACACTTGCCTTGTGTCTTTGAGGCTTCGTTGACGTCTGGGAGACCTGGGTCCTTGCAGAGAGCATGGGTGAGGGGAGAACTTCCGTCCCCGGCTCCCCAGTTTGTCTTTCTGTCAGAGTAGAGCAAGAACCCCCCTTCCTGAGCCTCGCTCACCTTCTCCTCTTCCGCTCTCCCTTCCTGTTTCCCTCTTCCTTGATTTGCTCCTTGGCCTCCGGCTCCTTCTCTCCCTCCTTCTTCCCGCCTCTTCTGAGCCCTCTGTCTCGTTTCTTTTCCTTTTTGTCTGGAGAACAAAGGCGGTCCGTGCTGCCAAGGGGAATGAGTTCAAAGAAACTGCAATTTTAGATTTCCTGAGAACTGGAGAGCGTGCATGTGCGCGAGTGTGTACAAGCGTAAGAACGCGCGCACACGTACACACCGGTGGCAGAAGAGGTGACGGTGGTTTCCTTAACAACGGGGGGCCCCGAGGATGCGGGACTCTGTGCAGAGGGAGATCCCACTGGGGGACCCAGTGGGCACAGCTGAGGCTTGCAGACCTGACCATTTAAGGGGGCGCTCTTCGGGGTATTACCCTTGGTCCTGCCGCTCCTGTCTTGCTCCAAGGGGGGGGGATGCCCTGCTAGAAGGGACTGCCCGCTCCATGGCTGTTTTTCCCCGAGGGCTCAGGGGGCCAACCGGCTGTCTTTCTGTCCCCTTCCAAATCCAGGGTATGGCTTCTAGTTGGAGACGTACACGAGGTACTCTCTGGCACCCCCAAATCCACGAGAAGGAAAATTTTGGTGTTTTGCAATCAGGAAAATAAACCCAGTGGTCCCCCCATCCCCCTTTCCCTCCCCCAAGGCCTTAATTTAAAACACTGTTTTTCCTGGGAAGTGTAATTAGAGCAACATGTTGTTCCTAACGAGCTGGGTGGGGCAGGCAGACAATGGAGCCCTCCCAGCACGCCTGGCTGCCCCTGCCTGGAGCTCCCGGAGGAGCCAGGATCTGAATGTCTAGAGGGTCCTCTGAGCGTCCTGGCCCCATGAGGTGGGAGTCTCTGGGGCCGCTGCTAACAGGACAACTTCGGTGGAGGCGGGGAGGTCAACCCTTCCCCCAGCCCTGCCCTGGGAATGAATGTCTGTCTAGTGTGGTGGCCCTCTGACCTAGGGGAGGAAGTGCCCCCTCAAGGCTTGTCCTCAGCTCTCTGTGCTCAGCTGGCTTGCACATAAGGGGACATAAGGTAGATTTTGCTCTGACGGGGGAGAGAGCCTCATCTGTTCTTGCGTCCCTGTCCTCTTGATGTGAGCAGTTCAGTAAACACCCTGCACACCTGTAGGACCCATCAGTGGGGTGGCCCCAGGTCTGCCTGCACTCAGGGTGGCAGGGGGTGGGGTGCGAGGGAGGGATTGGTCATGGGTGGCTTCATCTAATTAGACTTCCGTTGTATAGCTGCCCTCCAGGTCCGTGGTCCTCAGAGTCCTCGTATCACATAGGACAGTGAATTACAATGTCCTGGTGATACTTGGAGTCTGCGTCTATCCTCTGGCAGTGTCGATATGCTTCCCTGGATGTGATAGGATCGCTGCAGCCCCCCACCCTCCCCGAGAATCACTGGCCTGGAAGAGGGTGTTGAGCCCCTCACATTGTCTGGACCAGAAGTGGAGGGACTCAGGCTCAGGAGTTTGGTCATCTGGCCAGGGCCACAGGACTCTCACAGTGAGGTGTCACAGACCAGTCAGGACCTTATCATAGGGTGGTAAGAAGTTTCTGGAACAGTTGGGAGATTTTCTGGAAAATGGAGAGCTTGAATGAGCCCCCGAGAGATGTGTTAGATTGAGGAAGGTGGTCTGGGAAGCCCATTCAGTCAGAGGGAGCGAGGAGCAGGCATGGGGAAGGGGGTTGGTGAGGACCCATGAAGCAGGTTGGTGCAGACAGGAGTGCTGGGGAGGAAGGGAGAGTGTGCTGGGTGGGTTCTTTATTTTTTTATTTTTATTTTTTTTTGGTGGGTGGGTTCTTTATTCAACCATCTGCCCACCCATTCATTCCTCTGCCATCCCTCCCTCCCCTCGATTACTCATTCATCATCCTGTAGTCCTTGGACAGGGATTTCAGCTGTGGTCCCCGTGCGCAGAGCTGCCAGTGGAACACACAAGAATGGCACGGGGTGGTGTGTCTTTCAGTGGGAGTGAGGCAAGTTGCTGCAGAAGCCATGGGGCTGCTTATCTTGAGCTCAAGACACCAGGGAGGATTTAAATGGAGATCTGAAGTCTGAGAAGGAGGTGGCCAGTTGAGGTGGGCAGAAGAGCATTTCAGAGGGACTGGCAACTCCAAGCCTCAAAGGAAAAGAGAGTGTGCTGGCTCTACAACTTGCTCGTGTTCAGGAGGGCCAGTGTTGAGCATGTATGGGGAGGTGGCTCATCATTCTCTGGGATCCCAAAAGGGAAGATTATCTAGTGGGAGGCAGGACCAGAGAAGTCAGAAGGAAATAGAAGATGAGGGGTCTTGGAGGCCGTGTCATGGAACTTGGAATTCATCCTGAGCAGCTGGGGAGCGTTTGACAGAATTAAATTCTTAGAACACTTCCCCTGGTTGCAGAATACAGCACACATTGGCTCTCTTGGGAAGGGATTTGCAAAACCAGATGCAAGGAGACCACTTAGGGGGATGCTGGTGAATCCAGGTGAGAGGGGGTGAGGGAAGGAGACAGGTGGATGGGCATGTGAGAAGTTTAGGAGACAGAATCATGAAGGCCAGGTGGTCCATGGGACATGGTGTGACGGGGAAGAGAGCCAAGGGTGGCGTGGGGCTTTTTGGCTTGATGGTCAAGGTGGATGGTGGGGCTGGTTTCTGAGATGTCATGGGGAGAGAGCAGGTTTTGAGGGGATAACTTGATCCAGTTTGGGACCTGTTCAGTGTTAGAGGCCAGTGGGGCACATGGGCAAACTGAGCAGGAAGAGGTAGGCAATGTGGGTCTGAAGGCAGAAAGCCCAGGAAACTGGCTGAGGAGACTCAGCCAACAGAGGGGGGTGAGGGGGAAAGGGGCAGCAGAGAGAAACCACAGGGACGGTCTCAGGAAGGAGGCCGAGGTCAGTTGACAGGATGCTGCTGAGGAGAGGGAGAGATGCGAGCCTGCCAGTGGCCTTCGGGTTGAGCTACAAGCAGGCTGTCGTTGATTTAGGACAGTGAAGTTTCCGGAGCAGGCGTGCTGGGGGCAGAGGGCCTTGTGGAAGCAAGAGAGGGGAGAAGGAGGGAGGCTGCTGGAAGACACAGAGCAGGGCAGGGATGGATATGAGAGACCATCTCTAAATAGGGAAGGAAACGATCCAGCTGCTGGGGAGCTCGGGATGGGACGTGGCTGGGAACAAGGGAGGCTTTAGGTGTGGCTGTGCAGCGATAACTCCAGAGGGATGAAGGGGCATGTGGGTGTGCACGCCGGGGAGGAGGATGGGGGCTGTGGGGTGTGGGGGTGGGCTGCAGAGGCAGGGGTCCTGCTGACAAATGGCAGGGAACAAACATGTGCCTAGACCCCTGGGGGGATGGTGAGGTGGACAGAGATTGGTTTGGGATGAGAATGGTGGCCTCACGCTGTGCCAAGGAAGCTGCCCGTGGACACACCTCTAACCACTATCTCTGCTTCTTTCTTCCTTCTGCTTCTGCTGGGCCTGGTGTTCCGCAGCTGTGTGCACCTGCCTTCTTCCTCCAGGGCCTCTTCCAAACGGTACTGGAGCTCAAGCCTGCTCAAGGCTCTTGTTCCCTGTCCTCACAAACAGGTTCCTGAAAATGGGGAGCCTGGTCCTCAGCCTGTAGAGGGGAATGTCGTCACCATGGAGCTCAGCAGAGCTGGGAGGAAAGCGGGAATGTGCAAATGAGGGATAAACAGGAATCAGAGGGACACTGCCCAGAGTTTGGGGGGCCTGGAGAGAAATGTTCAGGGTGGGGGAATGTATTAATGAGTTTTTCTGGTGATTCAGGAGAACGGTATAAGCATGTGAGAAGGGCCTGATCTTTCTGCCCCTCCCAGTCCCTTCTTTTTTGCTCCTTTCAGTATTGGGGTTTGGGCCTTGGGCCCCTCACATCGGGCTGGGCACCAGCCTTAAGCAGGCCACAAACAGACCATGAGCAGACCTTCAGGCAAAACCTTTCCCTCCAGGCCACTACTTATGTGTACTGTGACATGCCCAGCAGGCCGTGGAGTTGTGCCCTGTGGCAGCTCTGCACATTGCCACTCCTCCTGACAGCGTTTGTCTCCCAGCCAGTCCAAAAATGTAGGCACTTCCTATCCCATGTCATCTGCTTTGAAGGTCTGGAGGAAGATTATGAATTCCTTCACTTGGTGCCTGTGTGACATAGGGGTAGTTCGGAAGCCAGTGTTGTTCTGAGAAATGCTACTGGGGGCTCGGTTCTCCTCAAGTCACCCTGGGAGAGCAACAGCCCTCCTGGTGAAAACAATGGTACTGACAACAATAATGCCATCCTTACAATTGCTGCCATTGACTGAGCAGCTCCTGGGTGCCAGACACTTGAGGTTTGTTCTCACTGAATTGTTGGAGCAGGCTCCAGGGGTATTGTTATCCTGGATCTTCATAGGAGGGTAATGAGTCACAGGCATTGAGTAATTTGCCCAAGGTCAAACAGCTAGAAGGCGGCAGGGCTGGAACTAGAACTGAGGCCCAACCAATTCTAGAAATGAGCTTCTTAACCGCTGCAGGTTGGGGAAGTGTAGTTTGTGTCACAGGGCAAGAGTGACAACTGGGGTTGGTTGTGAAGTGATTCATGGAGGCAAGGGGAAGCCCATGTGTCTCAGTGCTCCAGCTGCTCCTACCATCTACATCAGAGCATTTGTACATGGGTGCACCATCCTTTGAAAAGGAGCCCAAAGCAAGTCACTTGGAGAATTAATCCACTGATTCCATTGTTTATTAAATGAGATTACACATGGCAGGCTCTGTAGTGTCCAGCCTAGCTCTTTTATTTAATAGTCAACATTTTCTGAGTGTCAGGGCCTTCTTGTATGGAAGTGTGGGTTGTGCACTGCATAAGGGCACTGTGTCTAAGGAGATACAATTTCCAGTGCAGGCATTATGTATTTGTATTTATTATAACAATTTTCCAGTAGGTGGCAGTAAAGTGTCTTGTTCTAAGAAGCTAGTAAAATACGACGATTTTCTGAGGTGGAAGTAAAGAGTCTCAAGGAAGGGACATCTTTCTTTAATTGCCACAAAGGTGCAATGTGGGCTCGGAGACCTGTTGAGGGTTCATGTGAACCAGGTGCTGTTCTAAGTGTCAGTATTAACTTCTTCAAGCCTCACATTAATCTAGAGTTTTGGCACCTTTTTTTTTTCCAAAGATTTTATTTATTTATTCTTGAGAGATAGAGAGAGAGGCAGACACATAGGCAGAGGGAGAAGCAGGCTCCATACAGGGAGCCCAACGTGGGACTCGATCCTGGGACTCCAGGATCAGGCCATGGGCCAAAGGCAGATGCTCAACTGCTGAGCCACCCAGGCATCCCGAGTTTTGGCAACTTTTAATAACTATTTTATAGATTAAAAAAATGGAGCCATGGAAAGATGAAATAATTGATTTAAGTCAGTAGCTGGTGGAGCCTGTGTTCCTAAGCATTGTGAGACTTGGTAGTTGGTTCGTCTACAGTGACACAGCCTGCCTTGCCCCTGCTGCTTCCCTGTGTATTTCTTCATGATCATGGGGGATTTTTGGCTCAGTCTTTCTGGCAAACCCTCAGTCAGCAGAGTTGACACATGCTGCTCTCATCTTTGGTCTATGGTGGTGAAGGAGCCTCCCCAGCAGTTCCTGTTAGCGCCCGTGAATAATGGGCACGTACATCCCCTTCTCCTATTTGTAAATTCTCTTTCTGGCTCACAGAGCGAGTGTTCTGTCTTTGTGGTGGACAGATGTGAGAAGTAGGGGTTCAGGGCTGGCAGGTGTCTGGGTGTGGTGTGGGGGATGGAGGAGGGACACCAAGGTGGTTGGCATGTCGGGAGTGCCTGAGCCTGGGGGCAGGAGAACCAGGCTAGCGGGAGGGGATGTGGTCCTCTCTGGGCCCAAGTGAGGCTGGAGTGGATGTGCTAGGATGAAAGTGTGCAGTGTGTGTGCGTGTGCATGTGTGTGCATGTGACAGGGATGGGGAGACCCTGAGCAGCACACTGGTGCCTCTGAGCTTGCATTAGGGAGGAGGGGTGACCTGGGGTTCATTTGAAACAAGGTGACCTGAATCCCAGGCCAAGGTGCTCAAATTGTGATGCTGGAAAAGATGGTGCCTGGAAAAAACTGACTCAGTTTTCTCATTTTTGCCTGCCTGCTTGCCCAACTTGTGTGCCTTTGCCTCTCTATTTCTGCCCTCCACCCATGTCCTTTCTGTCCCAACTGCCTCCCCCTTCTTTTTTCTCTCTCTGCCTTGGTCTTCCTCCTACCATCTCTGCTCCACCTGCCATCGTCTGCAGTCAGAGGACATAGACCTGCCCTACCCGCCACCTCAGAGGGAGGCCAACATCTTCATGGTCCCCCAGAACATCAAGCCTGTTCTCCAGCGTACTGCCATAGAGGTGAGCTGGGCCCTGGCATGGGGTGGGGGTGGGGACGCAGCCTGGCCCTTCCCTTTCCTGGCCCCAGCCTTTCCTGGGGGCTGGGGCCTTTCCAGCTGCTCTCCTCACTCTGTGTCCCCAGATCCTGGCGTGGGGCCTGCGGAACATGAAGAGCTACCAGCTGGCCAGCATCTCCTCCCCTAGCCTTGTGGTAGAGTGCGGGGGCCAGACAGTGCAGTCCTGTGTCATCAAGAACCTCCGGAAGAACCCCAACTTCGACATCTGTACCCTTTTCATGGAAGTGGTAAGCCTGGCCTCCCTGCTGTCTCCTTCTGGAGTCAGGGGCTCGGGTGTCTGCTCTGCCTCCCTGTGGGATCCTGGCTAGGTCATGGCATCTTTCCCATCTCATTTGTCTGTGGAAATGGGGAAGCAGTGCTCACCATCTCCTCCCTGGAAGAGTTGAAGCCTGTGAGCAGCATGAATGAGGGTCAGCTGGCTTCTTCCTACCCAGACAAGCGTGCACAGGAGTTGCAAGGACCCACCTTTCCCTGCCAGGGAAGTTCTCAGCCCCCTGGAGCTCCCCTCGGGGGGCCTGCCAGGGCTCTGACCTTCTGTGCTTCCTCCAGACCTTCCCTGACTGGGTACTCCTCTAGCCTTGCTGTGGACTCCCCCTGCCACGGCCCGCAGGCCCTCAGGCTCTCAGCCTTCTGCAGCTCCCCAGGCTGCCTGGGCCTAGTGGCCGGAGTGAGGCAAGTCTGAGGAAAGGAAAATGGTTTGCAAGATGAAAGCACTAGAGAAATTCCAGGCCCAGTGGCTGTCAACAGGAGCCTCCTCTTGGCTGAGCCAAAGCCGCCACCGAAGGAGAGCATATAAATTATTTCAAGTTGTGTTCAAAGTGCTTTTGGGGCAGGGGTTGGGAGGAGAAGAATCTGGGTCTGTAAGCCAACTCTTGAGTATCCACTTGGGGGGGACTGTCTGCAAGAAATGTTGAGTCCTGGGCCAACTTCTCCCTTCTTCCCCTCCCCAACCAGAGAGGGTTCAGGAAAAGTAGACTTGTTTTAGCTTGAGGCTGAGCTGGATGTGTCCGGAAGGTAGAGCTGTAGGGGAAAAGTCAGCCTCTGCATACAGCATTCAAGAGGCAGACTGAAAAGGTGTGTGGCTTCTCTTCCCCTGGCCAGCTCCTGGCTTCGGCCAACCACCACTTTGGATTTATAGCTCTTGGGGGTGATGTGTGGGTTTAAAGTCGTTCTCTGCTCCTTGAACTTGTCCTGTGAAGGAGAGCCTTCACCTCCTCTAAAGTCTCCAAGAGGTGGGTTCAGGCCACAGCCCAGAGCTTCCCTCCTGCTCTGCCCAGATGCTGCCCAAGGAGGAGGTCTACTGTCCCTCCATCGTGATCAAGGTCATTGATAACCGCCAGTTTGGCCGCCGGCCTGTGGTGGGCCAGTGTACCATCCGTTCCCTGGAGAGCTTCATGTGTGACCTGTACTCCGAGGAGAATCCGTCCCCACAGGGCGGCCCAGGTAGGGGGTAGGGCTGTTGATGGAGAGGGCCAGGGCTGAGGGGCTGGGGCAGGTGGGGCTTCCCAGGTGAGACGTGGCCTGAAGCCCTTCTCTTACCTGGATCTGAGCGAGAAATGGTTTCTGCTCAGCTGACCAGGAGGGTGGGAATCTTGCCTTCCTCAGGGCATCGCCCAGCTCTCGGCTAACTGAGAGGCCAGGGCTAGGGTGGGATGATGTGGGGGAAGAGTTGAGGGAGACAGAAAGGCAGGGATTCTATGAGATGAGGAGAGAGAGAGAGAACCAGGTGGGGGTGGGGCGACAGTGAATGTGAGAGAAGATGGGAGAGGGAAGAACTGGATGGGAAGGAAAGGACACAGAGAAGGACATTGAGAAGTGTGGAAGGCTGAGGGCCTTTGGTCTCAGTGTCTTGGCTGAGTGTTGTGGCTGGAGAGGGGCGAGTACCCTGAAGGAGCCCCTCTCAGGCATGGATATGGCTCTTCCCTACAGATGATGTGAGTTTACTCAGTCCTGGGGAAGACGTGCTCATTGACATCGATGACAAGGAGCCCCTCATCCCCATGCAGGTGAGATGAGCACTGGTCCCCCGGGAAAGACACTGGCTCTGCTGGCCTTGGCTGCCTCTCCCCCTTCCTTGTCTCTCCCACTCCTCCTCCCTTCCCTTCCTTACCACATGGCCTCTGTAAGACATCTCCCTCGTACCCTGGTGGCTGGACAGTGTATAGGTGGAGGAACCCAGATGGGAGCTTTCAGTCTGGTCGGGAATGGGGTGGAGGGGTTGGGGGAAGGCGATGTGTGGTCATCTGGGCAAGACCCAGTCATTTTCTCCAAAGCATGCCCCCCCAAAAAGTATCCTCTACCTAGAGGGCCATGGTGAGGGCTCTCTCTGAAGATTACTCAGGAAATCATGGTGGGGGCAGCAAATGAAAGAGAAGGAAGACAGGGGAAAGAGTGACCACGCAGTCTTGAGTGTGCTCTAGCGCCATTGCCTTACCCCAGCTAGAACCCTGCTTAGGGGTAAGGTTCAACTATAGGCTCAGGTATGGGGGCACCTTGAAAGCAGCTGAGAAGGAGGGGTGTGCGTCCAAGCCAATAGTCCCTCTTGCCCCATTCCTGCCACCTCCAAGAAAAGAAAGGGTGAGGGGAAGGAGGGGGATCTTATTCTCAGGGAATCCAACCCTGTGGAGAGTTAAGAGGCATCCCTTTGCTGCATACTCAGCAACTGAGTGACCCAGGGCCAGCTGATGACCCAGGCTCCAATGCCAAATAGCATGGTGGGAGGACTGTGGCACCTCTTACTGAGCAGGGAGCACTCTCCCCACCTTGGGCCCTGGGTTGCTCTAGTTCCTTAGGGCCAAGATCACCCAGTCCTTCCCACAGTGGAGATGGGGAAAGGCCTCACAGTGAGCACCAGCCTTGAGCTCTTTCAGGTTTTCACCCTCCTCCTGGCTTTGCATGATGCTGGTCACTGGTCATACCCCTGGGACCTGGGTCTCCCAGAGCTTCCCTGCTGCCTAGACGGAGAGTGTCCAAGCTGTGTTGACAGTACTTGTTGTCCATAGGCTCTTGGCCTATTTATTGGCATAGGGCGTCCAGGAGATTCCATTTTCTTTAAACCACCACACAAATATTGGCCTTGGGAACAAGAGAACACACTGGGGTGCTAAGTTGGGCTCAGGATCCTCAGGGCTACCCTGGAGCTTCCCTCTAACATTTAGGGCTGATTTCTGCTTCTTTGTTGCTTGTGCATCTTTCACCTTTCTGCCATTCCAAGGGAACAGCTCCAGTGTGCACCTGGGTCTAGCTGCTGCTAAAACAAGAGGGGTTCTGCTCATCATTCTTTCTACTGGGGACACCTTCTGGCCTATGCCTGCTCTTTCTTTAAGATTCAACTTAGGTGTGGTCACCTCCTTCTGGGATTCGTCCCCGGCTTCCCCCCTTCTCCTGCAAGTCCTGTCTATATCTTGGTCACTACCTTTTCTTTAGGTCCTGATTATCTCTGCAAATGTCAGCACCTTCCCCAGACCAGGCTCAGGGCAATCACCAGGGTGTATTTCTTTTGTGTCTTCAATACCCAGCATGAGACTGGTTAAAAGGAGGAGTTCAGTGAAGTCTATCTGGATGGGCCATTGTGAGGGAGGGTAGGTGGATGCATGGATGCATGACCTGCCTACTCTCTATGTGGGTCTAAGAAGGAGCTTCTCTAGATTGGGAAAATCCAAGTGGAGATTTTGGATGGTCCTACCCAGGATTCAGCTATGTTCAGTACTAGTGCCTTCTGGCCTCAGTGGGGGTTTGTAGCTTGAATTAGGCAGATAATTAGCCCCAAATTCTAGGCCTCCCAATCCTGGCTCCTGTTTTCTGCCCCCTATGCAGGGAAGTATAGGGCCTGCCCAGCAGGATTTCCAGTCTGTATATGCTGCCCTCAAAATGTCTACAGACTCAGATGGTGGGGGGTACTATTTTGAGTCCTGCTGGCTACAAGCACAGTCAGATGTAGATAGTGAGAAGGCCCAGTCTGGACATCCTCCTGGCATTGACATGGGTGAACTGAGGCTGGGGCCTGAGCCAGTGCAGGGGCTGCGCTCTTTGTGGGAACACATGGCCACTCTGGCTAGTACTGCTGGCCAGGCAAAGGGTGAGGAGCTGGGCTCTGGGCTCCTGGAGGTGTGCCCACATGTGGGGAGGCGGGCTCCCAGGTCCTCAGAGGTGGCCCAGGAGATGGAGGAAGTGTGACATGCCTGCTCTGATGGAGGAGGCTTGAACCCTGCCCTCCTGAGCTCCTGTCCCTACTCTCATGGACCAGTGAGGCTAGCAGGGACACCACCACTGGTCTCCAGGGAGCCCTGGCCTGATGGCGTCTGATGGAGGAATTGGGGAAAAACCAAGCTTGTATTGTGTTTTTCTCCAAGATCCACTGTTCCTATTTGGTTGGACAGGAGATCTTTTGCTCCCCTGTCTCTCCTGCACACCCCTTGGCACTTGGCAGGACCAGGCATTCTGAGGCAGATCCAGGTGGCAATGCGTACCAGTTCCAAATGCTTTGCCAGATGATTCTGGCTGGGCTTATATCCCTTTCCCCCTCCCCCACACGAAAAAGTCCCTGCCCTCTGGGGACAGAAGGGACAAGAAGTCTGGCTGACTTTGGATTTTGCCTGGCTCGTGTTTGGCCAACCCATGTTTCTCAGCAGCCTGTTTCATGCTCATGGTGATGTCGTCCTCACTGCTGAGCTCACTAGGTCCTGGCTGCACATCCACTCTGCCCAGATCTGGCTTCTGTCTCAGTCCCTCTGTCTCCTTCCTCAGTACTTCCTCTCTGCTAAGGAACGTCCTTGGCATCATTGGCTCGGTTCCTGGGAGGCACCTGCCACACCTTAGAAATGTCATCTGACTCTTCCCTGAAGTTATCATTGGGCTGACATGACAGAGGGTTTTTCAGGTTTCAAGAAATGTGTGGTTTCTGTCAGGGGTGGCCAATTCTAGAGATGGCCCAAAATGTATGTATAAGCAGATCTGTCCACTTGGCCTTGTTGGGCTCCTAGGTCACTACCCCTGTCCCATGTGGGTGGGTGCCTGGCCTCTTGAGCTCTTCTCTGGTGATCAGGGCCAGGAGGAGATAGGCTCGTGTGAATTAACTCCATAGTTTATCCTTGGTTGGTGCGGCTCTCCTTTGCATAGATTTTAGACCTGTAGCCTGGGGGTGGGGTAGTGTGTTTGTGTGCATGTGTGTGGTGTATGCACATGAGTGTGTGTGAGAGGTGGGGGCGGCTGGGGGCAGGTGTGTGTGTGTGTGCAAGCTCCCGAGGGTGTGTCTAGACACAGTGGTATTGTAGGAATCAAGGCCTTGACTTTTAACCTTCTGAGGACAGGCCTGGGTATGTCCTCAAAGAGAGGACATAGAGCTTATTTCATTCCATTAGTGCTCTGCTTTAAAAAAGGATATATTAATTCTTTTTCTGGCTATAAATATGTGTTAATTATATAGAATTTGGAAAATGTAGGATAATTATGAATAAGTAGGCATTACTTCCAACCAAGGACACTATCAGAATGAACTTCTATCAACATATCCTTCTCTCCTTCCCCTTGCCCTTGCCTGGGCTTCTCTTTCTGTCTCTGACTCCGACTCAGACTCCATTTCTCTCTTTAAAACAAAATTGGAGTCTCTTTTAACTACTCTGCTTTTTCATTAAGCTGGTTCTTGGTGTTCTAAATATGAAGAGGTGAAGAGAAAGAGTGTGCAGGACACACACACAGAGCACCCCCCCTATCTCTTACAGAGGGTCTGAAAGCTCAGAGCAGAGGTGGTGCCCCTGCCCACCCCACACATCACCCACCGGGCACTGAGATGCCCCTGGAGTCACCTGGTCAAGGGTGACTCTTCCCTATCATTCTGAGAGCCCACACTAGGTAGGCGATCTCCTCTGTAAGTCTCCAGAGAAGGAGGATTTCTGGGTTTGGGGGTGGGGACCATGTGCAGGTTGAAGAGGGATAAAGAGGAAAGAGCACCTTGAAATATTCACCCCAGTTGGGTGAAATGAGAGGTATGTAACTGATCTCAAATGAGACGCTTTATCAGCAAGGGACAGAGATCGTGTGCTTGTCTTGGCCCTGTGAGTCAGCGTGGGCTAAGGGATCAGGAAAATGCCCAGGAGTGGCTGGCCCCATAGGCCGGCGGGGTTAGAACAGCAGAGGGGAGGGGAGAGGAGAGGAGGGCTTTCCTGATGGGCAAAGAAGTGGAGCACAGGCTAGGCAGTGGGACTGCGTGTGTGAGTGTATGTGGATGCATGTGTGTGCGCGTGTGTGTGAGGCGGGCAGGTATCGGAGGAAGTGCAGACTGGGTGGAGAAGGCATCAGGAGGCGTGAAGACCCACTCCCCGCACTGTGGGGTAGGGTGCTGAGGCTGGCGGCACCAAGCTCCCCAGCTTGGGCTCATTTTGGGCCTGCTGCTCCAGTTATAGTCTCTGGGACGCCGTGAAGGTGGCAACGTGCTCCCAGAACTGTAGCGGCAAATTATGCCTGAGTCCCAAAGGGGAACGTGTAATTTCGGAAGCGGGACCAGATCTTTGTTTGGAGCACTATGTTTAGCTTTATTTTTTTTCCTTTTGCTTGGGTGAACTGCTGGTTTCCCTCTCACCTTTCTAAAAACAAACTGCATTAAAAATAACAAGAAGGCTTCTGTGAGGTTCAGGATGAGAGCGGGAGGGGCAGAGGTGGCCGGGGAGTGGGGGGTTGCGTGGAGTTCATCTGGTCTATGCCAGGGGTCACACCATGTCCACCAACGCATGTGGCCAGTCCCCGGCACCATCCAGCGGCCTGGCCTGGTGCTCACTAGCCGCGGCCTGTGCTTCTGGCTCTAAATAAAGCTAGTTTAGGGGGACTAGGGTCCCCTTCAGTGATTCCCCCTTCACAGGGCAGAGTTGGGTCTGTGGGTTCCAAGACTCCCCCCAGATCCCAAAAGACTTTATCCTGGCCTTCCTAAGCCCTTCTGACCCCCAGGTGACTGTGTCTCCCAGGTTTTTCCAGCCAAGTATCAGACAGCCACTGGGGGCTCAGGCCTCCTGTGGAGTCTCCCGGAGCCCTCTGCTCGGGGTTCAAAGGCAGAGAGAGTCTGACCCTGGGAGTCTGTTTCTTGGCTCATCGTCTCAGCCCCCCTAGCCTCATTTGTCTGCTGCCCAGTGCCTCCTTCCCGAGCTGAGCCCTTTGCTTTCTTGACTGTGTTGTATTTTATCCTTCTACTCCTTTGCACTTGTTACCCCCTCTGCCTGGAAAGCATCTCCTGGCTTTGTCCACCCAGACTGGTGCTCATCCACCCAGAGCCCCATCACCTTCTCTAGGACCATTATAGTGGTCTCTGACAAAGTCGCCTATCTCCAGTCCTGCCTTCTGAGGCTCTCTGGACCCTGCAGCCCAGGGATTTATCCTAGAAAGTACTGAGTCACAGTACCAGAGGCAAGGCAGGTACTCCTTGCAGGCAAGGATCTGATGCCAGAAAAGGATGCAGGAAGTTTTCTCTAGCATAGCAAAGGGGCGTTGGATTATAACACTCTTCAAGCCTCCCTTTTACAGGCTTTGGGAAAGTCGGATGATGCCCTGGTTCTTATCTTTGAAAAGACTTAGGAACCATGCCCAAGCAGGGGTTGGTGTGGTCCAGCGGTTAGAAGAAACCACCAGGAACGGTGGGGAGCTTGGAGTATGTCTGCGATGGGGAGGTTTGAAAGATAGGGTGGGCATGTGAGGATGGTATTGAGTAAGTGGTGCCAAGGGCAGTGAGAAAGCGGGCGAGAGAGGGGCATTGGCTGAGCAACTTTCATGTGCCTCACCTGTGCTAAATATGCATGACCTTCAACTCCTTATACTCACTGTTGCCCTGTGACCTGGGCTTTTGTACCCATTCTGTGGTTGGGATGCTGACCCAGAGAGGTCAGGGGGCTTGACCAAGGTCACATAGCTGATAGAGCAGTGGGGCCAGGATTTAGACCCTGCCTTACCTAACTCCAAAACACACGTTCCTCCTGTAGCTTTTATAGCCTCCCTGCTTGGACAGCTCTACTTCCTTGGGGCTGTCCAGTCTTCCCTGAAGTGGTTTCCCTAACCCTGTTGCTAACCAGCGTGTTTAATTTGTAGCTTGCAGATGGTCTGTCGGGCTCTGCCCCCACTAACATGGCATCTTCTCCATCCAGTCCTCATGTATGTATTGTTTACCTATTTGCGGGCTCTTTGATTTCCCTGGGGGGCTTGGGGTGGGAGTAGGGAGTTAAGGAAAGGAACAGAGGAAGGGGAGTGGGAGGGAAAGAAAGGAAGTACATTAGACCTTGAACAATGTGGGGGCAGGCACGTTGGGGCACCAGCCCCTGCACTGTAGAAAATTCACAGGTAACTTTTGACTTTCAAAACCTTGGCTACTAATAGCCTACTGTTGACCAGAAGCCTCACTGATAACATAAATAGCTGATAAACACAGACTTTGTATGTTGTAGGTATTACATACTGTATTCTTATAATAAAGTAAGCTAGAGAAAAGAAAATGCTGTTAGGAAAATCATCAGGAAGAGAAAATAGTTATAGCACCGTGCTGTATTGGAAAAATCTGTGTATTAGCACACCCATGCTACTCAAACCAGTGTTGTTCAGGGTCAACTGTATTTCCTGAGATCCCCCCGGAGAACAGTGACCTGCCCTGTGTGATGGATGAGGAATGGGGAGCAAGATAGGGGAAGATCCTCAGAAACAGCACTGAGTTATCTTAGTTTGTCTTGGGACTTAACTTAATCTTGTTTACTGGCATGAGGGCCAGAGTGTTGGTTGAGGTTGCAGGGGACAGTGGAAACAGGGAAGTGTCTAGATTAGAGCTGGACTGCTGGAACATGGGGCGTAAAAAAGCTTCTGTGGGCAGTGGCAGGTTGATTTTCTCTGCCCCTCCCACAGGCATGAAAACTGTGTGTGACCAAGGAACCTAGGTTGTCTGGGGAAGGTTCTGAGATGTTTGCTGGGGCTCACAGTCTGCAACTGGGCTGATTTCCTTGCTTGGTGTCATCTTTAGGGGTCGTGGGTCCCTCTGGGAAGATGACTTGGCATTTAGCCTTCACCACGCCCTCATGAAGTCCCACGTTCAGAGCCAGAGCAGCCTCTGAGCTGCTGGGGGAGCTATATGAGATAGGACCTGCCAACAATTAAATTCTGTTCATGGTGCTGGGGGAGGCATTGCTGTATTGGGCATCTTAGGATTTCTAGGAAGAGGCCATATATATTTTTAATTTTTTCTGATTTATCCATTGTAGAAAATACAGAAAAGACAGTGTAAAGCAGAAAGTGAAAACCACCTGTATTCCTACCAGTTGGAGATAAGCACTGTTAAGATTTTGATGTGCTTACATTTTAAAATATCTTTTTTGCGTGTGTGCACTTTTGTTTAAAAACATAATTGTAGTCATGTTGTACCTTTTTATAATTTGCATTTTCTTTATTTAAAATTATGTAATGTTTATCCATATCAGTATATTCTTTAAAAACATGGCTTCATGTCATCTCATTATATGGACATCTACAAAATTTTAACTACTTCCCTATCATTGGACATTTAATGATATTAATTTCCACCGGTGCCTTTTGTTTCTTAGAGGAGTTATTTTTATTTACTTTAGACCAGCCCATTTCACGTTGAGTCCTAGGCATTTTATAGCCTTTGTTGCTATCTATGTGGAATATGTTTTTTTAGTGATTTGGTCTAATTGCTTATTGTTAGAATATAGGGAGACAATATTTTGTGTATTTACTTTGAAACAGACTCTTTAGGAAGCTCCTTTATTAGTTCTGAAAGTTGTTCATTGATTCTGTTGGGTTTTCCAGGTAGGTAAGATGGTTTTCTTCAAACAGTAATAACTACGTCATTATCTTTCTAATAATAATTATACCTTATTCCTTTTTTAGAATAATAGTTGATAATTGAGGTGCTAGTGAACAAACATGTTTAGTTACCGATTCTAATGAAAAGCTTCTGCCATTTTTCCATTAATTGTGATAATGATTGGTAGTTTCAGATAGATAGTCTTGATTTTGTCAAGATCGTGTCTTTTATTATTAGTTTATTAATAGCTTAAAAATTAGGTATAGGAGTTAATTTTATCCACTGCCATTTGTCATTTATCAAGATGATTATTTTGTTTTCTATTATTCTGTTAACATAATGTATAATTGTCTTGCATTCCTGGATACTTGGTCATGGTATTATAATTTACCATAATTGAAGTCCTCTTATCCAGTGCAATCAAGACAGGTAGTTGATTAGCAAATCGAAGAAGTTAATTGAATGGGGACTGATTAAAAGCCATGTGTACACACCATAAACATTGTATATCTAGCCCTATCTATGTATCTTCCTTTACCAGTCATTTGACACATGCCAAGGCTTCTTTAAATTTGGATCTGTAATTAGAGTACCGTGTCATCCTTCTGGTATAAACCACATCCAAAATACATTATCTATGATTTTTCCTTTAGGTTTATCAAAGTTTGATGAGATTTTTCCACAGAAAAATTGGACCGTGGAATCCTTTTAAAAATTTAAAATTCCTCCCTCCCATACCTTTCCTTTAAAAAAATCTCACTCTTGATTCAACACTTCCATACAACACTCATTGCTCAGCACAGCATGTGTACCCCTTAATCCCCATCATCTATTTGAATTCATCTATTGAAACACTATATTGTGATTCTCCTGAACCTAATATGCTGTATGTTCACTACCAGGAATTTGAATGAAAACTAAAAAATATCATTCTTAATTTTCATCAGTTAAAGAAAAATCACTAAACTCATTTTCTAGATAAGATACCGTTTCTTTTAAATTCAATTTTTATGTATTTTTGGGCAGTCCCAGTGGCGCAGCGGTTTAGTGCCGCCTGCAGCCCAGGGTGTGATCCTGGAGACACCGGATCAAGTCCCACATCAGGTTCCCTGCATGGAGCCTGCTTCTCCCTCTGCCTGTGTCTCTGCTTCTCTCTCTCTCTGTGTCTCTCATGAATAAATAAAATCTTTAAAAAAAATTTATGTATTTTTGTAATATCGACTTATTGATCTGATTACCATGTGAGTACAACTGGCATAAACCGGTTTGGGAAGCAGCACAGTGACTCTTGTAAGCATGCAGCTCCTCTATGGGAGCTGTAGCAGCATACCAACCTTCAGTGGGCTCTGTACCTCAGATTGTTAGCAGGGAGAATGGATAGTGTTTGTTGATCCTGGTTAAGGGCAAGTTTATAAGAAATTCTAGTCTATATCATGAACTGCATTTGCTCTTACTTATTTAGGATTTTTGTGTCTCTATTAATAAGTATCACTTTTGTCTTTGTTAGGTTTTGATATCAAATTATAATTTCATAGAACAATTTTTTTGAGATGTTCTCTCATTTTCTGTGCTCTTGAACAGTCTAGTTTCTATGGCCTGAGAATTAGTTTCTTAAGGGTTTGAAAATACATGAAATACGAAAGCCACTCTATGACTCTGAAATATGCACATTGGAAGTTGCATGATATACACATTTATTTATTTTTTATTATTTTTTAAAATTTTTATTTATTTATGAGAGTCACAGAGAGAGAGAGAGAGAGAGAGGCAGAGACACAGGTAGAAGGAGAAGCAGGCTCCATTCCCCCGGAGCCCGATGCGGGATTCGATCCCCAGTCTCCAGGATCGTGCCCCGGGCCAAAGGCATGCGCTAAACCGCTGCGCCACCCAGGGATCCCTATTATTTTTTTAATAATAAATTTATTTTTTATTGGTGTTGATATACACATTTAATAGAAAAAACCTTTAATAGTCTTGTTTTGTGTACAAAATGTGTAGTAATATGAATCAACCTAAATTTGAAAAATGATTAACAATCATATAATTTAAAAGGTGGTGGCCAAGTGAATTGTATTTATGGTTGAGTTGGTAAATAGGATACTTACCATTTTTTTCTTGAAAATGGTGCTATTTGGGGTGCCTGGGTGGCTCAGTTGATTAAGTGCCAGACTCTGGATTTTGGCTCAGGTCATGATCTCAGGGTCATGAGATTAAGCCTCCCATTGGGCTCCATGCTCAGTGTGGATGGAGTCTGCTTGAAATTGTTTCTCTCTCTCCATCTTTCCCTACTCAGGCACACTCTTTCTCTCACATCAATAAATCAATCACTCTTTAAAAAGTAGAAAATGGTGGTATGTTATATGAGTTTTGAATTTTAGATTTTCAGGAATGCATATCTTGTGTAATTGTATAAGATGCACCCACCTTGTACTTTTTTTGGTAAAAAGTGGGCCCAGGACCTATTTTGGAAGGGGATTTTTTTGGATCACTCTTTACTTCTGTCAATTTGGTAGCTTAGATGTCCCCAGGTATCGTTTATTACATTAGTATAAATTTGTATATATTACTACAATCAAGGAAAACATTTCTGTATATGTTCTATTTTCATACTCATTTCTAATTTGGTGATTTGTGTTATTTATCTTTTTTACTTTTATAGTTGTTTTTCATGCAGAGAGTCAGCCCTTCAAAAATTTTGTTATTAGGTTAGTTTCCTTAATTTCTAGTCATTTTTAAAAAAGATTTTATTATTTATTCATGAGAGACACACAGAGAGGCAGAGACACAGGCAGAGGTAGAAACAGGCTCTCTGAAGGAGCTCAATATGGGGACTCGATCCCAGGATCCCAGGAGCATGACCTGAGCCAAAGGCAGATGCTCAACCACTGAGCCACCCAGGTGCCCAGTTTCTAGTCATTTTTAAGCTTTCTTCCTCTGAAATTCCTGTTATATATATTTTGGATCTCTTAGGCCATGACTTCATATCTCTGTCTCTCTCTGCCCGCACCCCCCCCATCTCTGCATTGTTCAACTTTTTTTTTGAAGGGGGTATTAATCTACATTTTTTTCTCAAAATTCCAGAACTTTAAAATCTTGTTTTTTTTCATACTCGAGTCCTTATTCCATCTAGAATTGCTTTGTGTTGTGTACAAAGTGTGAGATAGAGATTAGATTTCTTTTTTTTCGCTATGTAGCTAACCACTGAATTCATATCATCATAGAATGACCTGTCCTTTCTTGATATATAAGGACAATTGTGTCATATGTGAGGTTTCCATATAAGTGTGGGTTGGTTTGTGGTTCTCTATTCTGTTCCGTTGGTCTTTCCCTGTACTCTACTGTCTAATTTTACTGTAGCTTTATAACAAGCCTTCATATCTGGTAGAGGAAATATTTTACCTTGTTCATTTTTAGAAGTGTCATTGCTATTTTTGTCTTTTGCTTTTTCCATCTCAATTTTAGAATTAGCTTGTCAACGTCTTTAGAAAAAGTGTTGTGATTTGTGATTGAGTGAATTTCTGGATCAATTTGGAAAGAACATTTTTATAATATTGTCTTTTGAACACATACATGATATATCTCTCCATTTATTTGTTTTTTTTTTAATGTTTTCAATAAACTTTTATAATTTTCTCCAAAAAAGCCTGGTACAACTTTTATTAGATTTCATTCCTCCCATTTTGTGCTTTATTGTTATTTTTACTTGGATTTTTAAGGGTACGGTACATTTTCTAATTATTTTTTGCTTGTATATAAAAGAAATCTATTCTCATATATTGATATTATATTCAGAAACTTTGCTAAACTCTCTTATTAATTCTACTGATTTATTTTTTTGGGTTTTCTGTGTAATCTATCATATAATTTGTGATTAATCTCAGTTTTGATTCTTCTGTTTCTTTTAATTTCTTTTTCTTTTTTTATTATTTCCTTTTCTCATATTATTGCACTGGCTAGGATCTTCACTTTAATGTTCTATGTAACTGATAATAGAATATTCTTATCTGCTCTAATTTACAAGTAAATATTTTTATGTTACACCACTGGTGCAGCAGGTGAATGATTACTAGTTAGCTAAGAGTTTTTATCATGAATAATGTGAAATTTTACTGAATATTTTTTATGTATCTGTTGAGGTGATTGTATAATTTGTTTAATCTGTTAATGTGAATTACATTAATAGATTCTTTAAATGCTAAAACAACTTTGCATTCCTGAAACAATCTATCCTGGTCATGATACATTATTATTATTATTATTATTATTATTATTATTATTATTATTAATTTCTACATTGCTAGATTCAGTTTGCAAATATTTAGTTTAGGAATTTTTTTGCATCAGTTATTGTGTGAGTGATAATGGCTTGAAGTTTCTTTTTCTGATACTGTTTTTTTCAGGTCTTGATATTTAGTTAACACTAATCTTATAAAATGACTTGGGGGTATATATACTCTTTTTCTAATCTTTGAGTGAATGAAAAAAGATTAACATTATTTGTTGCCTGAATGGTTGTAGATTCATTTCTAAAACTAGTATTAGTTTTCTAAATCATTTCTAAATCTAGTATTTTTCTTGGGGTTATTTTAAATTGCTGATACAATTTGAAAAAAATGTTTATAGGAACTTTGAGGTTTTCTTTTTCTATGTGAGTCACTTTTGGTGATTTATATTTTATTGCAATTTATCCATTTCTTCTTAAATATTATTGACATAGCATTTCTCACAATAACTTTTTACTTTTCAACTTTTTTCTTCTTCTACTTATGTTCCTTTTAATTCCTAAGGTTATATTTTATTATTCTTGTCAGAATTTGTCAGATTTTTTTTTTAGTCTTTTCAAAGAACTGATTTTTAATCTGTTGATACTTTATTGTTTCCTTGTTTTCTAGTTTATTAATTTATCATTTCCTTCCTTCTGTTTTTGGGGAGGGTTATTATATTTTTAACCTCTTAAGGGCTATGCTTAGTTCATCAATTTTCAAATTTTTTCATTTCGGGGATCCCTGGGTGGCTCAGCGGTTTAGCACCTGCCTTTGGCCAGGGGCACAGTCCTGGGATCCCGGGATAGGGTCCCGCGTTGGGCTCCCGGCATGGAGCCTGCTTCTCCCTCTGCCTGTGTCTCTGCCTCTCTCTCTCTCTCTCTGTCTATCATGAATAAATAAATAAAATCTTAAAATTTTTTTTCTTTTCTTATATAAGCATTTAGGGCTATAATATTTCCTCTAAGTACTGCTTTATGCATCCCACAGGTTTTGATGACTTTTTTTGTTGTTTTTTGGTCATTTTCCAGTTCTGAGTATTTCCTGATTTTTGCTATATTTCTTTTTTGACACCTGATCACTTAAGAGTAGGTTTTAGAAGTTCCTAGCTTATGTTTTAAGTTATCTTTCTGCTACTGGTTTCAGCTTAACTGTGCTATGGTTCAGAAAATATGGTCTGTGTGTTATGGTTCTTGACATTGGCTTTATGATCTATTATAAGATAAATTTTTGCAACTCTGTGTGTGCTTGGAGAGAATGTCTATTCTCCAAATGTGTTTTATATATAACACATCCATTTAGATCAGACTTGTTAATTGTGTGATTTAAATCTGTTTTTATTCTGATTTTTGTATGTGTCATTCATTAATTTCTGAGAGGGGTATATTAGAACATCTTGCTTTGATTTGATATTTGTCATTTTATCCTTATGATCCTACCTACTTTTACTTTATATATTTTATGCTATGTTACTAGCCATAAAGACATTTAGAATTCACATATCTTCCTGGAAAATTGAATCCTTTAATGATATGTAGTAAACCTCTGTCCATTTGCTTTTTAAAATCTCTACTAATGAGACTGTCTGCTTTGTCTCTTGTAATATAGCTACACCAACTTCCTTTGGTCAGTATTTTCCTAGTATACCTTTTTCTATTGCTTTACTTTCAACTTTTCTGTGACTTTATGTTTTAGGTGTCTCTTTGGTGAATAGCAAATAGACAGATTCTGTTTTCCATTCCTTCCTCCCTTTTCAGGTTTGAAACTATACATTGTTTTTATTCTGTTAGTGATTAGTATAGAAACTCTATCATGCATATTCAGCTTAACAAAGTCTAATTAATATTTATAGCCTCCTCCAGAATATTACAAGGAACTTAGAATACTTTCATTCCAACCATATACCAATTTATAAACTTCAGTTCAATATTTTAGTTTTACCTTTATAAAAGATATTTAAAAAACAGTATCATTGGGACACCTGGTGGCTCAGGGGTTGGGCGCCTGCCTTCCGCTCAGGTCATAATCCTGGGATCTGGGATCAGGTTCTGCATTGGGCTCTCTGCAGGGGGCCTGCTTCTCCCTCTGCCCGTGACTCTGCCTCTCTCCTCAGTCTGTGTCTCATGAATAAATAAATAAATCTTAAAAAAACCCACATCATTTTGAAAAGTAATCCATTTTCTGTTAACTATACTCACATTTACTATTTTGTTTTGTATGCCAGTCTTCTTTCTCCTGGGTCGTCTTTCTTCCTGAATTAGAGCTTATAGAAATTCCTAGAATTAGAATCAATTCATTGTAAACTTTCTCACATTTTAATTATTGTTTGAAAATATTTTTATTTCACCTTTATTTTGGAAATACTAGTTTTACTAACTAGTAAATAAAATTAATACTAGTCTTATTTCACCTCTATTTTAGATATACTAGTTTTACTAACACTTATTTTCTAACACTTATTTTTCAGCAGTTTGAAGGTACTATTTTACTATCTTCCTGCTTCCATTGTACTGTTGTCTTCCTAAATCTGAGAACTGTTTTTTTTTTTTTTTTTCCATTTTATTAGTCCTGGTAAGTTCTCAACCACTCTCTCTTTAAATATTACACATTCCGCATTCTCTCTATTTTTTCCTTATGGAACTCTGATTAGATAGATATATGGTGGACCTTCTCTGTTCTCCATGTTAGTTTTAACTCTCTCTCTCATATTACTTGTTTCTTTGTGTTGCACTCTGACTGATTTTTGAAGACAGATCTTCTAGTTCATTAAGTCTTTAGTTGTTTCTAAAGGCTATTTGACCCCATCTATTGAGTTTCTAGACTTAAGAATTATATTTTTATCTCAAAAGGTTCTTCCTGCAATCAGCTTTATTTTTGAAAGCCTCTTGTTCCTTTGACATAATTTTTAATGTCTTTTTTTTCTTTTAAACAGCTTTGTTTCCCCCCTAAATAGTCCTATTTATGACAATTCTGTTTCCTATTGTCTTCACAGACCTGATATGCAGTTGGTGTTTCTAGCTGACTCTTGCTCATGGTGCCTTGTTCCTTATGTGTTATACTATTTTTGATTGTGAACTCATGTTCCTTGGAACTTTATCTGAGAGTTTTCTGAGGCCTGGATGAAAGTTACATTCTTTCACAGAGGATATGTGTTTACTTTACCAGATGCCTGGAAATGCTACAAACCCAGATTCACTAAAACTAAATGTTTGGCTGGGGCTTTTTGGGCTCCACAGTTAGTTTGCATTTTGGTGCCTTATTTTTTTGGATTTTTGCTTTCTCATTTTCCCCCAAGGATTTTTTTTTTACATTCCCATCAGCTCAGGCATGCATTTAAAAAGAATTTTAAACATAGCTTATCTGTTAATTTGGGAGTTCTTGGAGAGTTTCTCTGGCCCTCTTGTTTGTCATTTTGCTAGAAATCAATGTCTTTGTTATAGTTTTACATTTAACGTCATATTTGTCTTCATGCAGGTTATATGTCCTTCAGGACTGCATGCTCCAACTTCATGAAACTTCCTACCAACATAAAGTAGCCATTTGTTTTCTTCTTCTTTTTTTTAAAGATATTATTTATTTATTCATGAGACACACACACACACACACACACACACACACACACACACAGAGACTGAGAGAGAGAGGCAGAGATATAGGCAGAGGGAGAAGCAGGCTTCCTGCAGGGACCCTGATGCGGGACTCAATCCCAGGACCTCGGGATCATGCCCTGAGCCAAAGGCAGATGCTCAACCGCTGAGCCACTCAGGCTCCCCTGTTTTCTTCTGTCTTTTATTCAGTTCTTTAACATAACACTTGTCTTCATCCTCCTATTACTCCATTTCTTTTGAACCTTATTCTCTTCTATCTGTCCTTCCAGAGGAAGTACTTGCTTGTCAAGTTCTGGAAGCTCAGTTGGCTCTGTCCATCAGTGCATGGGCCCCCTTATAATCTCAAACTTTTATAGAAAGAAGAGGAAAATAGTCTAAGATGGCTATATCTTGCCCTGTGAGGAATCCAGCAGGATTTTTCCAGAAGGAAAGCAGGATCAGAAGTTTTCCCCCTTGGACTGAAGAGCTTGTTTTCTATGTTTATCTTGGCAGCTGGGTGTTAACTAACTAGGTTAGGGCCATGGTCCTTGCCTATGGATGCCTATGTAAGGAGTTTCTGAAGTAAAAGAGAGCTGACTCTCTCCCATCAGGCCCACCAAGCAGGGTTATTCTTTGGGGAGGTTTCTACAGTATTGTGTGTGGATCCTCACCCTTGTGGGTTCAGACACCTGATGAGTCCATTTTCTTAGGTCAAGATACTTATTATTCAAGTCTCAAACTGAGGTTGCCAGTTTATGAGTTTACAGTGAGAACTATTCCTGCCTGGGGGATGTGACATGAGATTATGGCCCAGCCCATGATATCTTACAAATTCAGGAACTGGGAAGCCAAGGTGTGATGGGAGATGAGTAAAGAATCAGAATGAGGAGAGATAGTTCTGTGACTTGAAACTTTGTGGCAGCTGACCAAGATGGACAGATCCACCTATCTCCAAAGGTTCAGGCCATCCCAAGGGTGCTGATGTGCACAACTGTCAACAGTCAACCCTTCCTTCTCTTGTACTTGTGGAACTGGCCAATTCCTTTTCTCACCGACATATTCTTTCTCTAGATGTATTAATACAGCCTACCCATTTAGGGTTAAGGCTTAGTGTAAGAGCCACTCTTCTGCTTTGAGGTGATTTTGCCTGTCCTTGCCCTGAACCACTCTGCATTGATTTCACGGTCTAATTCTCCGAGGGCAGCCCTATTTCCCTTAATTCCAAGTTTTGGGGGAATGCCTCGTTGCAGCTCATGAATACTGACAACAATTTATCCAAAGACTTTGAAGCAAAGGTTTTTTGAGCAAAGGAATCAATTACAGGGTGTGGCTCCCAAGTGAGGAAGCATTTCCAGAAGGCATCCAAGGCAGTTTGTCTCAGAACTTCACGGTTGCACCTCTGAACTTGAGCATTTGAGGGGGAGTGTTTTAACTTCAATAACCGAACAGTTTTACCTGTCCTTTGGTATCTAGCAGATGTGCTAATTAGGTAGATACTTATCTCCTCCTTAAAGTAGGTTTCCTAAGGACATGCATTTGGCAATATTGGTTTAGCACGAATTACTGTATGTGCTTGAAAGTACAAAACTGTACTTCTTCAAAAATATCTCCGGTTCAGATGTGTTGCCAGAGCAGCCTGGCCTCCCCCCACTCCCATTAGTTCTGATGAGAGAGGTTTGATGCCTGTCACTGCGTGTAATCTGGACCTTCCTTTGTGAGTCATTCCTTCTCTCATTTTCTCAGAGCAAATACAAATCGCCCATCAAATGACAAGTGAAGGCATAGGGGAGGCAAGGGGAGGGAAATCAGAGCCGAAATCTGTTAGCTATTTGGAGTAATTGGTTATTTGCTGTGTTTGCTGGTTGGGAAGCAGAGCACATACTTTACGGTCTCTCCTGTTACGGGGGCTGGAGTCACCCGCAGATATTGGATCCTCGTTGCCGGAGCCCTTGGCTCCAGGCGCCTTTCCCCTCCTTGGCATTCCTGTGGTCTCCTCGGGGGTGCACCCCTCCTCCCTCGATGCACACTGCAGGGGGGATAGCCCGGGGTGAAACTTGTCTGGCAAACTCCAGGGCCTCATCAGGCAGGAGGAGGCCCCAGCCCCCTGCAACCAGCCCTCCTTGTCTCTGCCTCCACCCCGTCATACTCCCCTCTTCCCAGAAGGTCTTTCCTCTGGTCCACGAGGGACCTGTTTTCCCATCCAAAGAAAAAAGATTCATCTCAGAGACAAAATTCTCCACTCCCTGTGGAAATCTGCAGGGTGACAAGTTCTCCCTGAGGTCTCATTTCATGCCTTCCTATCAGTAACTGTCCTGTCCCTGTCTCCTCCTGCCCTCTAGCCTGGGTCAGGACAGTGCTTTGAACTTGGTGCAATGCTCATGGCTGAGTAAAAATCCCCTGAGGATGTTCATTGAAGCTTATTAACCAAGCCAGTGTTTTTAACACCTCTCTGACATTAACTGAAGGGTAGGAAACCAGACCGAAGTAACAGCAAGTTCAAAATAGAAAATATTTGAAAAGTAATGTGATTTTGTGTATGAAAATGCACACAGTAACTAGAAAGTGGGTTGACTTTGGCACATAGTAGGTTCCCCCAGAATACTTTTAAAATAGAATTTAAGATAGCTAAGATTAGTGTCTGTAGTTTGATGAATGCTTTAGCAGTCCCGGGAAAGCCTTCAAAAATAGTTTTTCTCTTAAGTAGATTGTTGGAACTCTTGCTGAGCAAAACTGTCTACATAAGCAGAATGAAGAAGGTAAGGAAAACTTTTGCCCAGGCCCTACTGGAATCATCACAAAATCTGAATTCATGATGTCTCATTGCTTTCTTCATAAGTGAGAAGACTGTGATAGAATCTTCTTTCATTCACCCTACTGGATAGATCCCATTCCTCTAGGCTTTCTGCATGGGTGTATATGGTCATGCTGTCCTCAGAGGATCAAGTCATGAGCTCATGTATCTTATCTACCTTAGGCACCAGAGTTGGGAGAGGACTAGTAAGCTGGCATTCCACAGAGGTTCCCTACCCCACTTGGGTCTCCCATCCAGAACAGGCCAGTAGTCAAATTATTAGGTCCTGACCCTTCTCTGCTTACCATCTGCTTGACTTTGCTAGATTTCAGGCACACTTACTCACTGGGCCTTTTGGAAACAATTCAGCATTTTGGTTAAAGGTCTTCCCTTCCCTCCCACTTCTGCTGGTCCAGCTTGAAGTCAGAGTAAGCAGAGTAATGATCTCTATGACAGACACACAGGTAGGAAGACTATAGGGAATGTCAACAAGAGGTTGAAAGCCCAGTGTTTCACTTGTGGAAATAATTAAGTCATTTTTGTTGTGAGTATGTGGAGTTCTGCTGAATCAACATGGTAGCTGGCTGTGGGAATGTGTTTGTGTGGGTTTGGGGGGCATGAGAGGTTTAGTATGAATGGGGGGGGCAGGTTTGAAATTGGGGTACTTGCATGTCTGGAGGTTTATCTGGTCTACATGTAGGCATAAGTACTCCAATGCTACGTCTGCATTTGTATATGTGTGTACACGAACAAATAGTCTCTTGTTGCTTAAGACTTTGGGCATTAATTAAACAATGAGAGGCATCATATTATTATTCTAGTCATGCAGATGTTGAGCTTTAGGGCAGTGTTTGGGGATCAAACTGATGATGTTGGCAGTATCAACAAGGATATTTGTCATGGTAAACTTTACAGGTCATAAAGCCTCTTTGTAGACATCAGTTTAGCCTCACCATAATCTCAGTGTTGCGTTATATTATTACCATTTTGATGATAATGATTTGTGCTAAGAGAGAACTCACTTTCAACACACACTAGGATATCTACCTCTGGGTTGCCATAGGTAATGAAGTCCTGCTTAAAATTATTTTTAAAAAATAGACTTCTTTTTTAGAGGTGGGTGTGAGTAGTTCCATATAGTGACCCAAGCAAAGTGTAACATTATAACTTTGGTGATAAATGGATTTGACTGGGAACTTTTCTCTTTGATTCAAGTGGTCATCCTGGGAGAGAACACAAGTGAGACCCCCTCCCCACCCTCAATTTTCCTCACTTAACAGAAAGTCAGGCTTAGAATTATTGTTGTCAGTTTTTTGGTTTATATTCATGAAATGTGTTAGGTCCACTGAATGAAAATGGGAGATTAAATGTTCAGTGTGTGCTGTGCTGATTTGGGTCTTCAGAGGGATTAGACTACCCATTACACTGGATCAAGCCCAGAGAAGCATGTCTTTGTTACATGGCTCTGGTTGCTCAGGAACTGAATGCTGGCTATTAGCTGAAATTGGAGAGGCTGCCAGTCCGTGCCTTGATCAGACTTACTTGCTTGGCTGGCTGAATGATGAGGGGCTTTGAACTTTGGGTATGGGGATATAAAGTTTTAATGGCCAGACTTCTTGCTAAAGCCTGAGATGACACTTAGCAATCAAGCCTTTTGCATTTGTTTCTCCTCCTTGCCATGCTCCAAGACTAGATGCTTGGCTATTGCGAAATAAGGTCAAGAGCACACTTGGAATTTGAGAACATATGCCCATTACCCTTCTGGAGTTTTGGATTATGATTCCACTGACATGGGGCAGGGAGTGGAGCTGGCTTTGATAATCAGGGTTAAGACTGGAAGGGCCATCCTATTTCTGTGGGGTTCATTCTTTTAGGTGTGCTAACTTATTCTGGGACTTTCTGAGGGAGAGAAGGAAGAAATGGGCTTGAAATAACTCTACCAGAAGCCAAATTAGTAAACTAGCAGGAATGGTATTTTCAAGTCACGTCTATGAGTGTGTTAAAAACACAACTTGATTTTCCTGTAATTCAATTTAATTTTGAGCTCACATTTTTCCTGATGGCAGAAAAGCCCTGGTATCCTTCAGCAGTTCAGGTTTAAGTGAGTCAGTTCTGGGCTCTTCCTCCTTGCCCTTCCCTTTGGGAGGCAGTTAAATTCTGGATTGGGCTTCCCTAATGTCATGACCTCCACAGGCAGAGATCCCTGATCACCAGTATGTGTCTGCCCTGCCCACATAGGTCTGTTGATTTCCGGGCACTTGGACCACATAGACAAAATGGTATCTCAGCCACAAGATCCTTTCAGGTCCCCTGGCTTTCTCTCTCTTGACTAATTTTCAAGCCCTTCTGGGGAACATGGTACAGTGTGGCTGCTCTTTCATGACACTCTGGGGTCAGGAAATGCTGAGGGTTCTGTGGCTCTCTCTCCCATGACACCCATGCGGTCATCTCTGCCAAGTGCTCCCTGTGCCCATTCCTCTTGTAACTCCTGGGCCGCTGTTTACCAGATCCCCAAAGTTATGGAGGGGTCTCTTCCATATACACTTTGGAGCTAACCTGGGATCAAAACCATCACAAATCTCTTAATTCTTTATTCCTCCCCTGCTCTATGCTTTTATCTCCTCTAGATAGGGTGGGAAAACTGGCTGGACAAAATATCTTCTTAAACCTATTTTTTAAATAGCAATATTATCTGTTTTTTGGAAATTTAAAAGCCAAATATCTCCCTTCATCCCTGCTGCTTAGGCATTCATATATTCATCAAATATTTACTGAACTCCAAATATGTGCCAGTACTAGGGATGTGTTTGAAGTACTGGGGATTTAGTGTTAAGGAAGATAAAGGTCTCTGCCCTCATGGGGAAGGAGACATAACAAACAAGTACCTAAATAAAATATATGGCATGTCATATGGTAATAATTGCTAGGGAGAAAAAGGAAGGAAGAGGGGATAAGATTTTCTGGGGAAAAGGGTCATGATTTAAAGTCTGGTGAAGAAGGAGGGTAAAGCAGATTGCATTTGAGTCAAGGCTTGAACAAGGTGAAGAAGTGATCCATGTATCTATGAGAGGAATAGAGCTCTTGGTAAGAGCAGGTGGGTGCTGGAAGTGCTCAAGGACCAAGCAGGCCACTATGGCTGGATGTGTTCCATCATATGGGACTATTGTGTTGAGGATATTTTGGGGGACAAGGTTTGAAAGCAGGGATGCCAGTTGGTAGACTAGTGCAATATTCCAGATGGTAGAGAACAGGGGGGTAATGATTTGGGAGAAGTGTTCTGATTCTGAATATGTACTGAAGCTGGCACCAAAAGGATTTGCTAATGGGCTGAATGTGGGGCATGAGGAAATGACTCAAAGGTGATCTCAGGGTTTGGGGCCGAGTATCTGGAAGGAAGGTGTTGCTATTTATTTACATGAGGGAGACTGGAAGGAGCAGGTGGGTGGAGGATGGTCAGGAATTGGATTCTGGATGTGATACATTTGAGATGCTTATTAGATGTGCAGTGGGAGATGTGAAATGGGGACTAGAATTCAGAGAAGTCATTCAGGCTAGAGAGAGCTCAGCATGGGATCCATCAGCATCTGTGCCATTTAAAGATGTAAGTCTCAAGGGGAATCCCAGGGAATGAGAGTGGATGGAAAGAAGAGGTCTGAGCACAGAGCCTTGGGGCACTCACATGATCAAAGTGTGGGTGACCAGGAGCGATCAGTAGAGACTGAGAAGGCTTGGCTGGTGATGGAGGAAGACACCACCTTGGTCCTCTGCAAAGCGAGGGGGATGTTTCAAGGACAGAGGAGTGACTGCTTATATCAAATACTGCTGCTAGATTGATCATTGAAGTCACTGGTGAGCTTGACAAGTTTTGGTTGAACAGAGACAATGGAAAGCAAGAATTAGACACAAGTGTAGCTGACTCTTTGTAAAAGTTTTCCTGTAAAGGGGAGAAAGAAATGAGCTGGGAGCCAAAGGAGAAAGAGTGTTTTCTTTAAATGACAGGGAGCTAGTCACATGTTTAAATGCTGATGGAATGACCTAGTAGAGATGGGAATCTGGCCTGGGCGATGGTGAAGAAGATCATGGAGTGGTGCCCTTGAGTAGGCCAAGGGCACGGGACCTAGGGCATGAGTGCAGCCGTTGGCCTTGGGTTGGGATGTGAGCTGAGCATGCGTGGTGATAGGCAGAAAGGCAGGGTGTGGTGCAGGGGCTGGTGAGGGCTTGAGGATGGTCTCTTCTGATTGCTTCTGCTTCCCAAGAGAAGGAGGAAGTAGGGTCACTGCAAGAGGGAGGAGGTGGAGGACGTCTGAGGAAAAAGCAGAAGGTATAGGGTGGTGGTGTTAGGGGATGGGAGAATTCAAGGACTGGGAAATTAAGGTGGTGTGGACGGCCAGCTCCGGGACCCACTTGAGGCTGTGTTGAGAACTTGGAGTGAGAGCAGCACCTGGCTTGCTGTTTCCCTCTGGCCACATTTGGTTGTACGGGGCAGATGCGCCCTTGTGTTAAACCCAGGTTGGGTCGGCTGGGAGTATGGAAGTACGTTAGTGCTCCAGAGAGGGGCAAGGGAGTAGAAGCAGGAGGATCAAGGGGTAGGTAGAGGATTGTAGAGGCAAAAAACAGCTACTCAACATACAAATAGAAGCAAAAAATACATACAAATAGAGGCGAATAATAAACTAGTTACCATACAAATTACAATTCTGTTGCACATATCATTTCTGCCCAGGGGGTGGAATTAGAAGTTAGCCTGTGGGATGCTGGCTGAAAAGGGGGACAGGAGCCACTGAGTGGCAGGCCAGCTGGTGTCACCGGGAATGGGAATGAGGAAGGCCACCCCATGTGCTCCTCACCAGCCGTGTGTCTGCCGGGGAGAACCAGCCCCTGGTTCCTGCCTGGAACTGTGAGGGATGAGGCAGTTACAGCTGGGAGGGGTTCTTGAGGATGATTGGGTGTGCTAAAATTTAGATCTTTTGTGGTGACCATTTGATCTTATAAAAAATTTTTTTGACTCATTTCTTTAAGATACATACTTGAGATTCCCGCTTTTGTGGTTGTTTTAGAGATTATAAGCTTGTATTTGATCATTTGTTTTTTTTATTTCAACAGCTCCATTGAGATAATCCACATGATATAAGTTCCTATTTATTGTACAATTCAGTGTTTTTTAGTATATTAACAGAGTTGTGCAGCCATCATCATCATCAATTTTAGAACATTTTTGTCACTCCAAAGAGATCCTGTACCCAAGGATACACCTGCAAGCTCCTCCCAACCACTCCCAGCTCTAGGTGACCACTTTTTGTCTCAGGTCTGACTATTATGGACATTTCATATATATTCAGTCATAGAGTATGTGGTCTTTTGTGACTGACTTGTTTCACTCAGCTCATTTTTTCAAGGTTCATCCATGTTGTACTGCCCATCAATTCTTCACTGCTTTTTATTGCCGGATAATATGCCATTGTGTGGATATATCACATTTTCTTTATCCATTCATCAACTGATGGACATTCGGATCCAATGTTTTGTCTGTTATGAATGATACTTCTCTGAACATTTCTGCATAAGTTTTGGTGTAGATGTAAGTTCTCATTTCTCTTTGGTTTTACAACTAGGAGTAGAATTGCTGGGTCATGCGATAATTCTCTGTTGAATGTTTTGAAGAACTGCTAGATTGCTTTCCAAAGTGACTGTACCTTTATACATTCTCATCAGTAATGTTCCAATTTCTCTGCATCTTCACCAATACTTGTTATTATCTGACTTTTTATGATAGCCATCCTGGTGGATGTGCAGTGTTTTCTCACAGTTGTTTCAATTTGTGTTTCCCTGTTGGCTAATGATGAGCACCTTTTCCTGTGCTTATTATCCATCTATTGATCTTCTTTGGAGAAATGCCTATTTAAATACACTGATCCTTTTTGGTTGGGCTTTTTGGCTTTTTATTATTGAGCTGTGTGAGTTCTCCATATAATCTGGTTACAAATCTCTTCTCTGGTATATACTTTGTAAGTATTTTCACCTGTTCTGGGATTATCTTTTTATTTTCTTGGTCATGTTTTTTCTGAGGCATCCTGGTATTATCCTTTATTTTAAAAATCTTTAATTTTTAAAATTATGGAAGGAATATGTGCACACCATGAAAAATTAGAAAATTTTGAGTGATGCACAAAAATAGAAGGAATAAACAAAACATTTATAATGTCATTCAGAGGTAATTGCTATGAACATTTGGGGCTTGATCTCTTTACTAAAATGAAATCAAATTATTCATTTTTTAACCTTTTATAAATCCCATTTGTTCTGAATAACTTTCCATGTCAATAAATGTATTTCAACAGCATCATTTTTTATGTTGAATAACATTTAATCATGTGGATGTTCAGTTTCCCAAACAGTTCCTTTCTGTTGGATACTGAAGTTGTTTCCAATTTTCACTATTATGAATGAAGTTAAATCTTTATGCATATCTACCATTACTTTCTTTGGATAGATTTCCAGAACAGGTTGATGGGTCAAAGTGCATGCATACTTTTAAGGCTGTGGAAACATGCAGCCAAATTGCCTTCTGGAGTAAACTGTGGCCAGCTATGCTCCCACTGGCAGTTTTGTGAGAAAGCCAGCCCTTGCCCTAGAAACTAACCTGGTCCACACCAAAGACACAATAATATCATGATCAGTGATAGCTGTAAATACTGACATTGCCCTTATGTGCTAGGCACTGTTCTAAGCTCTTTCTACCTATTGACTCACTTATTCCTCACCATAACCCTATAAAATTGGTACTATTATTTATTCGTTTTAAAGATTATTAAGGCACAGAGAAATTAAGTAGTTATCCAAGGTCACACAGCTAGGAGTGGCAGGATTTGAACTCTGCTAGTCTGGCTCCCAAATCCTAGTTCCCAATCACCCTGATTTACAGCCTTTTTGTGTCCACATCACATGAAAATTATTGGCAGAGGCAGCCCTATTTACAAAAGCCCACAAGGGAGAATTTCTGGTACTATTAAGCACAATATTGCCCATTGCTTTAGGATATTCTTTATAAAATGCTAAGAAAGCTTCCTTTTATTCTTAATTGAATGAGAGTGAGTAAATGGGAGTGAATGAACAGAGAGTTTCATTTAAAACTTAAAAACTGAAGATTTTATCATTTGTTTCTCCCCCTTTCTTATTTGCATGTTATAGATTAGGGGTGGCAATTTTTTTCTTAAAGAGTCAGGGAGTTGGGAGTGCCTGAGTGGCACAGTCAGTTAAGCATCTGATTCTTGTTTTTGGTTCAGGTTGTGATCTCAGGGTCAGGAGATTGAGCCTCACTGCCCCTACACCAACCCCACTTTCCTTCTCTCAAATAAATAAATAAAACCTTTTTTTTTTTTTTTTTTTTTTTTAAAGAGCCAGAGTAAATATTTTAGATTTGGGGGACTTAAGGTCTCTGTCTCAACTACTCAGCTCTGCTATTGTAGCTGAAAAGCTGCCACAGATTATATTTAAATTATAAAAGCAAGTGGCCAGGCCAGTAGGAAGTAGTTTGCAAATTTCTGTTATAGATGATCATGTGGGTTTTCCCTCTTTAATCACTGATGTCAAGCCACTCCTGCATTGTGGAATAATCCCTCTTGACCATGGCAGATCTATTGCTGTCATCTATTAGTATCTTAATGTCTCTATTCAGGAACGGGATTAAGCTGTGTGTGTGTGTGTGTGTGTGTGTGTGTGTGTGTGTAATAAAGAATGATCTAATCTTTGAAAGACTGATAGAACTTTGTTCCAAAGGAACCATCTTGGCCTTATGTCTGTTTGGAAGTACTGCTTCCATTTTCAGGGTTACTGATCTCTTCATGTTTTCTATTATTTTTGAATCAATTTCGGGAATTTATGCTCTTCAAGAAAATTTCTCGCTTTATCTACATTTTCCATTTTGTCACTGATTTGGTTGTAGTAAATCTCTTAATATTTTAATTCTCTCCATAATATCTTTCTATTTGATCTTTCTCATTCCTCATGGTGTATCTGCTTCTCAACATTAGATTTGATAATATTTATTTTATTGGTCTTTTGAAAGTTTGCTCTGAGATTTAATTATAATTTATAATACTCTTCTCCTTCCTAATATATTAGTTCTACTTGTCAAATTTTGGTCTTCTTATTTTTCATTTTGCAATTTCTAGAGCTATCAGATTATTTTCATTCTTTTTATATAAAAGCAAGAGAACTTAAGATTGAATTTTTCTTTGAAGACTTTTTTTTTTTTTAAAGATTTTAATTTATTTATTCATGAGAGACACACAAAGAGAGAGGCAGAGACATAGGCAGAGAGAGAAGCAGGCTCCCTTTGGGGAGCCTGATGCGAGACTGGATCCCAAGATCTCAGGATCACAACCTGAGCGAAAGGTGGACACTCAATCACTGAGCCACCCAGGCACACCTCTTTGAGGACAAATCTGCTCTAACCTGAAAATTTGGGGGCAGATTCCTCTCACTGTTGGTATTTTCTAAGTATCTATGATTTTAGTTTTGGTTTTCTCTTTGACCCAGGAGGGTTTTAAAGTGTGCCTTTAAATTTCTAAAAGGTTGAGATTTTTCATTCTTAAATTTCTCATTAGTTTCTAGTTTTACTGTGTTATGCTAAGAGAATGTGACTGATACGGCTTTTTCTTGTACTTTATTGAGATTTGCTTGTGGCTTTTAATTTTTTCTAAGTGCTCCAGTGGTGTTGGAAAAGAAGGTATTCTTTCTGTCTTTAAATCACATGTTTGTCTTCTTAATTGACATTGTTAGTGGTATTCAGATTTTCTGTCTTAATATTCCTTTTTAAAAAAATTATTGGGTTTTTCAAGATTGTGGGAAGTGTAACAACTCTCCCACAACTAGTGTGCTTCTGTTATTTCTTTGGACAGAACACACTGGTTGGTTGCCTATTTGTGCCTGACTCTGAGCCTGAATCATAAACTCAAATCTTTAAGTATCTGGGCTGGGGAAAAGAAGAAAGACTTAGGAGGGATTAGCTAACCTGGCTTCCAATCTAGCCATTTCTATTTGTGTGCAATATATGCTTGCGTGTTGGTGTATGTACTTTTGTGGGGTATATGTGCATTGCAGTATAAACATCTCTCTTGGGAATGTCTATGTAAATATAGTTTTCTGTGTTATGCCTTTGGTATATATGTCTGCATATGTTCAGTCACCCATGGCATCTTTCTCTTTAAATTAAACTTACCATATCAGGGCTAGGATGGGCCTTGCCTCAGTGCTGGCTTTTTCTAGAGTGGTTACAAGCCAGAAACTCTGCTATGCTGTCTCTAACTCATCTGAATGGCCTTTTCTCTCCTCTGGCTGCAGAAGGCCCTCCTGGTAAGTTGGTCTGACAATGATGCGCTCTGTAGACTCAGCCTTACTCTGATACCCATACTCTGTGCTGTGTGTCTGGGGATCACATTCTGGCCACACAGTGGGTGATAGGGCCACACTACCAGTATGGGTGGAGACTCTGATAACTTCATCCTACCCTGTCCTCTTTGTGCCTGCTCAGGTACTGTTGGCCTGGTTCTAGCTGGTTCTCACCCATAAGAAGCCAGAACTCAAAGGACTGAACATTAATTTAAAGGGAGCCACCAGCATTTTCACAATCTCAATGATTTTATAGTATCAGAGCAGAATTTTGGGAGATCTCCTAGCATACCCCTATACAGAGGAGGAAAAGCAAGTTCCAGATGGGCTTTCCTCACACCTTGTCTTTGGCCCTTCCCACTAACTGAGTGAGTTTTAATGGTATTGACAGGCACAGAATGAGTGCCCAGCTCTAGGGAGGATTTGGAAGGAGACTGAGGAAGAATGACCGTCCTGCCTTCAGGAGGCTTGCTGACTCCCTGGGTGATGGGACAGTCACATCTAGACAGGACAGAGCTGGAGGAACATTCTAGACACAAGAGCTAAGAGATGCTATAGACATACCATGTGCAGGATGTGTGGAGCTGAGAAGATGTAACACATCCCATAACGGTATGTGTTACAACAGAAAGACAGGGGAGAGAGTGTATTGTCACAAACTTCTTTTCTTTTCACCTAATTTCCTCCATATAGCATACTGCCTTTTGAATAATGAGAACTTAGTAAGCATTTGTTGATTTTCAGGAACTCTGCCTTGATTTGACCTTGGGAAGGCTAAGTTCTGATTTCTCATGCTTCTTTTTTAGGAGCTGGGAAGGCAGGATAGCTCTTTGGGGTCTGAATTCTCCTGGGTCTACTGCATTTATTCATAAATACCACATTACTGACATTTTCCCTTAAAGAGTTACTATATGTATCTTCTGAGGGTATGACAATGATCATGTCCACATTACAGAAAGGAAAAGGGAGGCCCAAGAGCTTAACAGCATCACACAATGAATGAAGGGCAGAGCCAGGACCAGAGCCTCCTCTCAATGCCAAGCAGGTGTTCAAATGTTTTTTCTGATCTGGTCTGTGCAGTCTGTCCCTGGAGTGATGGGGAGTTCTGGCTGTCTGCTTCCTGGAACTCATCCAATAGGAGAGCTTTCAAGTCCATGCCGTCCCTTTCTGGACGTGTCTGGTCCAGAAAGGCCTTGCTCGGCAAATTCTGTTTCTGAAGTTATCTCTTTTTTTCTATCCACTTAGGAGGAAGAGTTCATCGACTGGTGGAGCAAATTCTTTGCCTCCACAGGGGAGAGGGAAAAGTGCGGCTCATACTTGGAGAAGGGCTTTGACACTCTAAAGGTGAGGCCTTTCTGCAGTGTGCTCTTTGGCTAAAAGACCCTGGGCACACATGAAGGACAGTGGGGGTGCCACAGAAGACAAAACATATACTCATATGTCACTTCCTTTGACTATATGTGTGTATCTCCTCATTCGGTGCCTGAGAGCCAATGAGTCCTGATGAATTAATTGAGGTGAGAAAGGTCACCCACTGATTTAGAGCAAGAAGTTAGTGTGGGCTGGAATTACCAAGAAAGTATTTTTGGAAGAATGTTGAAAAATACTGAAGTATTTATGGGTGAAATAATGCCTGGCCTGGGGTTTGTTTGAAGATGCTTAAAAAAAAAAAAAAAAAAAAAAAAAAAGAAAAGAAAGGAAAAGAAAAAGAAAGAAAGGAAAGAAAAATAAACAGGAAGATAGATGATATGAGTGGCCCTCTGGTAGATTTTCAAAATATTAAAAATTATGAAAATTGCAAAATATTGAAAACTGTTAAAGCTTGGAGATGGGTACTTAGGGATTTGTTATACTATTCTGTTTCTTTTCAAGTTATTTGAACTTTTCTATAATAAAAAATTTTTATTAAAATGAAAAGGAAAAAGTCAGCATGAGAATGTAGCTCTGATTACTCCACCTCTACAGTTGGGACAGAAATTGCCTAAGAAATATAAAAATATGGTAAACTTTGTTTCCATTGAAAAAAAAAAGCACCCCCTATCTCCCCCCAAAGCCAACCAACCAAACAAAAACAAAGCCAGGGATGAGTCAGCCAAATTCTGGTATTTTGAGGAAATTCCATAAATACAATTACGCTTTTTAAAAGTAGACTCCTTTTAAAAAAGATAACCAGAGGTGACTCAAAGTTACACCCCGAAGAGGATCCTGGAGCGGGTTGCCAAATGCATGCAGGATGCTGTTACAGTAGAATTGCAGATAAACAAGGAATAGTATTTTAGTATAAGTATCTTACATAATTATTAGATAAGTATGTCTTATGCCCCAATTGCATGTGACATACTTATCTAACAAAATTACTTGCTATTTATTTGAAATTCAAATTTGAATGGGTGTCCTGTATTTTGCCTTGGTTTATCTGGCATGCCAGCTTAGAGGAAGTATGCAAAGGCTGTTAGAGACAGGAAAGGGGCCCGAAGAGCATCCCAAAGAGGACTGGCTGAATGGGATTGGAGGCCATTTGGAGTGGTGGGTGGTCTGGGCTTTCAGGTAGCTCTGCTGGCTGAAAGCCTTTGGTGGCCACTCTGGAGGGTGATTCTACAAGGTGGCAAGAGTTGTCTCTGACACACTAGGGGCCTCTGGGTGAACTGTGGCTGGAGGCCTGGATGTGCAGAGATGAGGAGAGCAGTGGATCCAAAGGCATAGGCCTCCTTAGGCAGCAAATTCTTCATTGACTTACAGTTGGGTGTGTGAGGTTGGGCAAAGAGACTAAACTATTTGTGTACCAGGAAGAAGGTCCGACACATTAGGTCTGGCATGTGGTACTGTGGCCTTGCCAGAAAATGAGAGAAACCAAGAGTGAGGACTCCTGCCAGCGTGGCCCATGGCCCTGGCCCCTTTGCTGCTCCCTCAGAGGCCGGACATAGAACTGGCGCCCAGCCCTCCAGACTGACCTCTCCAAGGAGATCTCTGACAGTGTCCAAGTGAAGATGGACCATCCAAAACAAAACACATTCAACCTGTTTCTGGGGGAAAAAAACAGACCTGGAAGGAACACTGGTCCTTTAAGCATAAGTAAATCAAAGAAATCCACCACCAAGAGTTTTTGTAAAATAGCCTGTAGCAATATGGAGAGAATGGAGAACACAATGGGTAGGGAAAAAAACTCATATTTTGGAAATTACTAGCATGGGGGAAATGTACAACTCATAGTATCGGTAGCAAAGATAGAAAACAAAAGATACAAACAAGAAAGCATAAAAAAACAGAAATCCTAGAAAAACACAATAGAAAAAATAATACATATTTCTTTTCCTAGTAAATGAAAATATATTAAGCTTCTCTAATAAGTGATAAGGGCTCTCAGATGAGATAAAATTCAAAACTCACTAGACTGTTCTTAAGAGGTATGTCTAAAATAGTACAACTTAGAATATCTAAAAAATAAATATTTTGGCAAACAAAATAAGTGCAAATAAAAGAGAAACATATAATTTAAAGTAAGAAGCAAAGGAAACAAAATGGGGTGTTTTATATAAATAGAAGATACACGTCTCAATGAGAAAATGCCCACACATTCATGTACAGGACAATAAAGCTTAGAAATATTTAAAGCAAAAATGTTTGGAAGTTCTAAACTCATACCTCACACAAATGAAAGCAAGAAATGAGAGAAATTAAAGTTGCAGTAGGGTCTTTAATGCACCTCTCTCCTAGGCAGATGAAGCAGAAAGTAAATAAATAAGGAAATAAGAGATCTGAATAACAAGGTAAAATATTTTTAAGCTACATTAAAAGTAGATTTAAAATAGAGAATAAAAATAATAAAAAATAGAGAATATAATTTTTCCTAATGCTCAGAGAATATTTACCAAATTTGATTCCATATTAGTTTAGCAATAAATTACCAAAAACAGAAATCATACAAGACAGATTAAAATGCAATAAAATGAGAAATTAATAACAAAAGTTTAAACAAAAAGACCAACCACTTGGAAATTTAAAAAGTATTTTATTGAGACTTCCAGTACGAACATGGCTGCATAAGTCAGCATTTTTCCCCTTTTCTTCTGGAAATCATTCAAACCCACAAACTCCATTTTCAGTAAAAGTTGGAAACAAATAAAACCCGCAGACTCCAAGATACATGTAAGGGCTGTCCAAAGGCAACCAAGATTGGGTAGAAGCCACTCGGCAGTAAATGAAGAGAAAACGATGATAGGTTATAGTGGTAGCAGATCTCAGAAAACCCCATCCTTCCTAATAAAAGAATGTTGAGAATTATTGAAGACAGGTTATAGGCTCATGGGTGCTTGTTATCGGTTATCTTTACTTTTGTGTGTGCTTGAAAACTTTCAAACTGAGTAGTGAAAAAAAAAGTTCCTGAAGTTGAGGTTTCACCATGGAATATAGAAGTGATCCACTTTGTTCACAACAATGGATATGCGAACATTGGAGTCAGGTTCAGGCTGGTGACAAATGCTTTTCACACCTGGTCTGGTTCAGAGAAGCAGAGAAGGGGGAGCTACACAAGAATCATAGATGAGCCATATTTGCAGGAAGCAGTCTGCATCTGTGGTTGGAACAAAGGAAGTAACTGGGCCAAGAGAATCCAATACATTTAGTGACAAGTAATTGTAAAAGAACTATTAGGGCATTCATTCAGAAATATCATGAAAAAAAGAAAATATAAATCAAAACTTAACCAAAAGAAGAGGATCTATACCTATCAAAAATTTTGCCAACGGGCAGATGAAATGAAATATGTTGCTATGAACTTTACAGAAGTGGGACAGTCAGCATGCAAAGCAGAAATGAAAGAACTCAAGGGGTGATGAGATAAGAAAAGATAAACTGAACTGGTAGGATTCTGGAAACAAGGAGAAGAACACATAAAATTGGAAGGCATGCAGGGCAGATGGCCACAGTGGAAAACACAGGAAGGGGTAGAGGACAGAAATGATGAGAGTAAGCAAAATGATATGGGAATAACAAACAGAGGTATAAAACAAAAAAGAGAAAATGACAGATCCAGGAGTCGGGAAAGGAGATCCAACACTTGCATAATTGGAGTCTCTAAGAAAGACAACCAAAAGAATGAAATAAAACAAATAGACATTGAAGAGTTTAATGGAATGTCACAGGAATGAAAGAATACTCAAATATATACACTACAGTGTCCACTGGGAGTCAGGAAAAATCGACCCAGCTTGGTCAACCCTGAAACATATCCTAGTATATGTTATTGAACTTTAGGGATAAAGAATTTTTGTGGCAGTCATACTGACTGCCCATACACGACCCCCAAAACATTAAGTCATTTAAAATAGGAAATAAGTCAAGGCAGCTTCAGTTTCTCCATTACAATATTTAATACTCCAAGACGGTAATGTGCCATGTGTAAGACCTTCAAGGAGAGAAAGGGTGGCCCAGGATTTATATTCAGCCTATCTGCCTTTTGGAATGATAGCTACAAAGGGTGCATATTTCAAGAACTGGGGTATGGGTCTCGTACTCCCATCTTGCGGAGCTCCTAGATATTGAACTTAGTCAATTAGGAGATAACTGGGAAAGCCAGAACAAAGGGAATGGTTGTGATCATATTTTGCCTTAGACCTACAATGAGCATAAATGGAAGGATTAGGGTAACTGGACAGAACATAAATATATACAGGAAAAATGTGGAAGTAACAAAAATCAGGCGCAGGGGTGCCTGGGTGGCTCAGTTGGTTAAGTGTCTGCCTTCAGCTCAGGTCATGATCCCAGGGTCCTGGGATCGAGCCCTGCATTGGGCTCTCTGCTCAGTGGGGAGTCTGCTTCTCTCTCTCCCTCTGCCCTTCCCCACTGCTCGCGTGTTCTCTCTCAAGTAAATAAAATCTTGAAAAAAATTAGGCACAGAAAGAAGGAAGAAAGATGATGGGATACAGAGTAAGTACATGGATTGCCATGTTATAGAATAGAGTTGACAGATAATACTTAAAATTGGCAAATCAAATAAGAGGAGTATAAGCAAATAATAAGCAAATAGTATGGAGTAAATACTGCTTAAAATTGAGTGAGGGAGAGAGAGGGAGTTAAAATTCCATCATTTTATCATTGCTATAGTAGGGAACTCATAGATATTGTCCCTAATGACATACAGAACTTAGAGAATTTCTAATATATATAAATTTATAATAATATTAGAATATAAACTCAGCTTATCAGAAATGTACACACAGAGTAAACAGACCATGCAAAATGTAAAAAAGATTAGCGAAATTGGAAACTGTAACATAAACCTATTATATGACTATGCAAATATAATATAAATATATGTAAAATAAAAATTAAAATATAATAATATAAATATATAATATAAAATATATAATATAATATAAATGTAAACCCAGATCAGATATATCTATCATATCAATGAATGTCATATCAATCACTCGATTACAAAATTTAAATCAGATCTCAAAGCAAAATCTAACTCCAAAATAAGGAGATTCGTGGAGGTTGAAATGAAAGATGGTGAAAATGCGTGTCTGGCAAATGCAAGCGAAAAGAAAGTGGAAGTCACCATCTTCTTATTAAATGAGAATGGATTCAGGTCCCCCAAATTAAATGAGACAAAGAATGACACTTTATAACATTAAACCATGCAATTCCAGGAGATGACAGTTATGAGAATATCTATGTGCTGAATAATGCAACATCAATATTTACAAAACAGAAATTACAGCAGATGGAGATGGAGGAAAGAACTAGTAGGTAGGGGAAGCTTATTTTTCTCTCCTCTTAGTTCATGTCAGTTTCAAGGGAACACAAACATAAGAGGATACAGAAAAGATATAGAAAAGAGCATAGTTATTCACCTGATTGACTCCTGTAGCCTGAAAACAAAGACCATACCTTTGGCACAGTTCCAGAGATGGACCACATTACAGATCCTGAAGAGAACTTTAATAAAATTCAAAAAATGGCATACCTCTGACAATGATTTTTGATTATAATGCAGTAAAATGAGAACTTAATAACAAGATCAAAAGCCCAAAAGTTCTTTCCTACTAGACAATTAAAAAAGAAACCAACCAAATCTCTCTTTTAACAGTTTTTGGTGAAAGAGAAAACACAAACCCCACTGCAGAATATCTGGGAAACAAGGATAAAATGCCACATACTAGAATTTACTTGTTATAGCTAAAGCAGCATTCAGAGGAAGTTTATAGCCTTACAAGCTTATCTTAATGAAAACAAAAGAATGAAAAAAAAAAGCATCTAGCTCTTGGATCAAATAAAACAAAACAAATAAAACTGTAACTATGGCATGGCAAGAAAATGAATATGATAATGTCACAGTCAAAACAAATGGGACCGTGCCAAAGCAGTAGTAAGCAGAGACAATTTTATAGCAACAAGCATTCTCCTTATCAGAATAGGGGGAGAAAAGTAAATAAAGCTTCAACGGAAGAAGTTACAGAGAATTAAAAAAACCCTTAAAGCAGGGGGAAGAACTAAGTAATGAAAATAAAAGCAGAAATAAACAGAAATAAGGAACTGGAGCAGAGGAAGTAGTAGAATTGACAAGTGAAGGAACTGTCCTTTGAAATGCTTAAAGTATATAAAGGGATCAAGAACATGTTCAAAATGGTACATATCAAATATTAAGCCAATAACTAGCGGTTATTTTTGAGAATCAAAATGAGAGACAAAAATAATATTTTCTTTATATTTGCTCATATTTTCGAATTTTTATAATGAACCTGCCTCACTTGCATCATTAATTAATTATTTCTTGGAAGGGATAGAACTTGGTCTGTCCTAAGTGAGGAATAATAGCCGTATGAGAAAGGGACTTACCTGGAGCATCTTGGCTGTCAGTGTCAGGTGTAACCAACCTAGCACATATATTACGTTTTTAATATCACCATTAGGTATGTTTTATAATTTGTGATAGAAAACTACTGCTTCATTTAAGCCTAAGCAATTCCAAAAACTAGTCTAACAAATAGAAGTCAGTGGCTGTTTGAGAGGAACGGAATAGATAAATGGAGTGCACAAATTTATTTATTTTTATTTATTTATTTTAGATCTTTTTATTTTAAAGATTTTATTTATTCATGAGAGACAGAGAGAGAGAGAGAGAGAGAGAGAGAGAGAGAGAGAGGCAGAGACACAGGCAGAGGGAGAAGCAGGCTCCATGCAGAGAGCCTGACGTGGGACTTGATCCTGGGTCTCCAGGATCACACCCTGGGCTGCAGGCAGCGCTAAACCGCTGCGCCACCGGGGCTGCCCTATTTTAGATTTTATGTATTTATTTGAGAGAGCATGCTCAAGCAGAGGGAGAGGCAGAGGGAAAGGGAGAAGCAGACTCCCTGCTCAGCAGAGATCCTGATTGCAGGACTCGATCCCAGGACCCTGAGATCATGACCTGAGCTGAAGGCAGCCACTCAACTGACTGAACTACCCAGTGCTCCTGGAGTTTGCAAATTTAAAGTTGTGCTTAGAAGGCCCCTGTGGCTCAGTGTTTGGTACCACCTGGGCATCCTGGACAGGGAGCATCTGTGGCTTGAAACATGGACCTGTAAATTTTCCAGGGTTCTGTCTAGATCTTCAAATGAAATGTCAGTTAAGTTTTCATTTGTGTTTGTTGGATTTGATTCTCTTTAAAAAATACACCAGCCATGTAGGTGATGACTCCTAGATACCTAGGATGTTGGATGCACCAGAAAGCTAGTCGCTAAGGGTGCTGAACACGTGTCTTCCCCTCTTCCCCCCATCCTACCCCTCCTGTCCCCCACCTCCCCTCTTTTTCCTCTTCACTCTTGGCGTCATTTTCATCTCCACCTCTGCCCTTTCCTTCTCTGCCCTCTCTGTTCTTGGCTGTTCTCGCTTCCCTCTCCTACCTGCCTTTGCTTCTCAAATATGCACACGGCCCTTCACCCATTCCTTTTCTTCTCTGTTCCTTCTTGGCCAATTTCTCTTAAATACTGCCATGTTTCCTCCTCCTTGGCTGGCCCTCTTCTTTCTCTCTTTCCCTCGTCCCCCTTTCTTGTCCCCACATGTGGCAGGTCTATGACACACAACTGGAGAACGTGGAGGCCTTTGAGGGCCTGTCTGACTTTTGTAACACCTTCAAGCTCTACCGGGGCAAGACTCAGGAGGAGACAGAGGACCCATCTGTTATTGGGGAGTTTAAGGTAAGTTCTTAAGAACAGGTCCCTACCTGGGAGGCCTGAAACTGTGAAGTGGCATCAACAAGTGAAAGGGGTGGGATCAGGGATACTTCAGTAACTGCAGTAATGACCATGGTGTTGATGTTGGCACATGGTGACCATGTGGGTGACAGTGAAGGTGACATCGCTGATGCAGAATCTGATGGTGGTGTAGGGATGGTGGTGAACTTGGTGGTGATCTCAGGTGTCATGACTCTGGCAGAGATGAGGGTAATGGTCATGATGGTGGTTGTGTTGGTGATGATGATGATGAATGAGATGAATTCTTTTCAGGGCCTCTTCAAAATCTATCCCCTCCCAGAAGACCCGGCTGTTCCCATGCCCCCGAGACAATTCCACCAGCTGGCTGCCCAAGGGCCTCAGGAGTGCCTGGTCCGCATCTATATCATCCGAGCATTTGGCCTGCAGCCCAAGGACCCCAATGGGAAGGTAACATTCCGGGAGCTCTCAGTTCTCCCAAAACAGCAGGCTGGGGTGCACACGGGTTGCAGAATCTGGATACAGCTCTACCCCAGGGAGTTCACAGGTCAGTACATACACTTCAAGATTTCTTCATGCCACAACTGACCCTGAGCACACTCTGGACCTAACTGGAGGCTATGGCTTGCAGGAGGCATCTGGGGCAGACCAGCCTGGGCTGGGTTGGGCTGAAAAAGTCTGGCCATCTCTCTCCCTTCGATATGCTGAAGCAGAGGTCACTGAGAGGACCCTAGCTGGCTCAGTCACATATATAATGCAAGCTGCTGTGTTTCTGAGGGTATGAGCCTTGCCCTCACCCACCTTCTCCCAGTAGAGCGGTGGTTTAGGAGTATGGAGGACTCAGATCCCCCATTTCCACTGCTAGATTGTAACTAGAAGTCCGTTTCAGGGCCAGTTAGTGTGGTGGTCTGCAGGATGGGGCCCTTGACTTGGCACAATGGCAAAATGGCAACTTCTTGATGGCTGGCCTCCTAGCTCCATTGGGAAGCAGGGGACCGAAAAAGCCTCAGAAGTGTGTTGGGAGAGTGAATTCACTGAAGTCTTCCTGTCTCTTCCTTCAGTGTGATCCTTACATCAAGATCTCCATAGGGAAGAAATCAGTGAGTGACCAGGATAACTACATTCCCTGTACTCTGGAGCCTGTGTTTGGAAAGTAGGTTGGGAACAGCTTGGGTCTGGGGGGTAGAGGTGCAATCTAGATAACCCCCAGCCTAGTGCGGGATACGCGGCTGCCCCTGGGAAGTGCCCAGTTCCTGCCCCAAAGCTGTAGCCCCTAATCTTGCATGTTTGTAGGGCTGTAGGGGTGTAACCTCAGCTTCCTTTTCATTATGTGCTGAAGGCTTGAGTCCCTGCGGAAGCTCCTACTTAATCACATAAACAATTACCTCAAAGATCAGAAATCTAAATGGAGACTCAGAGCCTGCATTTGCTAAATATTCTGTTTTTTAGATTAATTTTACTTTTTTTTTTTTTAGATTAATTTTACTTTTGAATAATTTTAGATTTACAGAACAGTTGCCAAGATAGCACAATTTTCATATATGCTTCACACTCAGGTTCCCTCACCATTAACATCTTACCCATGGTTCATTTTGTCAAAACCAAAACATTGATATTTTACTAAATGCTAGACTTTATTAGAATTTGGCCAATTTCCCCACTGTCTTTTTACTGTTCTAGGATCTAATCCAGGATCCCATGTTGCATTTAGTCATCGTTGTCTTTTACTGTTGCATGTTCATCTCTAGAGGATAGACCGAGGAAGGTAGTAAAGTGCTTCTTGAAATCTAAGAACAAGGAAAGGAAGAATCAGTGCCCCTTACATGGGCACAGCTCCCAGGCAGCCTGAATGGGCTGGATGGGAGCTTATTTAACTAGACTGGAGAAAGGGCAGATTCACAGAGGGAAGTTGGTAGCTATTTCTCTAGCACTGGTAGGAGAAGATGTGTCATTCTGATATTGACACATGACACCTTGAATTCATAAGCCGGTATCTGCAGGGTTAGCTGTGGGCCACTCAGCCCTGTGGCAAGGACTGGTCAGCCTGGAGAATCGCCATTTGCCAGTGATGAGCCTCTATGATGAGTGACAGGCTGGAATGGGAGGGAAGGGCCGCAGGGAAGAAGGTGGGGAGGAGCTCTATTTGGTGAGCTCCAGTGGCTGGCAGTGAGGCCATGGGCAAATGGTGACTGGGCAGCAGATTGGGCCTGTTCCACAAGTCAGGTGGAGGTGTGTGTCAGGGCCCAGTGCCAGGTGGGGGAGTGAGTGAAGAAACTCCTTTGTATAACTCATATGCTGAACATGCACAGCTCATGGAACGTAATGAGAACACACCTTTTTCTTTGTCAGCCCATGTCCTGTGAACATTTATTTTGTGGGAGTTACCTTCCTCATTTTGTGAGTGGAAACCGTGCCAGGCAGGTGACTTTCCTGCTTACTTTTAGACAATCTGCTTTGTCCTAAACCCAGTCTCAAGGTGGTAACCAGAATGTCCATTCATGTATAATCATGAACCTGACAGTCTCTGTCTGGGGTACTCGTTTCCTTTCCCAGCTAGGTCCACTTTGGGTGTAGCTGCATGCAGCACGTGGATGTGTGTGTGAGGGGCAGGAGGGGGCTTTGCCTCTCTCCCTGTCCTATCTAATGTCTCCCGTCAACCTCCAGCTAGCCCCCGAGCTTCTGGATCATGCATGGCCAGGACCAGGGGAGCTCCTGTGAGAGGAGAGCCCATGTGCTTATTCACTGCCCTTGTATTTCCTAGGCACTCTGGGTGGCAAATGTTTAAAGCTGTTATATTTTCTTCTAAGTGCTTTTCCAGAAAGCCCCTCTGAGCCCACCCACTGACTCTCCAGGGAAGTAGCAGATACTGTATCCCTTGTTTTTCCCTGAAAAGATTGGCCCTTTTCAGATGGGCTTCTCCAGAGTCTCACTGCTGGAGCCCCAGGTCCCAGGCGATGGGATTCCAAGTAGCTTGGGTTTGGCCTCATGGTGTTCCAGCCAGGATGGGTGCAGTGTAGCCTCTGTCTTCTCCTGTCTGCTGCCATCTGCTTTCTCTTCTTTGAGTATGAGTCAGGTGCCAGGCTTGCGTCTCCCACCTGTAGGGAGATATTTCAGGGGGGGAGGGGCTATCTATACCTCCACATTTGACCTTATAAGGGGAATGGGGATCTCAGAGCACAGTGGGAGCTCCCTCCAAAGAACTCGTCACAAATCCTCCTTCCCTGCACTGCAAGAAGGTGTAAAGCCCTACATGTCCTCAAAGTAGGGGATGGTCCCAGGCCATCCCCTTGGTAAATTCCAGAGCTCTGGCAACCTGACATCCCTTGCCTCCTGGTGTCATGGTAAAAGCTTCAGTTTAACTTTCTTTTCCAATTCAATTTGTTCATACTGTGGTCCATTGGGCACGTACCTTCTATATGCTCAGCCCAGATTATCTGGGGACATCTGACACCCATGTGTGTATGTGCACAGATACACACACACTCACACTCTCAGGAAAGTGCAGTACCAGTAGAGTGCTGGGAGTAATATTTTGAGATATACAGGGGACCCGAGGATGGTGGACTCCAGGGCCACTCTTGGAAGGGGAAGAGAGGGCCAAGGAAGGCTTTTAAGCCCCTGCTCTTATCCTGCTCTTCCTCTCTTGAGTACCCACTGTGTCCAACAACACTGGGGAGCCTGCAGCATCCTGACCTCTGCCCTGGGCCCCCTACAGGATGTTCGAGCTGACCTGCACTCTGCCTCTGGAGAAGGACCTGAAGATCACACTGTATGACTATGACCTCCTCTCCAAAGATGAAAAGATTGGGGAGACAGTCATTGACCTGGAGGATAGGCTGCTGTCCAAGTTTGGGGCTCGCTGCGGACTCCCACAGACGTACTGTGTGTAGGTGCATGGGGACTGGTTGCTCCTCTGCCACCCGAATCCTGAGCACTTACTGTGTGACAGCCCTGTGCTTAGCACTTGATAGGCCTTCTCTCGCTCAAGCCAACTGGCGTCTTGTCCCCATGGTACAGATAAGGAGACTGAGACCCAGAGATAGCACAGTTTGTAGTGGTGGGATTAGCATTTGAACCTGTTAGTCTGACTCTAAGAACCTGGCTCTTCATTGTGTTGTCGTAATCCAGTTCTCCTTAAGACACTACCGAGCCCCTGTAGAGGGAAGAATGAGGAAGGACGGAAAAGAGAAGGGAGACAGACAATGGGACACATGGGCCCCAGTTGAGCTTATGGGGATCCATGTCAGGTGAATTCACGCATGGACAGCCCCAGCCCACTGTCAATTTGGGGCTCATTTGAGTCTGATTCTCTAAATCTGGAAATTGGAAATATCGAGGTTCTAACTCAGTATGTATTTAAACAAGTCCTGTTGTCTCTGGGCTTCAGTTTCTCTGTGTGTGAAGTGGGTCCTCCCGTCATGGTGAGTGAGGGCACCCAGTGTGAAAATGAAGGGTGGGTGGCTATGCATGTGGGGACACAGGTTCCTGTGTACCCCTCTATCCTCGGCGGCGCCCTGCAGCATCTCTTCTTTGCCTTGTGTTTGGGCCTCAGCTCTGGACCCAACCAGTGGAGGGACCAGCTCCGCCCCTCCCAGCTTCTCCACCTCTTCTGCCAGCAGCGCAGACTCAAGGCTCCTGTGTACCTCACGGACCACGTGGTGTTCCAGGATAAAGAATACAGCATTGAAGAAATAGGTGAGCTGTGCGTGACCCCAGAACCATGGTGGGCTCTCCCTCTGCCTAAGGGGTCAGGGCCTGGTTGGGGCCTTTCTGAAGGCAAGATGAGGGGTGAGTGTAAAGCCAGGTCAGGGTCATAGGATCAGTTTGCTTCTGGCTTTGGGTGGCCAGACTTTAATTGGAATTTGGGGTCCAGATTACCTCTGAGATTGTTTTCTACTTGAATTGCACTAGCTAGCCAGCCTGGCCTTCAGGGTATCTTTTGAGCCCTCCCAACCTCCCCACTGCCCGCCTCCCCCCAAATAGGTCCTGTACCTAAAGCATCCAGGGGGCAGGCAGGAAGCCCTGCAGCCTCCACCTCTGCCTCTGATCTGCCCAATCCTCACGCTGAGAATTCTGCTGCGTGCTCCCTGCATGTCTGAGGTGTCCCCAGGCCTACATTATCTACCAGGAGCAGCTCAGACTCCCCAGAGGTGTTTACAGGCCTAGGGAGCCCCTTGCTTCCTGCTGGTTTCAGAGATGTTTGATGTCAGAGCTGGTGCTGAGGTTATAAAAGGGGAATGGTGGCTCTGATTCCCCCATCCTCAACTCCCCCTCCTCCTTCTCATTCTGTTTTCCCGACTCTTTCAGGTCATGCCTGAGCCAGCTCCTCTCCATTAGAGGACTTAAACTAACCCCCTTTCTCTTTTTCCTATAGAATCTGCATCTGCTTTAGGGGTGGTCTCATTTCCTTCTGTTAGTCTGTGAGCAGCTTCAGTGCAGGGGCCAGGGCTCATGGTCATAGATTCATAAGACAGGGAAGCCAGAAGCTATTGATGGTGACGTCCCACATCTGCCTATTTTTGCAGATGAGGCCACTGAGGCCAAGAGTGGCTAACGACCTGCCTAGAGTCACCCAGTCAGTTAGGAGCAGAGCCAGATTCCTGGCCCAGTTGTCCTGCTGCAGTGCTGGGCTGCTTCCTTTGTGGTACCTGTTAAAGTGGGGGGAGAGGCAGGTTTGATACATGAACTGTGCATATGTGAGTGTGTGTATGCACATGAAAATCTGTGCTCTTGAGCATGGGCACACCTCAGTGCACATACCCGTGTGTCTACTTGTGTGTTTGGACACACATGGACGCTCCCACCCCCTGTTCAAGTTTTTGTAGTGGGGGCTCTAAGTTCTTGCTGCTGGCTGGTTGGCTGGGCTCGTCTGGGTCTGAAACACCCGTATATCCTCATCATGTCCACAGCACCAGTCCCTGACCCACTTCCTGGCAGGTAGGAGCTGGACTTGGAACACGAGGCAGAAGGGAAGGGCATTCACGGATAGTCACTCGCTTTTCCTAGATGAGGGTGTGATCTCAGCTGCCTTGCTGTCCAACCATGTGACTGCTTTGTGCTTCATTTCTGTCATCTGTAAAATGGGCATAAAAATAGCAGTTACCTTCTAGGGTTATTGTGAGGATAGAGCCTGTTAATATTTATGAAGAGCAGTGCCTGGTTTCTGCTTTGTCAGTGTTGGCTGTGACTACTATTGTTTTAGCTTTTGTTACTAATAAAACAGATTGTGTGAACTGCAGCACCATAGTACTAAAAGCACTTAGATGGCTGATCTGGGAAGAGAGGTTGCTGGAGCAGTCGGGGAGGGCTTCCTGGAAGGGATGAGCTTTGGTAGGCAGGGAGGATTTGTATTGGTGGAAAAGAGGAAGAGCTTTATGGAAGAGGCTTGGTAGAAACGGTGGCAGTGAGGTATCTGGATTTTCAAGCTGGAGCCAGTGGACAGTGAGGCTTCCCTTGCAGAGAGTGAGACCTGAGGATCAGAAGTGTGTCTTGGTTGGGGGGTGAGGGTGTAGGGGTTAGGGCCTTCCCGAGGCCTCCAGGCAGCCCTACCATACCTTGCTCACTCAGCCCCACAACTTTTTTGTCTTCTCACTGGAGCAGAGGCTGGCCGGGTCCCGAACCCACACCTGGGCCCAGTGGAAGAGCGTCTGGCCTTGCATGTCCTCCAGCAGCAGGGCCTGGTCCCTGAGCATGTGGAGTCCCGGCCTCTCTACAGCCCCCTGCAGCCAGACATTGAACAGGTAGGACATTGCCCCTTGGGCCCCTGAGCCCTGACCCCAGGCTAGCCCTGTCCTAAGGACAACATGGATATCCAAGAGGTGGGGAGCTCAGAATTTGGCCAATCCCTCCTTGACATGTTTTTCCACAGTTTGAGTGGTGACCACTGTTGGCCTATGAGGGGACTCCTTGGGCTGGCCTCCCCTGGCTACCTGCAGCCCTCAGGACCTGGGGAGTGAGCCTGAGCCACTGCTTCTATCCCCGTGGATTGACCTCTGGCTTCCCAGGAGTCATTCAGAAGCCTCACTGTTTCAGCCTGCCCTCAGGATGCCCTTGCCTACTATCTGTCAGTGCCATCTAGGTGGCTGGCACGGGGCTGAGCTGCAGAGAGGAATCTAGACAGGGAGCCTGGGATCCTATGACAGAATGACAGAGCTGTCACTGAGAGCAGTTGCCAGGATAGCCAAGGGCATCCTCCATGTAGGGGGAGGGGAAGCAGAGGGACAGTTGGCCTGGACTGAGACCAGGAGGCTTCCTGGGGCAGGTGAGTTCAAGGCTGGGTTTTGGAGGAGGAAGAGGGGGAAAGAAAATTACAGGCAGAGAAGGGCTGAGGTAGCAATGAAAGTGCCTTTGTAGACAGGCAGGAGACATGATCTCTACTGTTTGGAACTGAGCTCTCTTCTTGGTATGTGGTTGCCAGCATCCCAAAGTGGCACAGCAGGTGTTGATATATGAGCTTTCGTCCTCTAGCTAAGTACCCTGGAAAAGTTACTTCGATCCCTGCTCTTTCTCTGTGGGATGGGGACAAAAATAATACTTAGCTTGCAGAGAGGGAGGGAGCTGAGGGCTGGCAGGTAGAGTGGTTTCGTGTTGTGGAAATCGTCTGAAATTCTTATGACTAAACCGTGTCCTCTGACCCTCCAAAACTTTGTGTGTGCCATTGCCTCAGCTGGAAATGCCTCCCCCTCCTTTTTCATCTGGCACACTGAGACTCAGCATGAACATCATCATCTCGGAGAAGCCTGTCCTGTTCCCCACCTCCCCCCACCCCGGCCCCCAGCACGGGGCCCACATCATCAGCCTGTGGGGCAGCCGCTCACTGCTGCAGTTGGGCCTGGAGTCCCATGTAGAGCACCTGCTATTTGGGGTGGTGAGCCTCTCTAAGACAGGCCTGGATGTTCTTCATACTGTGCTCCACCTACATGGCACAGAGCAGTTGGTTGGTAGGTGTTGGTGGAAAGAAAGAGGTGAGGAGAGAATGGGGTTCTGTCTCCCCAGGGGAAGCTGCAGATGTGGATCGACCTATTTCCCAAGGCCCTGGGGCGTCCCGGACCTCCCTTCAACATCACCCCGCGGAGAGCCAGAAGGTGACTTACCCCAGCCATAGGCTTAGAGCTGAGCAGGGTGATGGGATGCTTATAGCTAGACATGGGTGGGACCTGGAGGTCACTCTTGGGCCAGGTGTTGGGCCACGGGGCATCGCTTTTGTGTGGGCCTGGCCAAGTGCCCAGCCAGGCAAGTATCAGGGTCTTGTGGGATAAGCCAGCTTTTTGGCTTCTCAGTCAAGGACTGCTGTCCTTTTGGTGGGAAATCCGTGTGGACTTAAGCCATTCTTCTCCACAGGTTTTTCCTGCGTTGTATCATCTGGAACACAAAGGACGTGATCCTGGACGACCTCAGCATCACAGGGGAGAAGATGAGTGATATTTATGTGAAGGGGTAGGGAGTCATCTGCCTTCTCACCTGTCCCAGTCCCATGGTATTGCCCTGCTCCCTCTGGGGTGGTGGAAAGGGGGAGCTCCTGTGTAGGGAATGGGGAACCAGAAAGAAAGGAGGGCCTGGTGGGCGTGCTCTCTGCCTTTGGTGAGACTTTCTCCCATGGGATTGCTTCTACAAAAATCTTTGGGTTGAACTTCCAAGGTTTGAGGATGTCCCTCAAGAGAGATGTTAGAATGTTTTAAAATTAATGGCACATTTTGGTGCTTCGTGGAGATTTCTGGGGAATGGGTTTTGCTTTACCCTCTACCAAGTTCATTTACCTCCGTAATTCCTCATTTGTCTGAGTTGGGCATGCATGTTGTGGTGGAAGCCTTACTTAGAAATGTTCTCTAAAATGTTGTCCAGTTGGATGGTTGGCTTTGAAGAGCACAAGCAAAAGACAGATGTGCATTACCGGTCCCTGGGAGGTGAAGGCAACTTTAACTGGAGGTTCATTTTCCCCTTTGACTACCTGCCAGCTGAGCAAGTCTGCACCGTCTCTAAGAAGGTGAGCGTCATGCCCACCCCCAGGGGTGCTAGTCCCAGGGGTTTCTCTTGTGGGTGTCATTGCCCTGGCAGCGTTGCCCCTCCCCAGCACCCACCCCCCACCAACGTTGGAGTCCCTACGGCCACCCCTGCCTGATGACCATCGCCAGTGCCCCGTCACCTGTCTCCCCACCTGCATTTTTGCCACTTCTATCATTACTGCCATCATGAGGATCACTACCCCTACAACCACACCTGCACTAGTACTACAAACAGCGTATGTTACTCCATCCAGATCCTGAAACTACTGCTGTCTTCCCTACTTCAGACAAACCAGGCAGCAGGCAGGGCTGCAGGGTCAGAGTGGGAAGAACATTCGAAGGACACCCAGCATGGCTGTCGAAGGGGCAGTTGAGGAGACCCCATAGAGAGAGCTTCCCAGGAAGGCTGGCCTTGCCTATGGATTGGCTTGTCCACGGGACTGGGGTTGCTTAGCTAAGCCCCTCCTGCTTTGTCATCGTGCACATTTCTGAGTCTGGTGCCTGTGGTCACTGTCCAAGCTGGGCAGTTCCTGGGTGCAGCTCAGGCCTTCCAGGCCAGAAGCCCTTGTCTTCTTTCCTCCCTGAGCTCACTGCAAGCTGCAGGCCCCTGAGGACCTGATGCATTAACTGGAGGATGGAGGTGGGTCCTGGGACCTCAGCATCTCCTCATTGAGGTCTCATCTGGGTGGTAAAGTCTTGTCTTCTGCAGTAGGCAGATCCTGAGGCAGACAGCTTCCTTCTGGGTGGTCCTGCACCTTCCCTTGGGGAGAGCCCCCAGAGCACAGAGAGGTCTCATAGCCAAGCTGACTGCAGGTGGAGAGCACCTCTGTTGGAGCTTCTGACCACCTGCATCCCACCGAGAACCCTTCCACCTCGAGGTACTCTCTATTGGGCAAAGTGAATGCCTCTCTAGTGTTTAGATGAGATTTCCTTCCCAAAGTGGCACAAGGCTTCAAGCCACCAAACTTCTGTGACTTCTTTCCTGAATGGTCGAGTGTCTCATGAAGGGTGTCTCTATATACTCATGAAGTATATAGAACATACTTCCTGGGCACTGCTGAAGTCTTAGCTCTCTTCATTTCATCCTCCCTGCATGACCCCTGCCCAGCCTGACACACAGGATCATCTGCATTTTAGAGAAACCAAAGTGTTCCAGTGAACATTCTGAAACCATCAAACCAAAGAAAATAGGGTTAAACAAGGTTAAATGAATGCTTTCACCTGGATATTGCTTGCACAGTGCCTACCAGAAGGCAGAATTTAGCAACAGACTTGGGTTCTGTGCAGTCAAGGACAGCCCCAGTCTCTTTGTAGGTTGAATCTTGTTTGTCTTTGCTCAGAGTGTTTGTCTATTACAAGTTGTTTCCATAACAAAGCAGTTGTGGTGTTTGTTGGGGAAGAGCTCCAGATCAAACACACACTTCTTTTTGCTGTGGGCAGAGGGAGCACTGGGGCCGGGGAGTGGGGCCTCCATGTCTGGTGCTCCGCACGCCCAACAAGGGGCTAGGTAATGGATGGGAAACCAGGCTGAGAGGTGCGGACTGGCCTGCTTCAATGGGAGGCGGTGCTACCCTGTTCATTGTAACAGGTGGAGATGTACTCAAGGAGGCATGGGGAGCAGAGGCTGTTTTCTCTACAAAGTAGGAGGAGGGAGAATCTCCTGGCACTTTTTGGCAGATGACTTAAGTGGAAAAGGCTGGAAGTAGTCATTGTGCTGAGCGAGGGAGCGAAGGGGGGTAGAGCAGAGAGGGAGAGAAAGGAAGAAGGGGAGGGAGAGAGAGCTAATTGTGATGCTAGGATGGTTACCTGGAAGTGCCGAGGGCCCAGGTGAAGTTGCTTGTTAAGATTTTGAGATGGTTTGATTCAGGCAGTGAAGGGAGTTTGATCTCTCTGTGATAGGCACTGGGAAGGCGGAAGAGAATTGGGCTGACCCATTGTAGCATTGCCCATAGGCGAGGGTCAGGCCTGGAAGAACCTGGAAGCCCAGAAGGGCTGCTGGGGTGGAGAGAAGGAAGAGGAGTCAGGCAGTCCAGGAGAGGCCCCCCAGGGGCAGGGCAGGGGGAATGGATTTCTGTGGGGTGCCACGCCCCAGGAGAGTGTACCTGAAAGGAAGGGTGGAAGAGGAGGCTCTGGAGTCTGGAGTCAACCAGAAGAGTGAGGGAGGACATGGCTTGGCCTGGGAAGAGCCAGTCGGTCGTTCTGTGGAAGAAGGGGCCTTGGAGGCAGGTGGAACTGTGTCCATAGTGGGGCACCAATAAGCTGGTCTGGGCCAAAGGACTGAGTCTGAGGGTGGGATGGTGCAGGGGTACAGCACAGCCCCTGGGCTCCCCAGTCCTGCCACAGAGCCAGCCTTCTGCCGAGGGGTTCAGGGCCTCTGGCAGGCAGGCCCTCCGGGGACCCCATTAACCAGACGAGACTGTCGTAAAGCACAAGGGTCTCCTTTCATCCGGCCGCTTTGAACCGCCGCTGGTTGCCCCGGCCTGGCTCCCCACCTGGAGCCCAGCACACCCACTGGGGCCTGCTTGCGAGTCAGGCACCCACCCTGCAAATAAACAGCTAGTAAAAGGGCCCAGACCGGGAGCGTAATGAGCGCTTGGGACCTGGAGGGCCATTCCCCAGGCTGGAGCCCCAGCCCAGCTGCTCCCACCAGGGGCTGTTTGAACCTCTGGCTCATTACTGAGCCCATAAACCGGGCCGGCCAGAGGAATGGAGGATGCTGGCGGCCTGTGCAGGCGGGCCTGCGAAGCTGGCCATAAAAGCCCCGCCAGAGAAGGGAGGCACCTGCAGGAGGGCTGGGGCCCGGAAGAGGGGAGGCACCAGACGGGGGCCAGCTGGGGGCCCGAGCCCCTCGCCAAATCAGGCAGTAGGCCAAGCTGCAGTTGTGTGCTTTGCAAGGTGACTGTTCCTTGCAGGGCCTGGTTTGTGGTTCAGGAGCTCTGTGGGTCTGCATGACCCGGGATGGCCACTCAGTAGGCACAGCCCCGGCTAGGCAGCCAGGCTGCGGATACAGGGCACTCAGCGGCAGGCAAACCCTATGGGATCAGGAGTTCTCACTGGCTCCCCATGGAGTCTGTCTCCTGAGACTCGGGCCAGGCCCCTGCTGTGACCTGGCACTCAGGATCTGGCACCCACTGTCTGCAGGATCGTCATAATGGTTCCTGTCCTTGCCACTCACTCAGGAGAAACTACAATGAGACGAGAGAACAAGCATGAGTGGGAAAACCCAGTGACAGTCATATGGATTGAGCAGGGCTGAACACAGGCCTCAGCATGCCTATCTTCATCCTTCAGCTGCTCTAATGAGGCCTCTGGGGGAAGAAGCCCACATTATTGCTGGTCCAGGCTGAGTGGTCAGAGGGGGGTGGGGTGGGGAGAGCAGAAGGGTAGGGAACTTCCCAGCCCTGGGGTCTTTGGGTTTGTCCCAAGGCAAGCTCTTGGAGATAAAGATGGGGTGGGATGCCAGGGAGGAGCTGGGGTTATTGTTCCCTTAAGTCAGCTCCTTATAGCAGTGTGTCAGGGGGTCCTTCTGGTGACAGCTAGGATGGGGTGGGGGCACCAGTTTCTCAGTCAGCCAACCCTGTCCCCAAGAGCACTTGAGCAAAGGAAGATTTAGAGGTGAAAGCAGGACTCTGGAACCTGACTGCCTGGCTTTGAATCCTGGCTCGTCACTTCCTAGCAGTGTGACTGGGGCAGGTCCCTTGCTCTGGTTTCCTCGGCTGTAAGGACAGCATCTCCCTTATAGGTTGTTGGAAGGATAAATGAGCTCATAGTGGTAAAGGGCTAGAACATAGGAAGTGCAGGTTAATATTATTATTAGCTGTCAGACCTTGGGCACATTCTTAACTTCTCCAAGTCTCTGCTTCATCATCTGTAATATGGGAATGAAACCTCTGCCCGTGGCACTGAGCGGCTTAAATGAGCCGCGTCATGTGAAGCCAGCCTGTGTGGTTCCTTCATGGGTCCTTGAACACTGTCCACCGGCATCTTAGCAATCTTCCCACCTGGACCTGGCGCTGGCAAGTCCCTAACAGATGTCCCATTCACTGCCTTCTCCAGGCAGCCTTCCGGGCTGTTTCTGTCTAATCATGCTTCCCTGCTTCTTCCTTTGGGCCAGGATGCTTTCTGGAGGCTGGACAAGACTGAGAGCAAAATCCCAGCACGAGTGGTATTTCAGATCTGGGACAATGACAAGTTCTCCTTTGACGACTTTCTGGGTGAGCACCGTTTCCAGTCAGCACCTTTCTGCATGTTGGGAGTGGACCTAGAACCCCTACTTTTGTGTGTGTGTGTATGTGTGTGTGTGTGTGTGTGTGTGTGTGTGTGTGTGTGTATGTGCTATTCTTGGGAAGGCTGGCAGGAGGAGCAGTCCTACTTTCCGTCCTCTGGGAGCTCAGGGTCACTGCTCCCCAGTGCTGAGCAAGGTCTGTAATGCAGAGGAGTGCCCAAGTGATCATAGTGGCCTGTAGGGGGATGGGGGGTGGCATTGCATGCTGGGCTACATCGGATGGTAGGAGTCAGGTAAGGAAGGCAGGAGAGCACAGGTCAAAGGCAGTGCAAACAGGAGCTGGATGTCTGGCCTTGACGGGATGCCCCCACCTCTACCCCTGTCTAGACGGGGCAGCTTGGGCCCAGCGAGTGAGGAACCCTCTTTGCCCTTGTGCCTGAGTGATGAGTGAATGAGCTGTTGTGGCTCCATCCTCTGGGCCCCCAGGCAGGCTTCTGGTCTGGAAGAGGTGGGAAGAAACCTGAGCTGGGAGCAGGGAGTGCTGGGCTGGAGGATGTGGTAAAGACAGGGTGAGACATGGGGCGAGGAGGATGGTCGTAGGGGCCAGGAGGTGGGACTTGAGTAACAGCCCTGTCACAACTTGCCAGAGTTACCCAGAAAGTGTGGTCTATCCACACAGTTGGATATTACCCACAGAAAGAAAGGAAATACAGGTCCACGCTACAACCTGGACAAACCTTGAAAACATGCTAAGTGAAAGAAGCCAGTCGTGACAGGACTTGTAGCATGTGATTCCGTGTATATGAATTGTCCTCAGTAGGCAAACGCAGAAAGAGAAAGTGGCCATGTGGTTGCCGGGCATTGGCAGGAGGGGAATGAGTGACTACTAATGGGTCAGTGGTGTAAAACCCCTGAGTTTTACACTTTAAAATGGTTAAATTGGTACATTTTATAGGAGTTTTAATTCAATTAAAAAAAAAAAAAAGTGGACCTTGTGAAAAAGGCAGCCTGGGAAGTCAGGAGTCCTGAATTGTCAGCCCACACTGCTACTGGGAGCAGGGTGGCTTTGAATGCATCACGGAGCCCTTCTTGGTGGCCCTTGATTGCAGAAAGGTGAGCTGGTCTTTGCTGAGCCCTTGGGCCCCTGCAGGGGGAGTGCTAAGGAGCAGCTTCAGCAGGGGTGAGGAGGAGGCCTGCCTACTTTTCCATCTCTCCTGCCCCTGCCACTCCCTGCCGGGTCACCCACACACTCAGAGGACCCGAGGGTTGTTGTAGGGCTTCACTGGAAAAGATTCAGGCTGTCAAAATCATGGCATCCAGTTGGACTTTTGTTCTTTTACTGATTTATCTGCAGTACATAATTCCCGTAGAAAATTGGAAAATACAGATCAACAGTGCCTCCTTTTATTTATGTATTAAAATTTCACTACCCAGAGTTAACCTCCACTCATATGTTAGCATGTATTTCATATATATGCAACCACATGTATGTTGTATATGTATTTATACACACATATAATCATGTATACATAAATGGGATATATATATATATAAATACACACACACACACACACACATATATATGGCAGAATGAGTTTTATCACACATATGTTTTCTATCCTAGCTTTTTGGAAAACTTAATATTTCAAGAACATCCTATCTGTTGGTAGTTGTCTGCTTACATTTATATTTGCATCATCATACTTAAGTCTTGCCTGTCCCTGAGCCCTGTTCAGCCTAACCAATCTTCTCTTGGTAGGCACTCAGCTCATCTTTAGATCCTCCACTATGAACGATACCTTTAGGCACACAGCTCTGAACCCTTTGTACATACCTTTCCTGAATTGTAAGTAGGTTTTTAGAGTCTTTGTACATTCTCGTGGCTTTTGAAATATTTTATTCAGTTGTTATTCGATTTTTACACTGACATTTTACTCCCCATATGTGCCCTTTTTGTATAAGGGAGCCATTTTCCCTAAATTTTTGTTATCAATGTTATCTTTTCTGAAAACATTGCCTACTTGACACCTCATTTTAATTTTTGTTTGCATCTCTTCTTTACTTGTGAGGTAGAACTTTAAAAATATATTTATGACCCATACTATTAGTGAGATTTTATTTTCATGTTTTTGTTTATCTTTGATTTTTTATTTTCAGAGCTTTTTACATAGTAAGGACACAAGAATCATTACAAATGATTCTTCCCCTTTCTTCAACTGCTTTTTAATTTTTTTATGGAGGCTTTTTTGCTTACAGACTTAACAGTTTTTTTTGGCATCATTCTCTCAGGCTTTTCTTTATGAGGTGAGGCTTCAGAAAATTAATTTTAAAAAGAAAAACAAAGAAAGCTGCATTTTTACTGAATGAGAAAATAGTGTTCAAAATTAAACAAAACAGGTTCATCTTTTGTTTTTAAAAATAAAAATAAAACCATTAAAACTACCACTTTTAACTTCACAAGATTTCTTTTTTTCTCCTTCATGTGTTTCTAATTACATATTTTGCTTTTTAAAAATATTTATTAAAGTAATAGCTAAGATCTGTCATCTTGCCATCCAGAGATTATACAATGTTTCCTTACAGTCTTTTATGTAGATCATACTGGGATAATTTTTTTAAGTTTATTTTTTATTGGTGTTCAATTTGCCAACATATAGAATAACACCCAGTGCTCATCCCATCAAGTGCCCCCCTCCGTCTCCCAGTCACCTCCACCCCCCGCCCACCTCCCTTTCTACCACCCCTTGTTCATTTCCCAGAGTTAGGAGTCTCTCATGTTCTGTCTCCCTTTCTGATATTTCCCACTCATTTTTTCTCCTTTCCCCTTTATTCTCTTTCACTACTTTTTATATTCCCCAAATGAATGAGACCATATAATGTTTGTCCTTCTCCGATTGACTTACTTCACTCAGCATAATACCCTCCAGTTCCATCCACATCGAAGCAAGTGGTGGGTATTCGTCGTTTCTAATGGCTGAGGAATATTCCATTGTATACATGGACCACATCTTCTTTATCCATTCATCTTTTGATGGACACTGAGGCTCCTTTCACAGTTTGGCTATTGTGGACATTGCTGCTATAAACATCGGGGTGCAGGTGTCCCGGCGTTTCACTGCATCTGTATCTTTGGGGTAAATCCCCAGCAGTGCAATTGCTGGGTCATAGGGCACATCTATTTTTAGCTCTTTGAGGAACCTCCACACAGTTTTCCAGAGTGGCTGCACCAGTTCACATACCCACCAACAGTGCAAGAGGGTTCCCCTTTCTCATACTGGGATAATTTTGTGTATACACACACACGTGTATGGTTTAATATCTTGATTTTTTCTTAATGTTATATTAGGACTATATTTACTATGGGAAATAAACATTCTTTTTCATTTAAAAAATATTTTATTCGTGAGAGAGGCAGAGAGAGGCAGAGAGACACAGGCAGAGGGAGAAGCAGGCTCCATGCAAGGATCCCAAAGTGGGATTTGATCCCAGGACCCCGGGTTCACGCCCTGAGCTGAAGGCAGATGTTCAATCACTGAGCCACCCAGGCATTCCACATTCATCTACATTTGAGGGATGGAGAGACATGGCAGGGGGATAGATAGATGAATGCTCATACAGAATTGAATGAATGGATGGACAGAATAACAGCCTGATCAATGGATAGATGTAGTGCTCAACAAATGGCAGCTGTGGAGGGATGGGGTTAGTTAGACCACAGTGGATGGGTAGGTGGAGGGATAAGTGGATAAGTGGAAAGAAAGAAAACCCATCGGTGGATACTTACAGTAACTGAGCATTCCACACTGAAAAAATCTAATCTCTTTTGCATGGTATTCAAGAATTTCTTTAATTTGGCCTCAGAAAACATTTTTTAGATTTATCTTTCTCACTTAATCCCTTCAGCAGTTTATGCTCCAGTCCCATTGACTTCATCATGTTGTTGTGATTGGATTAGGTGAAACCACATGAAATTGCTGTTTTTATAGGTCAAAGATAGTTGAATACCATTTTCATATGGTTCAACCAAAAAGATGGAGCTATATAGGGAGATGATTGATAAAATGGACGAGTAGATAAACGGTATAGAAAGATGCTGCTTGGAGAACTAGGCAGGCAGATGGAAAAATGGGTGGATGAAACACAGTGAGATACCACTTCACATCTCCTAGATGACTCTAAAAAAGCAAAAACAGAAAATGGAAAACAACAAGTGTTGGAGAGGATGTAGAGAAATTGGTACTGCTGCTGTGGAAAACAGTTTGGCAGGACCTTGAAAAACCAAACACAGAAATTACCATATGACCTAGCAATTCTATTCTCATACCCCAAAGAATTGAAAACTGAGGCTGAGACACTTGCATGCCAATGTTCAGAGTAGCATGATTCACAATAGTCAAAAGGTAGAAACAACCATCGACAGACAGAATGTGGTCTCTCTGTACCATGGACCATCATTCCACTATAAAAAGGAATGAAGCACTAATACATACTTCAACATGGATGAAACTGGAAAGCATGCAATATGAAATAATCCAGACACAAAAGGAGAAATATTTTAGGATCCCGCCTACATGAAATATCTCAAATAGGCAAATTCATACAGAAAGGAGATTAGAGTATCTCAGGGACTGAAAGGAAGGGGTATGGGGAGTCATTGCTTAATGGGGACAGATTTTCTGTTTGGGAGGATGAAAATGTTTTGGAAATAGGTAGTGGTGCTTGATTGCATGATGATTGTGTGAATGTAATTAATGCCACCCAATTATACATTTAAAAATGGGTAAAGTGACAAATTTTATGTTATATATATTTTACCACAATAAAAGCAATTTAAAAAAATGGATGGATGGATGTAGACAATGGGTGAATGAATGGATTTGTACAACGTAAGCTGAAGTTGAACATGCAGGAAGCTTCGTGAAGGGTGAACCAGTAAGGGTAGATAACTGAGCATATGGATGCATGAGGAGTTGGATGCCCAGCTGTGTATGTGCAGTGAGAGGCAGTGGGTGGGGAAGTGGAGAGTTTGTGGGATCTGACCTGTGGCTAAGCCCATGGATCCAAGCAGAGGACGTGATAGTTTTTCCTGAAACTGCCCAGCCCCGGGATAGCCCCAGGCTGGCAGTGATTGAGAAACCCTCTGCCAAAGAACCCCTCTCTGCTGCAGGCTCCTTGCAGTTGGATCTCAACCACATGCCCAAGCCTGCCAAGACAGCTGAGAAGTGCTCCTTGGACCAGCTGGATGACACTTTCCACCCGGAGTGGTTTGTGTCCCTTTTTGAACAGAAAACAGTTAAGGGCTGGTGGCCCTGCGTAGCAGAAGAGGGCGAGAGGAAGATCCTGGCAGTAAGTGGGCTCCCTCTAGCCTGGTGCAGGCAGCCGACTGGCTTCTTCTGTAGGGATTACTGGGCACGTACTGGGCGCTCTCCCTCTCTCCTACCCTGCCTCTCCTGTCTTCCAAGGCGCTGTCATGGTTCTCTTCTAGTTCCCAGCCTTCAGCAACTTGAGGTTTGCATCCCAGGAAGCCTATTTAAATGGAAAGATACTCTTAACTCCTGTGGACATTGTTTAATTTATACTCTGCTCCTTGGCCTCTGGGGATTGTGTCTTCGGCTCCTCCTCGGCTCCTCTCCAGCTCCCCTCTGGCCCGGGCTCTCCATGGAGGACTGGGGGAGTGTTTCTCCCACTGGAGCAGGATCCTTCCAAGGACCATCCTTGTACTACTCTCCTCACCCAGAGGTCTGCTCAGGGGTGCCATGGCACTGGGGAGGATTGTCCTTCCTCTGGAGAGGAAGTGAATCCCTGAAGGTTTACTGAGAAAGTGCAGGCAGATGGCCAACCCCTAAAGTGGACCTGAAATAAAATACCCTTGTTGTAGAAGGAATTATAACACTTATTAAGAAGACTAGCACCTCAAAAGAACAACCAGCAAAGATAATACACAAGAGAAGTAGAAATGGCCATTAAACATTTAAAAAGTTTCATTCCTCCTAGTAATTAAAGGAATAATTTTAAATGTGAAAACATTTTTGCCTATTAAATTAGACATTAAAGAAAAAAACACCCCTCAATGCTCATTGCTGGTGAAGACACAGAGGCAAGCCCCTCATTTACCTCTGCTGGGAGGGCTTTTACCATTAGGTTTTACCATTTTTACCATTTAGGGAAGCAATTTGGTAATATATAGCCAGGGATTTAACAATATTTATGCCCTTGGATGCTGTCATCCCACTTTTCAAAATTTCCCCTAAAGAAATAAACAGACACAATTAAAAGTGTAGGCTCTGGGGTGTTTTTTTGCAGCATTATTTATAACATCAAAGAGTTGGAAACAACCTAAATGAACCAAAATAAGTAGTTTACTAAATAAATTATGGTCAACCATCCCATAGAATGTTTTACAGCCATTAAAAAACAAGCTTTAAAGAATATATGATTATATAGTGAAACATATTTCTAAGTGAAAGAAGCAAGCTCTGGTACGATATATACAAAGGGAGATATTGCATATACTGGCAGAGGAAAATAGCTCTGGTACATAAAAATATGAATGGTGCTGGTCTCCACATAGTGTAAGTAGGGCTGATTTTCTCCTTATACATTGCTGTAGTTTCTAAATGTTCTACAAGGAGCAGTAGTGCTTTTTTTTTTGTTTAAGATTTTATTCATGAGAGACACAGAGAGAGGCAGAGATATAGGCAGAGGGAGAAGTCCCGATGTGGGACTCGATCCCAAGACTCTGGGATCATGCCCTGAGCTGAAGGCAGACACTCCCCCATGGAGCCCCCCAGGTGCCCTTCAGTAGTGCTTTTGTGATCAGAGTAACCCTATATCTTAAAACAAACAAACAAATAAATAAAGTGGCTCTTATGTCTGTTCTGGCCGGATTCCTCTCCAAGCCATGACACAGAGCCTTTGTGCACCTGACCAGGTCCCCTCTGTCCCTTCAGGGCAAGCTGGAAATGACCTTGGAGATCGTAGCAGAGAGTGAGCATGAGGAGCGGCCTGCTGGCCAGGGCCGGGATGAACCCAACATGAACCCCAAGCTCGAGGACCCAAGGTTAGTGCCCAGTCCTTGACCCCTGATGCCCAGGGGGCCAGGAGGGATGGTTTAGGAGGCAGCCACCGCATAGTCATGCAGAAGTCACAAGGTCCAAATGACTCAGGGGGGATGTGACTTGTCCACAGTCATATGAGAAGTTAGGATCAGGGGACAGGCATCCTTTCAGAAATGCTCTTCAGCTAATATGAGAAGCAGGGGCTGCTGGGTAGGTATTGGTTGTGTGCCGAGCATGTGGTCATGTGGTAAATGTATGCAGTGGTATGGAACCTCCCTGATGGGTGGTTATTATCTCCATTTTACAGATGAAGAAACAATGTTAGCAAAGTTAAATAAGGTCATTCCACCTGGAAAGGGAAGCTGAAATTCTCACACCTGCTCTGATTCTCTCTGGAGCCCAATCAAGGTTTTTGCCTTGGCCCGGCTGCCTTCCGGGGCTCACCTGTGGTGTCACTGTGGCTTTCAAACAGCCTTCCAGCCTTCATTTTCCCATCTCTGAATCCCTGTCTTCCCTACCTCATAGGCTGCTAACGGATATAGACCAATCCAATGGATGTAGAGGCCTTGAGGGCAGTTACTAGGGCCGGGAGGATGGCTGTGGGGGCAGCGGTGAGAGCTGCATCTGGCCACCCCACAGGCTGGCTCAGGTCAGACTTGGCACAGATGGGCCATTTATCATGGTGATTCCCTAGTGCTGTGGGGCTGGCAGAGCTGTGAGAGGCATCCCTGCCCAAGGCTTTTGGGATCTGGGTGAAAGGCAAGAGAGCCCAGGACACCCAGTGATGTGCACTCTGATGTTACAACAGCCATTGTTGAGACACAACATCCTGCATGCTCTCGGAGTTGGCAGGTGACCTAGGGAAGGTTTCAAGGTTCTTGGCTGTGAGTGGGAGAAAGCCAGTTTTCTGGGTTCACTTCCCATCATCCTTCCCTGATCATGGACCAGCCATGTGCATGTAGGTGGGTGCTTTGGCTCAGCTGGGGCTCAGGGGGCTGTCACTCACCTAATGTGCCAGCCCCTTGAAGCTCTGCCCAGCTCCCACATCTCTAGCTGGGAATTAAGTTCTGGGTCAGGGAGAGGAGCTGGTGGCTGAGAGCTGGGTCTCGGAGGGTGCCTAGGGCTGGGTGATGCCAAGAAGAGGAGGCAGCATGGACAAGGCTCCCACTGGAGCAAAGGCTCAGAGGACAGGGGAATGGAGAGGGAAAGTACTGGGGCACTGAGGCTGGGCTGGTCCTGGGGGCCAACTGTGGAAGGCCAGGGTGGTTTGGGAGCAGGGTTTGGAGAAGGCAGCCCAGGTAGGGGATGCCTCGCTGACCTCTGGGGTCTCACTTCCAGGCGCCCTGACACCTCCTTCCTCTGGTTCACCTCTCCATACAAGACTATGAAGTTCATCCTGTGGCGGCGGTTCCGATGTGCCATTATCCTCTTCATCATTCTCTTCATCCTGCTACTATTCTTAGGCATCTTCATCTATGCTTTCCCGGTGAGTAGGCCTGAGGGGGAGGCCCAGACACTGTCTTGGAGGATCCTCTGGTCTGATGAGGGAGACAGAGCCCCCACTCTGGGGAGTCCCCAATCTGGGAGAGACAAAGTCCTGCCCTTGGGGCAAAGTCCTTCTCTTCGTCCAGTGGGAGAAACTGAGTTTTTGCCTTCAATGGGGAGACATAGCTGTGCTAGGCAAGCCCCTAGACTCTGTCATCAACATTGGCAGAAGGTGAGGCTCCTTGGGCAGGGGTGGGCAGTGGGCAGGGGAACTTTCTTGATGGATTATGTTGAAGTGGGTCTGGAAGGGAAGGGTAGGTATGGATGGCAGGGCTGAGGTGAAAACCCTTCTGTTCATAAGAATGGCACCTGTTGATGTCCAGAGGAAGGGAGGCCCTAGTGCTGGGATAGGGTCTCACTGTCTGCCTGAGGACCTTGATTGAGTGTGTCCTGCCTCTTGCGGTGGGGTGGGTATGGGGGAAGGTGTGGGCAGGCCCAGGAGCCTCTCTCCAGGGCACGTTGGTGATCGGGGTAGGAAGCCAGCTGACACCTGGCAAGGAGCTGTGGGGCCAGTCTACCAAGGGCTGCTATACCACCAGCTCCGCTGGGCTCCTCCCAGAGAGGAGTAGCAGGACCTCACCTTTGTTTCCTGTCTGTGCTTCCCTGCCCTCACAGATCATCAGGGAGCCCCAAAGATGCTCCAGCTCCCCACCCCACTGTGTCTCTGGAACCTCAGAGTGTGAAGTGTTCCCAGGCTGATTCCTGATTTTTAATGTTCTTTACATTTTTTTACAAAACTTTTTCATATTTAAATGTCAAATTGATAAAAAAAAAAAAAAGTAGAGAGAATGGCATGATCAACCCCATGTCACCCTGATTCTAATGGCAAAGAAACAGACACCCAGTGATGGAAGGGACTGGCTCAGGTCTGCACAGCAATCAGCACAGTTCTGGTCCTCGGTTCCAGCCATTGCAGGCCTCTGTCCCTATCAGCACCAGGCTGCTGGCCAAGGGTGCCGTCCCCACAGCAGGCACTGGGATTGACAATCTGCTCTGGGATTGACAATTACTTGTCTGAGTGCTCTTTGCTTTGTGAATCCTCCAGAGGACAGGGAGGATGGAGAGCTCTCTCCCACTGTGGCTGGCGGGGCCTTATATGAACAGCATGCATCTCCTACCAGGAAGACAGTTAAAACCACAAAGCCATCCCCTTCAGTCCCTAATATCATGGACTGTGAGGAATAGCAGGGGTACCATCTGTCCAGGCCCCAGCTACTCTCTGGGCCATAAGTGACAAAGGAGGGTCTGGAGCCGGAATGGCTGATGTGTCCAGCTGCAGGCCAGGCCCTCCAAGCTGCCTGTGGTCACCTGGAGTGCCCTGCTGAAATGTGTTCTGGGAAGAGTCACAGGCAGTTGGCTAGCTATGGCTGTGGTCTAGGGGAGGGTCCAGGTGGTAGGGACCTGAAACATGTGCAGTTTGGCGGGGGCCTCTTGAAACCAAGGAAGACCAAAGTCACAAAATCACCAATCTGGGGCCATGGAAGGGCATGTGCAATGTGGCAGCTGTGGATCCGGACTCAGGCTCAGACTCTGCCTCAGTATCTCCCCCGATTTGGGCAGGCCTGGGTTGCTGAGCCAGGGAGGCATGGCTCCCCTCGCTGGCCTGTCCTCAGGCTTCCCTCCTCTCATTTTGGGTATATCTGGCTGCCACTCAGTTCAGGTGAGGACTTCCTTAAGCACAGCATGTGTGGTGGGGTTGAGGGAGTAGGTGACGAGCTCTGTGCTGCCAGGGAGTGTGGTTCTTGGGGAGACACAGCGAAGCCAGTGAAGGAGGGATGGGGCTCCATCCTGAGGCTCGGGCCAGGGGAGTTTAGGCAGAGGAGAGCTGGCTCAGACCCTCACTCTGCAAGGAGGTGGTCTGAGGAGCAGCAGCGGCGGTCCCAGGCTGCTGGTCAGAGACGCAGGGTGCTGGACTGGCCCTGGGTCTGTTGGAGGGAGCCTGCCTTGGACACACGGAGGTTTGCCCCGCTATGTAGGATGGGGCTCTGTGCCTGGAGCGATGTTGGCGAGGCTCCAGTGTTGCCAGTGACCTCCTGGGTGACCTGGGCGAGGCTCTCCTAGCCACATGGGGAGGGGCTGGGCTAGCACTGCTTGGACCTGCTGTGACTAGGACTGGGGTCAGGGGAGTTCTTTTACCTTCCCTGGGGGTGCTGCATCTCAAGCTAGCCTTCTCCTGAAGAGCTGAGGGGAGGGCAGGGGCAGGTCCCAAGTGTCATCACTGCCATTCTGTGACTAGCTCCAGCTGGGTGGCAGGCCAGGCCTTCAGGGACCCAGGGAAGGAGGGCCTGCTCCCTGGCCGGGGCGGGGGGAGAGAAGATTTCCAGTCACTGCCAGCCTGTTGTCCTTCCTTACTTTTGGGCAGCCTTAGCCTCAGTCCCTGTGGGCAGGAGCGGAGGAGCACTTTGACAACAGCCCTTGTCAGAGCCCTCCCCTGTCTTGTCCCCCAACCGTGGCATCACTCTCCTTGAGTCCTTCTGGAAATCGTCCTCTTGCAAATACCAACTTTGCCTCCCTCTGCCGGAGCCGCACGCGAGGGCCAGATCCCCGGGGAGGGTCCAGGTCTAGAGGGGCGGCACAGGCCTGAGGCTGCAGACCTTTTTTGTGTGTAGCTCTTTACTACAAGCTGGGCACATCCTGCTTCCCTCCAGCCAGTTGCCCAGTCACCTAATAGGGCCCAGATCCTCACCGGGCTTTTAGGCCTTAGGGGCAAGGGGTCTGGTGGAGAGGGACCCGAACAAAGCCAGGGCTGCAGCCCCTTGGTCGGCCTAACTCCCCACCCTCTTGGAAATTACCTTGGGAGGGGGACGTGGAGGGCAGCCTGTCTGATCCTCCCGGCTCCCCCCACGAGAGCCAGCCGGGAGCAGGGCCAGTGTGGGGAGGCAGGAGGCGATCTGGCGGGGAAGGAGCGGTGGCTTTGTTTCCAGACTTGGCTTTCCCGGGCCGGCGCTGGGGAACATACTGTCCCAATTAGGAGCCCTGTGTTGTGTTGTATGTGTTTTCATGGTTTTTTGGGGGGAGGAGTGGGGAGGGGAGATTCCTGTCAGTCCTGCAGCAGGCAGGGCTTAATCAGGGGTGACCCATCTCTAGCGCTGACCTGCGTGGTAGGTCGCCCCCATACACCCCACCCTGCAACCCTCTCTCTGTTTTCTGGATGGCACTTGTGGTGGCCAGTGAGTCCATGTGGGTTCCTGTGTGGGGCCCATGGGAGGGGGGTGGCGAGAATTATGGCCATGCCTTCAGGCCACCTGTCTGGTGGAAGAGACCACGGCATGCCTGCTTCTGACCAGGACCTGGGTGATCAGAGTCTTCTTGGCAGGTGGTTGGAGCATGGAAGTGGGCAGAAGGCAGAGCAATTCAGGCAGCTGTGGCCCTAGGTGGGAGGGTGCAAGCAGAGTTTCAGGAGGGTGTGGGCTTGTGTGGTTGGCGAGAGCCCCAGTAGGTGGGGTGTTGAGCTGAGTGTGGTGCAGGGGGTGGTGAGGGTAAGGTGTGGGCAGGTGGTTGAGTAGGTGAGCCACCTTTCCCACCTCTTGCCCCCCCCCCCCCCCCCACCCCGGAGGCTGTCATCATGTGTTGCTGCCTCTTCCCTCCCTCCAGAACTACGCTGCCATGAAGCTGGTGAAGCCCTTCAGCTGAGGACTCTGGCCCAGGCCTGGCTGCCTTCTTCACCTACCTTCGCTGAGCTCCTCCAGACCTCCAGGCCTGACCAGGCTGCCAGGGTGGGCAGACAGACTGGCACATGCACCAAGAGTTGGTGCCATCGAGTGCTGGGATCATTGCTGTTTCATCATTTCTTTCTCCCCCAATCCAACCCTTTTTGGATCAGCCCATAGATATTTCAGTAAAAAAACCAGTTTGAACCACAGGGCCATGTTGGCTTATGTGTCCTTGTAGTACCTGAATGAGGTGTGACCGTGTAGGGTGGGGTGTCTGGCTGGGTGGGGTGCGAGTGGGTGCGAGTCATCTCTGGCTTGGTGTTCTGAGGGAAACTTTATCCTTTGACAAGATTGGTCAGGGTGGGTGGGTTTTGAGGCTCGGCGTCTGGTCTGCCTAAAGACCCATCATGTTCTGGTTCTCTGAGACATTCCCCTTCCCCGCCCCTCCCCACTTAGGCTTCTCCTCCTCCTTTCCCGGGCTTCGCTTTGCTTGGACGGGCAGTTACTATACCTTCTGCTTTCTTTGACCATGCCCAGGCAGAGGGTCCACTTTATACAGTTGGAGCACCATGGAAAGGGTTGGGACAGAAGCTCTCCAGGCAGGGAGGGCTGCTGGACCTTTGGCTGTGACCTTATCCCCCACAATTTTGGGATTTCTTGGACTCCCTAGCTCTGCTTCCTTACCCTGCTTCGAGATCTGGTCTGCACAAACACACCTTTTCCTTGTGGTCTGTAGCTTAGCATTAGTTCAGAGTCAGTTGTCTCCTGCATGAATCAGGCTTAATCTACGGGGGCAGCAGGAACATACTTAGAGAAAAAGCAAAGAGCACGAAAACATTGTGTTTCCAAAATAGAGGCCTCTGCTTCTCTCGCCCGAGGGGCTGGAACTCTGGAGCACTGCGCTGGCCGCCTCTCCTGTTTCCCAGGAGGGCTTCTCCTATTTCCCACTGTGAGTCTGCTCCCTTGGCCTGGGACCCAGACTGAAGCCCTGCCTTGTTTCACCTGATTGGCAGACTGGGGGGATTGGCACAGGACTGACATCCTGGACCCTTCTGGGTGAACTATACTTCCAAGAATGGTTCTCTCAGAGAGTGCTTCTCTCTTCAGGAAAGGTTCAGGCTGGAAGTGGCCCTCGATATTCAGCTGGGGAAGGAAGATCTGAAAGGCAGGGCAGGAATCATTCACTCATTAATTCATTCATGCTCTTCATTCATTCATTAAAGAAATGTGTGTGTGTGTCTGTAGCCATCTGTGCACCAGGCAAAGGGCTAGGCTCTAGAGATACAATGTTGATCAAGATAAACATCGGTTTGTCGAGATGGTTCCTGCCCTCCCACACCTCACCACTGAGTCAGAAAGGAAGACAGGTAGATAGGCAATTACATTGCGCTGATGGGTGAGCAGGGGTTACAGGGTCAAGGGCAGAGAGTGGAAAAGAAAATAGAGGGAACAGAGGGTGTGAAGACTGGCCATAGCCGGAAACCAGTTCAAAGATCTATAAGAATTTCCATGTGGGCACCGAGTTCTCAACCAGGGGCAGTTGTACCCCTCGAGGCATATTTGGCAGCTCCTGGAGATGTCTTAGATTGTCCTGGCTGGAGGTTGATTTGGGGTGGGGTGAGGGTGCTACTGGCATCCAGCAGCTGCTAAACATCCTTCAGTGCACAGAACAGCCCCTATCTCCCCAAAATAATTATCTAGTCCAGAATGCTGTTCCTGCTCCTGTTGAGAAACTCTGGCATAGAGATAGTGGATTCCAGAGATACTGAAAATTAGACTTGAGAGGCCCAGGGGATTGATTGGCTAGGGCTGGGATTGGGGTGGGGTGCCATAGGAGATACATGCCAAGTGGGATAAATCTCGATTTTCTGTCTTCATGACTGTTGGTACCATTCACGAAGTCCATTTTGACGAGGAAGTCCAGAAATATTTAGTGCAGAGTCACAATACCCTTCCTGCCCTCCATGTCTCCTTGCAGTGATGGTCTCTCTCCTCCCTTCTCAAAGTTCTAGAAAGCATCGTCTGCATTTGTGTCTCCCTGTCCACACCTCACACTCACTCCTCCGCCCACTGTTCTGACTCTGTGCCTGTGGCAGACTCTGCTATTCCTCCTTGCTCAAAGAATCCTGATACTACTCAGCTTTCTCAATGGCCAAGTACTGAGAGAGGAGCCGCGCCCCAGCCCTAGTGGGAGTTGTCTTCTTAGATCAGACCAATCACAGTGACATCATCCCCCTTGCCAGTGATTGGTTTAGGAAGACACAGGTGATTCATTTATGACCAGTGAGACCTGAGGGGAAAGTGGTGGTGGTGGTGGTGGTGGTGGTGGTTTTGGGGAGTGGGAAGCAGCTGGGAAAATTTTTAGGAGACTTTATGCCCAATAACAAAGAGCATGCAAGGAGGCTCATCTTCATCCTCTGCCTTTGAATCATGTTGTGGGAAAATGTTAATGACCTGAGCTCTGGCAGACATATTGTGATCATGAGGGGCACAAGCCTGAGGAAGGATGCCAGCACACCGAGGATGGCAAGGACCTGGTTCTCCATGAAGCTGTTGAGAAGGAACCAACTCTGGAACGGCTGCAACTTTTAGTCATCTTGCTACATGGGGTCATGAATACCTTATCTTTGATTGTGTAGTGTGCTACCCACAGCTGGCCGCATGCTCACGGGTCAATCTTCTGCTCTCTGGAACACTGTTTTTACTGCACTGCCAATAACCAGGGCTACGCTGTGCAGGCACCCCATCTCGGATGTCATACATTTATTATTTATTATAACAATTTTCCTACAGATGGCAGTAAAGTGTTTTGTTCTAATAAAATCAGTGTGTTACAATAGTTTTATCACAGATGTAAACTACCTTGAGGAAAGAGCACCTTTTTCCAATTCACACCGGGGTCCCATCTAGCCCCGGTTGTTAAAGCTGCAGCCACTTACCCTTCCAGCCTCTGCACAACAGCTGGCAGCACTGAATGTGCCTCTGGTTCGTGAGACACTTTAAATCTTTGGCTTCCATGACATCACAGAGGTCCAGCTTTCCTCCTCTCTGTTCTCCTCTCTTTCTAGGCATCCTTCTCTGTTGGTCTGCCGTGCTGCCCAAGCTGTGGCCGTGGCCCTTTATTACACTGCACACCTCCTTGGCCACCACATGCGTTCCTGTGGCTTTGATTGCCCTCCAGGGGCGACTGACCCTGGAATCCCTATGTCTAGTCCTCTTTCTGCTCTGTGCTGTAGCCATGTCATCCAGCGTCTTAGCCGGTGGGGTGGGGTGGGGTGGGGGGCATCTCCCCGGGAGTAATTCCCATGCACAGCAAGCTCGAGACTCCCACTCAACATCTCTGTTCTCCACCCCGTGAAAGCAGCTCCTGCCCTGCCCTTCCTTCCATACACTCAGTCACTGGAGCTGGACGCATGGGAAGCGTTCTTGGGACTTTCTTCCTCCTTCCCCCTTACCTAACACATCACCAAATCCCAGATTCTGGCTCTCGAGTCGCTCTGCATCAAGCTACTTCCCTCCCCATTCTCACCATTCCTGCTTGCAGTGAGGCCACCAGCAGGCTGGCCTCATGGAAACCCAAGAATCCTTCCTTTCGGTCCTCCTCCTCTCCACCCCCTGGCCCCATTGCCCACAAGCAGTGGAAAGGACCCTGGGATGGTTCTCCAGCATCCTCAGGAGGGAAGTCAACCATCTCTGGCTCCTCCGGAGGCCACTCCTTGCTTGCCTCTCTCATGTCATTTGCTGCTCTTCCCTCTGCTCTGCGGAGCTGAGCCAGGTACAGACCTGGCCTTGGCCCATCTCCTCTGGGGTGTCTACCCTGACCTGCTCTGGTGCGCAGCCCTCACTGAGATCAGGCTGACGTGATTCTCTGGGCCTCCCTGCCCCTAGTCTGTGCCCCCAGGGCTGAAATCGCATCACAGTCCTTCATGAGGTGTCTGCTTCCTTTGAAGAAGGAGCTTTGCTGGGTGTTTCACTGAAAGTTCTCTTGAAGTAGCCAGGCCCTCAGAGCCATTTAAGATGGGTTGTTATGTTCTGAAATTTGAGACCCATTCTGGCTGCAAGGTGGCGAATAACTCATCGGTTAAAAGGGGGGCTTGGGAAAACTCGATAAGCCTTTTGTATTCAGAATACTCAGCTCCCCACCTTTGGTTTCTCTGATGGTGTTTTGGAGAGAGGTGTTCTGCGTTCATGCGTGCACACACATGTGTGCATGCTCACACACACGTACACGCACACACCGTTTTCTGTTCCCTTTCCTGGACTGTGTGGATGGCCCAGCAGGGGTGGCAGGGAGGCGGGATGGACCGAGGGAGCTGTAAGCATAGCCCTGGCCTGCCCCGGGGCCCACACTCCCCTCCCCATTTTGCCTCCACCCCTAGGGAACCCACACGTGTCTCAATCCTCTCTCCATGTGTTTCATAAATGTAGGATTACGGGATTTCCAGAGGAGCCAGGTGGGCATCCCCCGACAGGGGCACGGGGACAGCTCAGGAAAAGTTTCCTGCTTGCAGAAGACAACTGGGGAGGGTCCGGGTCGGCCTGACCTGTTCAACCTTAACCGGCGGTGGAGCCACTGACATGACCAGGGAGCTTTGCTGCTTCCCTCTCCCTCCTTTTCCAGTCACCGCTGTTCCTTCCTCAGGGACAACCAGCTGCAGCTCCTAGTCCCTGTGGCTTGGCCCGGTGGGACTTTCATACCATTTCCCCGCCTTTGTTTTGGTCTCAGTTTTCCATGGTGTGTGTGTGTATGTGTGTGTGTGTGTGTGTGTGTGTGTGTGTGTGTGTGTAAAAGAGAGAACAGATGAGACAGATGTAGAGAGACACAGTCATGGTGAGGGACAGGCAGAGACAGGAAGACCATGGCAGTGGGGACAGGAAAGAGGCCAGCACCTCACGCAACTACTGGAGTGTTTCCTCAGCTGTCTTTTCCTTCCTCTGGGGCCAGAGCCCTTCTGTCCTCCCCATGGGCTCCCAGGCTCATCCTGGCAGAAGCAGAGGAAGGGAGGAGGAGAGAGACAAGTCCCCTGCACTGGTTTCCCTCCATCAATCCAGTTGGGGAAGCCCCATGTCACATTTCCCTCATAACCCAGTAGTTCATTGTAGGTTCCATTGATGACCCTGGTTCCATGTCCCTTCACTCTGCTGTCCTGGCTTGTGTGTGTGTGTGTGTGTGTGTGTGTGTGTGTGTGTGTAGTTGGGGGCAGTGATTGGTTCAGCGGCTGGGCAGAGGGCCTCGGTGCTTGCCCCCGCCCCCGACCAGTTCTCCATGTTTCCATGATCAATGTAGGGCCAGAACCTGACTGCCCGTTCCTCCTGCAGGCCGAGGGGACCACTGTGGGGCCCTCCGGGAGCTCACCTGTGCCCCTACCCCCAGCCTCCTGGGCCCATTCCATCCCTCTGCTGGTTCAGGCCTATGTAGGAAACTCTTCCCTTTACTGTTGGCTTCAGCAGAGATTTTCTGGGATCTTCCCTGAAGGAACTTGACCAAGAACCAAGGGTGAGACAAAAGACCAAAATCCACAAAGAAATCACTCACACTTATAATGAGTAAGTCTAGTATCCTCTACCTCTTTGCCATCTACATTTTCTTCTGTTTTTCCTCGAGCACTTTTGCCACCCCTGCTCACTGTCCAGAGAACAGGAAGAAGCTGTCAAGAGATCCTTCAGGATAGGGAAGGCAGAGGATAATGCTGCCTGAAACCCCCAGGAAGGACCCCCTCAAGGGTCTCCCTGGAAGTGGGAATGCAGAGATTTGTCCTCTGAGCACTCCCACTGAGGAGACCCAAACTCACCTGTAAGACACTGTCTGGGAGCAGAGCTTCAAGGACCAAAAGGCTTCCTCAGTCTATAAAAGGATTCCCAGGCTGACAGATCCCTGGTCAAAAGAGATTTTACTAGAGGGTGGCTTTTATTATTTTTTTAATTTTTAAAGTTGTTATTTAAATTTCAGGTAGTTGACATACAGTGTGATTCAGTTTCAGGTGTACAATATGGTGATTCAACAATTCCATACAACACCTGGTGCTTGTCACAAGTGCCCTTCTTAGTCCCCATGGCCAGAATGTGGCTTTTAGAATCAGGCACACAGGGGTTCAAGCGCTGCCTCTGCCACTTAGCTTTGTGATCTTGGACAAGTCATTTTACCCCTAGGTCTCTATTTTCTTATCTGAAACAGGGAATGATGGTGGCTTTCCCTCACAGGGTATTGCAGGGAGGACCCAAGATGATGCATAATGAGCACTCAAATTTGTTTTAAAAAGGAGCTCTGGGCTGACCTGGATTTTGGGGAGTAGTGAGAACACTACAGAAGAAGACAGGGCAGGTTGGAGATGGCTCCCCTCTTGGTGGGGGCTTCTCCAGTGTGGGGATGATGGTAACCCCATTTCTCTGCCCCGAGGGTACTGGCTTGCTGCTCTCTGAATGAGAACAGGGAGTGGGAGAAGCTGTGCAGCTGCCCTGATCCCCGGGCCGTGCCCACTGCACCATCCTGTCTTGGCCACCGTGTCCAGGCTTTCCTTTCATAGCGAAGCAGCATGGCCTCAGTTACTCTACTTGGGTTTTGGGTGAGCTGGGGGAGAGTTGCCCACAAATGACCAGACTGGGTGCCCATGGATGTGCATGCTGGAGGCCCTCTGCCCCATGCAGGCCCACTCAGGCAGACGGCTGCATCCGTCATGCTGAGACCCACCCAGGAAGCCCTGCGCTCTCAGACACAGTCACGAATGCAGGCACACGCACACTCCCAGCGTGCACTCAGGGCACACATGCTTTCTCTGTGTGTGTGTTTCCCATTGTCAGCCAGAACGCTCTGGAAACCTAAGCAGAAAGGAGCGTGTGAATGTGGCCATCATCAGGGATAAATTAATCCCAGACATGTAAAGGGTTTTCTTTCTTCATTCTCAGCCCTACTGCAAATTCAATTATGACTCTCTGCCAGCTACTGAAATGAAGGGACGAGTAAGTGCGTGGCTGAGCCTGGAAAATGGAGCAGGGCAGGGGATACTGATCCATACCCTCGTTCCCCTTCCCTGCTGTCCAGGATCCAGGAAAGAGCTGCAATCATTCCTGGATCCCCCACACGGATCGAACCTGGGGGCAGCAGCACGGTGCCATCCAAGAACCGACACAGAACTGGCGGAAACCGAGCTGCCCTCGGAACTGCGCTGGGAAATGACAGCATGCGGGACCAGAGCGGAGGCTGGCAGAGGCTCCCTGATGAGGTGACTGGTCCCAAGGCCTGGCAAGCCTTCATGCAGCACATGTTCACCCATCTAGAGAGAAAAGTGTGAGTCTCAGACACCCACCTTGACTGTGTCCAGGGAAGAGAGACTTGGCTAGGGGGCCCCTTGGCGAGGCTTGCTATTCCCCGAGGCTATGAAGCGCTGAATCCATCCCTCTTCCTTCCCATTTGTGGGCAAACCTCTGACGCTGTTTTGGCTTCCAGCGCAGGCCTGCTTACGGGGAGTGCGTGTGTAGATCGCAGATCGCGCCGACGCTAGCTGTGCCACTCGCTGATCCCTTCCACACTGGCGTTTTGGTTTATCCACCCCTTTCTGAGTTCCATTAACAAGGGTCTGCTCCTGGGAGCTGGACCCAGCTCCCTCAGCCCCACGCAATCAGGAGCTTACCTAGCAAGCTGGCCTCGAGATGGGGGGAGCCCAAGGGTGTCCCTCGAGAAGCCTGCTGGGGGTCGGGGAGTGTGAACAGCCTCTCCTGACACCCTCTTTTCGGGTTGTGGGAGGTTTGGGACGTCCTGTCTGGCCCACACCAGGATTGAAGTGCATCCCCCTCAGTCTGAGGGGCGGTGCTCTCTGTGACCACTGCCTCGTCCTCTCACTCTTTTGGAGGCAACCTTCGGGGGTTGCAGGGATGGGGGCGCTTGGGAGTGTTTGAGTCCATGAGAATTCCTGAAGAAGGTCAGATGAAGCTGGTTTTGAAAGAGGATGGGTGGATCGGCGGAGACTGGATTTCACATGAGGGTGTTGTGTGTGTGGGCAGTAGGGAGTTTGAGGCCGGAGGGGCAGGCAGGTAGAAACGGCCCTGGGACCCTGAGCTGAGAGCTGCCCGCACCGCACTGGAGGTCGAGGCTCGGCCTGCCCCTCCCCCAGGGCTCCTGGGGCCTCTTACATAACCCAGTCCTGGCCAGGGAGAGCTGGATTTTCACAGTTAGGCTCAGGCTGCCAGAAGAATGAGAAAAATGGGCCTGAGGGAACACCTCCACCACGGAGAACAGGAGGGAGGAGGCCGGGGAGGGCAGCCAGGCAGCCAGGGGTGTGCGTCCGCGGGGCCTGCGTTCTGAGCATGGTGTGTGTTGTATAATGTGTGTGTTGTGTGTGCATGTTGTGTGTGTGTTGTGTGCATGGTATATGTGGGTGTGTTTGCGCGGTGTGTGTATGGTGGGGGTGTGTGTAGTGTGTGTGTGAGAGAGAGAGACAGAGACAGAGACGGAGATGGAGGGAGAGGGAAGGTGGCCGTGTCAGCCCGGGTCGGTGGGTGCCAGCCGTCGGAGCTGGGGTCCCTGCCCCAAGGACCGTGTGGGGGCGGCTGCACACCACAATCGGGCTGTCCCAGATGCCGGGCTCACCTCCCACCGGGCCAGGCTGTCAGGCGGCCGCACCCAGCACCCAGGACGAGCCGTGCCCTGCCGGCAGCTCTCCTCTCCCGTGGCTCCCAACGGGGTCGGGGTCGGGAAGCTTGGGGAGGGGGCCGGGGCGGGGGGGCCTCCAGAGTCGGCTCAGCTCTGGGGTGAGGAGCAAGCTGGAGGCTGCTCAGAGGGGCAGCCCTCGGCTACGGAGCGCCAACTGCCAGGCAGGCGCTCTACGAGGCACACGGTCCCCTTCAATCCTCACCTGTGAGAAGCAGCTCTTTTGAACCCCATCTGAGAGCCCAGAACACCGGGACTCCGGCCCCACAGCTGCTAATGAGGGGCAGGTCCCGCCGCGCTGGCTCAGCTCGCTCTTCCCACACTGCTTCCCCGCGCGCCAGGCCCAGGCCCAGGCCCTCGACCGGCCCGGAGCCCCCTCCCGATGGGTGGGCCCGGAAGCAAGGAGGGCGATCTGCGTGCGTGGGGGTGGCCTGTGAAGTGAGCCCAGGCTCTGCTCCGGGCACAGAACCCTGGCCCTTGTCAAAGCTCCCAGTCGGGGGGCCGGACAACAAACAATTGCAGGTAGTGAGAAGGGACGAGAAGAGGAAAAATAAAGCAGAGGGAGGAAATGAAAGTGAGGAGTGGGGAGTGGCCCTTCCCATGGGGGGGAGCCCTCCCTCCCAAAAGAGGACATCAGAGTAAAGCCTGGCTGAACTGAGAGAGAGCCGTGCAAAACGTGGGTGAGCGCATTCCAGGCAGAGGGTGCGAAGCCCTGAGGCGGGAGGGGGTTCGGCCTGCTGGCCTGGTCATGCTGCTCACTGCTTGGGAGCTGCCTGTCCTCTCTCGTACAGCTCGTCTTCAACTCTTCCGGGCCAGGGAAGGCGGGCTCTGAGCAAGTCGTCACTCCATTCCTATCCCTCTATTGCTTTCCTGTCCGCCCTGGCCAGGAAAGAAGTGGGTGCCCCCACCCACCCCAGGCGAGGCTAAGTGTGGCACACAGCCTCCTTGGCTATCTTCTTTCCCATGGTCCGCTACTTGGAGAAATGCTTCCAGCGTTCACACTCCTCGCTGCCCACTCTAACCCCTGCTGGGGATTTGGGCAACACACTATTTCCAGATGGGCAAGGGTGACTATTTATTTTATTTTTAAAAATAGCTTTTATTGGTTTTTGTCTTATTACAGAAGTATTATACGTTCATTATAGAAATTTGAGAAATCGGCTAGCAACAGGAAGAGTATAAAAGAGCCACTAATCCCATTACCCAGAAAGAACCACTGTTGGCACATAGGTATCTCTAGAATTTTCCATGTGAGTATGAAATATATGCTAGTATTTTTAAAGAACATGATCTCACTGTACACGGTGGCTTGTAACCACTCTACCGTGACTCTCCATTCACATCACTGAGTGTGCGCTGCACCATGGTTTTATGGCTCTGTGATAGTCTATCATTTGGATAAGCCATAGTTTATTTAGCCAGGTCCTTATTGATGGACTTCTGGTACTTTCCTTTTTTTCTTCTCTTTTGGAACATCTTGTCCATAGGGCTTTTCGCTAGCCATTCTGGGAGGCTATTTTGAAGTGCCTTGAAGCATCCTTGAGATAGGAGGTGGGGTAAGATGCCTCAGGATGCCAGAGGTCAGGACAGGGGTCTGGGCTGAGCGTGTGGGGCCACGCTTCCTTCTGTAGGGCACGGGTCCTTTAGGTCTCTCAGCCACCCCCAGGCAGAGGCTGAATCCCTGGGAAGACTCAGGAAAGAGGATTCACTAAGAAAACTAGGTTTTCCCTCCAGCTGTCCACAGTCAGTGCTGCTCATGGAAGAAGGCCATTCCAGGCTTCCAGGCTGCCTCCAAAGACCTGGGGTTGGGGGCTGGGGGCTGGGGTGGGGCTTAGGAAGGCTGGTAGGGGAAATGAATACACAGGATGAGGAGTGCAGGATCACCTGCCCTCAGGGGAGAGTCCTGAGTCTGCAGGTGGCTGATTCTCCAGAAAGCTCTGGAGGTGGGGAGGTGGTGAGGTGTGTCAGGTGAGGACCCCAGGGGAATGGGAGCGTAGGTCGGGGCAGGAAGAGGGAGTCGGTCGGAGCATCACCAACTGTGGCAGACCTCCCTTGTCTCTGATGCATCCAGCAGCGTGGGCTCAGAGCCTCAGCCCCTCCCTCAGGGCCCTCACCACCTTGCTGACCGTCACTGTGGTTATCTGGGTCAGCCTGAACTTGAGTCCCACCTCTCTGGCTTCTCTCCCCACCACCAGATGCGGAGCGGTCGTAGCTCCCCTTTGGAGGGTCACCCTGAGGGCCAGAGGACAGGAATGGAGAATGTGGCACGTGGTAGATGCTTCTCCTACCAAGTCTCTAAGGGGATATAAAATGTTTCCTCCACCCCTTTGCTTCCCCCTACCCTGGCGGTGGGCTCCGGGGACCTCAGGAGGCACACGACCCTTTGCTGGTGTAGGAGAAGAGAATACTTACAAAATCGAAGCTACTGCCCTTTCCCAGGATGTTATATTCAGATCCATCCTGGACTCCTCTTATGCCATGGGACAGATGGGTACAGGTTTTACGTCAGGTAAATAGGTGTCCTGAGGGAAGGGGTACTTGGGAGTATCACCGTTGTTTATCAGCTTCCCATGTATTAGCTTTCCATGTGAGCCTGCTTAAGAGGATTTGCAGATCACAGGATCCGGCCTCCCAGAAGTGACCCAAGGCTTAGAAAGACTCCTGCCATGGAACACTGCTGGGAGGTAAGCTAACGACGTGAACAGAAGAGGATAGCAGGCCGAGGGCAAGCTAACCACACAAAGCAGAGATGCCCGCAGAGCTGACGCACACATCTTCTACCCCAGCAAGGGCTCATCTGACCGCTTGCAGCGGGAGGTTAGAAAGCAAGCACCTCATTAGATCTGACAAGAAGTCAGTGATGCGAACTGAGCCATCACAAGGACTAGGAGATAGGCCCCTGATCAGGGTTCATGTCCCTTACCCGGTCCAGACCCTGTCCTCAGCACAGAGTGTGCCCTGAGGAACGGACTCATGCGGGTCGTACTATATGTAGCCTATGGGGAGAGAAATAGGTTGGGAGTGCAGACTCTCCACCGACAGGGGTTTGCTAGTAAGGGGGCTGGAGACAGCTGCCCCACAGCCTCCAGCACCAGGCCTGGCACGCAGCAGGGCTCTGGAAGCTTGTGTGGGGCTGACCCGTTCTTTGTGTGTGTGTCTCTAAGAGGTTTTTATGACTGCGTTAAGTGTTCCGCTCACCTCCCTTATTTGGAGACTCTCCCCTCCTCCTCCTGCCCCTTCCCCCAACTTTTCCTCTCATTTATCCTCTCCTGCCAGTGGGTGCCCCTGCCTGACCCTCATTAACTCAAAGTGTAAAAACCATTTGTCTACAGCCTCCTCCCCCCTCCCCCCAGCTGGTGGCTGGGGCCAGCGCCTTCTTTCCTCCCATCGGCTGTCTGCACTCAGACCTCTGTGGTTTATGAGCTAGATCCCAATCTGCTGGGCCCCATGGAACAGGCAGGACTCGTTAGGGGACTGCCTCAGGTCTGTTCAGAAGACCTATAAAGCATGAGTGATGCCCCCGGGGGGAGCCCAGATCTGCCCCTCGTTCCTTAGAAGCTGACAGGGCTGCATGAGGAGGCTGCCAGGTTGTGCACTGCACACCTCCAAGGGCCCCGGCCTTAAGGACAACGATAGAGATGGCATCCGTCCCAGGGCTCTGTGGGACCCAAGCAGTGCAGCCATGTGTGGACGTTGTTTTCAATTGTCTCCTCTCCACCCCTGGGGTAGCTCCTGCCCCAGGACCCCTGCCCCCAACTTTCTCACCTAAAAGCAGTGATAGGCCGGAAGGCAACTCTAGAGAAGTGTTTGCTATTTTGTCAGAGAGGTGATGAATCCGGAAGAGGTGCTGTGGAGTGAGGTCAGTGGCCTGTGGATGGCAGGCTGTCCCCAAAGGAAGGGGGCTCCTGCCCAGAGTGGAGTACAAGGCTCCAGGTGCTGCTGGGGTCCCCCACCCCCCCCACCCCCGCCCCGGGCAGGGGACCCATGTCCTCCCCTGGCTCAGCCTCAGCAGGCTGCCTGAGGGGCTGGAGCCTGCCTTCCTTGGGGTTGCCCAGCAAGGTAGGCAGAGGTGAGCAGAGCAGAGGTGGGGGTGTCTGTCCTCCTCTCCCATGCTGGCCGGGGTCCAGAGGAATCTGGGAGTGTGAAGCGGATCCAGGGTTTGTGGCTGGGAGCCCAGCCTGGCCCTGCACAAGAAGGCGTTTGAGTTTTCATTACTCAGGGGGAGCCACAAATTGTCTTGATGAGCGTGGTTTGGTTTACGTAACATAAACACCTCAGCACATAGTATCTCCCTCACAGGAAGGACAGGTGGGAGCCTCAGATGCTGGCTGCCACGGGCAGGTGGCGGGGACTAGCTGGCCTCCTTAGAGGCTGGGTAGGGGCCACCCAAGCAGGGTGCCAGGCTGGTGCAGAGTCTGAAATTCCCCCGTTATGCCTCACTCCCTGGCTTCAGCAGCACATCTCTTGGCTCCCTATTTAAAGGCCCACCCACACTCCACTTCCAACTGTGGGTAACTCAGCAGGCATCCCCATCAGGGTAAGTTGCCCGAGACTCTTCTTCCTCTACCCTTACTGACGTCGATGGGCCAGAGCATCCTCAGGGACCTGGGGGGAGGTGGGTGGTGGTCCTTCATCAGGGTTGGCATGGGTGTGGGGGCTAAGCTCCACAAGTGTTTGGCTTTGTTCCAGGCTAATTGTGTCAGGCTGCAAGGACCTGAGTGACATTGGGAGAGCAAGACTGGAGATAGATGCAGTGCCCTCCTGGGCCTCTTTTAGGGAGGCTATCTTGCTCCTTGGCCCACCCAGGCCTGACTGGGTGCTGCTCGGGTGGGCCACCTGGGTGGCCCCCAGCTGCCATGGGCTGCCCTCCCCCCTTCTCTCATGACTGTCTCAGCCCAGGCCCTCACTGGCCCCTGTGGTGGCTGCTCTGGGACTCACTCAAAGCCACCGCTGAACTACCTCCCCACCCGCCTGGGTAAAAATAGATGTTTCCACCACGGCCACCTCCGCAACCTCAACTTTCTCCTACTTGAGCCCCTGCCAGTGCTCACTCAGTGAGTGGAGCATGAGTCGCAGCCTGGCGGCAGGGCCCTGCTGGGAAGCCCAGTTGTTCCTGAATGCCCCATTGTTCCTGGAGGTGACCTTGTGCACCCCTCCTCTAAGCCGGGGGCCTGCTCTGCTCACCTCCAGGTCTCTCCCCATTCCCTTTGGCTTTGTGCCCTTCCAGCCTCTCAGCTCCTTGCCCTCTGCCTCAATGAGGAGTCATGGTACTCTCCTCACAGTCCAGCCCTAGGGAAATGGGACCTGTGTGCAGGCCCTTGTGCTGAGATGGGCCCTGCTTTTGCCTGAATGCTCTCCTGTCACTGCCTAAAATTCTTAGTGCGTTTTGAATAATGGGCCCTGCATTTTTACTTTGTACTGGGTCCTGTGAATTATGTAGCTAGGTCTGCTCCATTAGGAGCCACTAGTCTGATGGGGGAGACACAGGTCAAATGGGAGAGGCACATCTTCTGCCTTAGGGATCCCATTGATTGGAGGAAGAGGCATATACCGTCCAAGGGGAGACATGGTCTTTGTTGCTTGTGAGCTCCCAGGCCAATATAGGAGATATAAGACTTGCTCTCAGGGACCCTCAGGCCACCAGCCCCTGGACTTGAAAAGACCAAAGATTAATGGAGAAGGCAGTGCCCTTGGAGAGCACATATTCTGATGGGGGAGGTGGAACCTCCAGAGTCAAATAGTGGAGGCACAGCCCCTGTCCATGGAGACCCTTAGAGCCATTGGCAAAGACTAGAGAGGTGTGGGAAGTAGGCGCGTCCCAGCTGAGACTCAAGGGCATTAAGGTGGGCATGTGGGGTCTGACCAAAAACAGGGCAAGGGAGCCCTAGACAAGCGCTGATTCCTGTGGGAGCTGCCAAGGAGGAAGAGCTTGGGCCCGGGCCCTGGTGGGAGAGGAGGGGAGATGAAGGAGAGTAAGGCAGTGGTGCTGATGCTGGGCATGGTGTAAGCTGACTGGGGTGGGGGAGCAGGACAGTCCTAGGAGGGTTGGGAGGGTTTTTCTGAGGACTTCAGGCAGAATGGCAGAGCGTGGAGGCTCTTGAGGATGGCAGCCCCAGAACAGCATGTTCTCCTGACACAGCAGCCCTGGCCCTGAACGTTGGGGTGGGGTGAAGAACGCAGCAGAGGCTGGGGGCATGGCAAGCCCCAGAGGGCTAGAATCACTGAGCCCCTGGGACCACTGAATTTTCTGGGGCTATGTAGGGGTGAGGGTGCTCACCAGGGTACTATAGGATAATTAGTAGCTAGGCACAGACTTAACTGCCTCCCAGGTCCAGGAAAAGCAAATAAATGGCAGTAGCTCTGCCCTTGCCCCTGGGGCCAAGGGATAACCATAGAACACAAGAAGGAGTTCCCTTTAAGGAAGGGGAGGCTTCCTGGAGGAGGTAGCCCAGGGGGTTGGACTTTTGGAGCTCTGAGAACACTTCTGCCTGCCTCCAGAGCTCTACTTCTTTAGGGGTGGCTGCACATTGCCCCCTCAAGTCTCCTGGTTTACCATGACTCCCATGGGGAGCCCACATGAGGCGAGGTCTTTCCAGTTCCCCTCACCTCCTGAGCTGCTGAAGTGCTCATGGGCAGAGACAAATGGCAGAGAAGGTGAGCCCTGGATCTGTGCTCTGCCTTGGAGACCACCTCTCCTCATTGAGAGCCTGGCTGTAGGATACTGGCTTGTCTCTTGCAGCTTCTTTGGCCTGGCAAGGACAGCCAGGCTTTGGGGGAGCTTCTCATGGTGTTCCCACCATGCAGAATCCTGGGAAACCCCTGCCTGGCCTCTGAGGAGCCAAGGAAATCCTGTCCAAGGCTGTGTCCATAGCGCTGCTCTGACCCCGGACCAGTCCACCAGCCAGCCCTCGCCCCAGTGAAGTCTGTGAGAGGCATTCCCAGAGAAGTCTTGGACCTCAGGCTTGGTGGGGGCCACTGGGGTTGCACAGCAGTTCCTGTGTATACTTCTCAGCAACAGCCCATCAGATCCTACCATGCTGGGGAGTTAGCAGCCTTCCCACTCCCCGTGCATCTAGTCCAACCCCCTGAGGCCAGAAGCAGCAAGGAAGTTACCTAAACCTGCACAGCAGAGCAGGGGGAGAGAGAAAACAAGACTTCATGCTCCATCTCCCAGGCTGCTGGTTTGGATGAGCGCCACCATTGCGTTCATGCAGTCATCCAGTCACCAAGCGCTCAGGGAGTGTGTGCTGAGCACGGAACCTGGTGTAAGAGGGCAGACAATTGAGGCAGATGCTGCTTTCCCTTTGAGCTAGCGGATAGATAGATCTGTGCAAACAAGATTGGCAAGGCTGCTTTGGGCCAGTCGGGGCAGGGGTTGTGGTCAATCCTACTGGAGGTTAGGGGCTCCCTCGGAAGAGTTTAAGGGAAAAAGGCTTCTCCCCAGGGCTTGCGAGATGGGAGGATGGGGGCCGTATGAGCTGAGGCTGAGGGCTGAGGAGACTTGGGTTGGTAGGGGGACCTCAGCATCCAGCTCTCCCCTAGGACTGCCCCCCAGGATTGTGGGTCTGACCTCTGCTTGACCTCTGGACCACTGCTTCCCCAGGCACCTCCAGAGAAAGTGTCCCCCTTACCTCCCCAGGCTCTCACCTTCTCCTCCCCTCCCTGTCACCTCCACTCCAGAAAGAAGCCTTCACTTTCCCCACCTGCCTCTCTCTTCTCAACCTCCAGCATCTGTTGGGGAAATTGGGCCATTTGAAGAATAAAGAGAAGGCAGGAGGGAGGAAACTCCTGTCTGAGGGCCCAGCCCACAGCTGGGGTGAAACCTGTTCCTTGTTAACACCCTGAGTTGGGACCAGAATGGGGGATGTCGTGCCTTCTCAGTCCTCCCGCAGGGACCAGGAGCTGAAAGGCATGTTGGGAGATGTTAGCCCGACTTATTGGGAGCAGATGGGAAGGGACGGTGGGAGGGGCAGGGACGTGAAGGGGGAAGAGGGTCAGCCTAGGCGTGAGGGTTGGTGGGATTTTTTGTGGGAAAGGACTGAGCAGACTTTCACCCAGACCACTGGGGTCCTGAGCCAATTCTTTAGAAATACCTTCTCCATGGAAGTCCTTTGGTCCAGACGGACAGGAATTCCAGATTTAGGATACTGAGAAGCATGAGCTTGTCTGTCTAGGGAGTGTCCCAGCAGAAGCCCCAGCATTTGGACAATGGGGACTCACACCACCTGCCCCTCTTTTAAGCCCTTCAGGGCACTAGTGGGGGTAGGGTGAAGGGTGGGGCATGTGTCAAGGTGTGGATGGTGTACAAGGGAGCTGAGGTCTGCTAGACCAGAAATGGGAGGTGGGTATTCAACATGGTGCAGGTGGGGAGAGGCTGGCAAGGGCATTACAGACCAATGAGTAGCGTTCATGGGTTGATGGTGATAGTGATGTTGGTGACAGTGCTGATAGTGGCAATGTGGCGATGGTGATGAAGTAATAATGGTGGAGACTGATGGCCTCAGCTTCGCTCCACCTGGATGCCCACATCTTTGGGGTGGAGTGTGCTATCAGGTTGGTGTATCTTTCCCAGCTTTCTCTTCACCTTGATCTTGCTCCCTCATCTCCAGTCCTCAGATACACTTTCGACTTAGCTGGACAGAGTCCTTGTCTTTGCCCCTATCCCCCTAGTCCTCAGCCAGGAGCTGACCGATTCTCTTTGCAGAGAGCAGTGGTGTGGTGTCAAAGTTCCTGGGCACTTTGGAATCCAAGCAACTTAGGTTCTGGAGGAAGAGGTGGGGCCCGGCAGGGTGGGGTCAGAGCTGTAGTTGAATCCCTGCTTGGCCCCTGCCTGCTCTTCGGCCAGGCCCAGGCAAGCCCCTGGCCTGCACTTCCTGTGCCACATGGCTTGGGCCCAGATTCCTCCTCCAATGTTTTAATTAGATCCTGAGCTCATTAGCTGCCCAAATGCCTTCCAGACACCCCACAGCTGCTCAGGCCCTCCCCACACCTGCCTGTCCATCTGGGCCTCCCCCACACCTGGAAGCCATTGAGGCCTCCAGCCAGGGCCCCAACTCCAGCCCCTCCTTGTGGCCTTGAACAACCAGGACTGGGAGAAGAGAAGCCAGTGTTCATTGGAGGAGAGGATGGGAGGCCACTGGAGGGGCTCCTGCAGGGAAGCCTGGGATTGAGTTGTGGTCACAGCATAGGAGACAGGGCAGTAGAAGAGAAAGCAGGGGATGATGCCTCTTGTCTGTCATGGCCAGGGGATCCAGGTCTCTAGTCCTCTTCTGCCACACCATGCTGAGGCCCTAACTGCCCTAGAGAGTTCGCCTTTTGTATGTGCCTCGTGGTCAAGAAGGTGCATGAAAGAGGCAGATAGCTCAGAAAGGGGGCTGTGGGAGGCTGGGCTTTGATCTCAGCAGGCTCTCCTGCAGGATTTGCCAGCCCAAATCATCACTCAATGAGTGGCAGGGTCACATCCAAGGTCATGGAAAATGACCCAGGCTTGAACTCAGATACGGCCTAGTAGCAATCACGCTTCCCAGTCCACTGGTTCCCACTGACTCTGGGGGCATCAATCACACAGAATCAAATGACTGAATTCATGTAATATTCACTGACCTAGCACTTAGGAGGAGTCAGGCACTGTTGTAAGTGCTTTTGCAGATAGGTACTCACTTCATCTCACCATAACCCTATTGGCGAGCTACTGTCTATCCCCACTTAACAGATGAGAGCCAGAGCAGTCGAACAGCTTGTTCAAGCTCGCATAGGTTGTAAGAGGCTGGTAGATTCTATTCCTTACTTCAGTTCTCAGTCTTCATATCCTGCTGCCTCTCTAGAATGTACCATGAATAGTGTTTCCTGGACTAGGGCGGTGGTGGCCCTATTTAAGACTTCCTCCCAGTAACTCAGAGCTGCTAGAATTGCTGAGACCCCAGGGAAGATGGGAGATCCTGGCTGTGTGATTAGGGGCAGTCAAGTTAGTTCGCATCTTCCAGACTCAATTTCCATAGTGCAGAAGGGGAGAAGCATCCTCAGCTCTCAGAGCTGCCTTGAGTATAAAGTGGGGAATGGCAGGGCTTCCCTATGCTTTCTCTTGTCACCTGTGATTCCTGCCTCGCGGCCCAAATTGTCAGCTACAGCTCAGCACCCTTGCCCCCCCGCCCCCCCACAATCCCTAGAATGCTGTGTGTGTTTTTTCTTTTTAAGATTTTATTTATTTGATAGAGAGAGAGGGAAGGAGAGAGAGTAAGCACAAGCAGGGGGAGTGGCAGAGGGAGAGGGAGAGGGAGAAGCAGATTCCCTACTGAGCAGGGAGCCGATGCTAGGCTTGATCCCAAGACCCTGAGATCGTGACCTGAATAGAAGGAAGATATCCATCCAAGTGCCCCTGATAGTTTTTATTTTAGGATGTAGATCCCTTTCTCTGAATGAATGTATCAGGGCCCCAATTTGTTAAGGTAGGTGAAAGCTGAGCTGAGCTGGTTTAAGTCCGGTTTGGATGGCAGTGATGGGGGTTGATGTGGGATGGTTGCCCCCCAGCACTCCTCTGCCCTCCAGGCACACTGAAGACCCCCCTAGGACTCCCCAGAGCTCAGAGTCATTGTCCTGAAGGGCCAACTGACCATATTGTGGGGAATCAGCTGGTGCCCGGGCTTGTGTCCCAGCCAGTTCCCCCTGAGTCTGCCTTAGGACTCTTTCCCTCCCTCATGTGGTGACAATTCCGGGCTGAATGACTGTATGAGTTGGTCTGGGAGGATACATGGAAATGAGAGCAGTGAGCTAGGGTTCATTTACATGTGGGGAACAGAGAAGGGGAGCAGAGAGCCTCCCTGCCCAACAGCCATCCATGCTGTGTGTGTGTGTGTGTATGTGTGTGTGTTTAGTACCTTAAATAGTTTTTCCATCCACCCTCCACCCCTCATTGTCAGTTTCCCCAGCAGGAGGCTGGGAGGAACTGGCTGCCAGGACCAGCTCTAAATGTCAAGGCATGGAAAATCCAACCATCCCCCAGGGCCCTACATTCCTACCCCAGGCAGCAAGATTATGGGGGCAGGCATGGAAGGAGAAGGACAAAGTTAACCCTCCCATCCTTCCACATTCTACCTCTGCAGGGTCACTCCTCTGTTGCTCTGGCTCTTGGGCCTCTCACAACCAGGATCCTTCCCAGCCATCCCACATACCTAGACCAACTCACACCATGTCATGCCCTGCTGTGACATGGTGTGAGTTGGTCTAGGTATGTGGGAACCTACTCTGGCTCTCTATTGCCCAGCAGGGAAGATATTTGGTCCTCAGCCTAGTATTTAGCTCCTACCATCAGCTGGTCTCACCAATTTTGATCCTGGTTACTTCCAACACGACCACTCTGTGCCCCCTTCTAGAATCACCTTTTCCAAGAAACCTTTGATCAATACCAGTTTGTTTTTTTTTTTTAAAGATTTCATTTATTTATTCATGAGAGACATAAAGAAGCAAAGTCACAGGCAGAGGGAGAGGCAGGTTCCCCACAGGGAGCCTGATACGGTACTTGATCCCAGAATCCTTAAGCATGAGCCAAAGGCAGGCACTCAACTACTGAGCCACCCAGGTGCCCCACAAATTTATCTTACTATGCAGTATGTGGGGGGGACATACTTAGGGGGGACAGCCTCCTCTTTATTATGAATGGGAATATCATACCATGCTCATTAGACTACCGCTGCTGGACAGTGGGAGACTTGTCTTCTGAGCTGGTCACAGTGAGTTTGAATTCCATGTGCCTAGTCCTGCCCAGCTATGTGACTTTGGGCCACTCACTTCATGCTGTGGACTTTCATTTCCTAGACTCCAGATGCGGATCACATGAACTTCTAAATCTCCTAGAAGATGAAGCATATGAAAAGCATAAGTCTAGGGAATCCCTGGGTGGCTCAGCGATTTAGTGCCTGCCTTTGGCTCGGGGCATGATCCTGGAGTCCCCGGGATTGAGTCCCATATCGGGCTCCCTGCAGGAAGCCTGCTTCTCCCTTTGCCTATGTTTCTGCCTCTCTCTCTCTCTCTCTGTGTGTCTTTCATGAATAAATAAATAAAACCTTTAAAAAATATATTTAAAAAAAAAGAAATGGACAAGTCTAATCCTGAAATCCTGATTTCCTTTTTTTTTTTTTTTTTTAATCCTGATTTCCTAAAGCAAGTTCCACAGCATGCTTATAGATATATTAGTCTGCTCAGGCCTCCATACAGAATACCAGAAACAGTTCTGGAGGCTAGAAGTCAACGATCAAGGTGTTATCAAGGTTGGTTTTTGGTGAGGCCTCTCTCCTGGCTGGCAGATGGCTACCTTCTCACTGTGACCTCAAATGGCCTTTCCTCTGTGTAAGCAAATGCGGAGGGAGAGCTCTGCTGTCTCTTCTTCTGCTTGTAAAAACATCAGTACTATCGAATTAGGGCCCCACTCTTATGACCTCATATAACCTTATCTCCAAATACAGTCATATCAGAGGCTTCAACTAGGAATTTTGAAGAGACACGGTTCATTCCATACCAATAGGTTAAAGAGAAAGAAAATTCCATGGTTGCTTAAGTGTGAAAAATGATGAGTTCAAGGAAATTAAGCAGGGTTCTTGACTCTTAGTCTTCTTGTCATCTTACACTGTGGACAAAAATATTCCACGTGAGGCTCGAGGAGATAATCTATTTCCCAAACACGTTTGCTCTTGATGCTCATTTCTGGTTGATCTTCTTGAGCTAGTGTCTTGTAGAACTCTATCTGGGACCCACTGCCTTAATTAATTGCCCATAGGCAAGGTCAGCATTGCTCCAGAATGGAACAGTAACAAGGCAGCTCTTCCTGCTTAATGCTAGATTTCCGAAAGTAATCCCAGTTTGACATGTCAGCCTTGCCTCCTAGAGTGCTGAATGAGGTCCTCAAATCTACAATATCTTTTCTTTTTTCTTTTTCCCTCTCTCTCTCCTTCCCTCCTTCCTTTATCATGTGAGGCCTAGCTAATACCGACTAGCAGTCATACCTCACTTGACTCCTAGATCATAGCTGCTCAGCCTGGGGCCCTGGAAGGCAGCTCTTTGCCATCCTATGCCATCATGTTTTTGCTACATTTCAGGTGCAGCTTTGCCTGGAGGCTGAGTGATGGACAACCCTCAGTGTAGGTAGCCTTCATCTTCCCCTTTCACCTTGCATGTGTGATCCCTAAGCCTCTTTGGTGAACTTGGTGCTGACCAGGAAGTTGTGATCCGGGGCCTTTTTCTCCAGGGTCTGGGGACCAACAGCATTCTATCACTCAGGAGCTTATTAGAAATGCAGAGCCTCAGGTTCCATTGCAGACCAACTGAACCAGAATCTGCATTTAGCAGGCTCCCAGGTGATGTATAGGCAGGCTTATTGGAGTTTGGGAAGTATGAGTCTGGAGCAGTGGTTTTCAGAACCACAGGACATGACCCATGGTAAACAATGTGAAAACAATGCCCTGGGTTGCAATCACTATTTTAAAAATAAGAGTAGAATTGAAAATACAGGACACATTGACTTAATAAGGGCAAGTATTTTGGGAGAATCTTTATGTGTTCCAGGTTGCGGCCTAAAAAGTATGTCACTATCAAAAGTTTGAAGATACAGGTCTAGGGGCACTCGGGGTGATGAGACAGGACCAGCTATGGTGACCCATGCCTGGCCCTGCCCACTCCCACCCCCACCTGGCCTCTCCCTGGCTGCCCTGGATGCCTAAGGGTTTCCGGCACCGACCACACACACCTTGTCACCACACCCTGTGGCCCAGTGCCTGAGTGGGGGGAGCTGGAACCCAAATGGGTGACTTTTAAAATAGGTCCTTCTCCAGGTTTCTTTTTCCTCATGTCCCTCTCCCCCTTCCTTTCCCAGCTCCTTGCTCCTTTCCCCTCTCCTGTTCCAAGCTGGGAGGCAAAGCCAAGTCCAGCTCATCAGAGACGGGAGTCTCTGCCTCTCCACTGCAGATTTCTCCTTCCCAAGGCCCCTCACCCCATGCAGAGGAGTCAAAATAACCCGGCTGACCCCGAGCCGGCAGGGCCATTCCTACCTCTGGCAGTCGGCCACCAGCCCCACGTCTGCCAGAAAATTTATCTGATCTTTGAACCTAGCACTCCCCTGGAGATAGACCTGGGCGGCTGCTAAAGGCATCAGTGCGGCCTTCCAGCCGGAGAGGGACAGCCGGGGCACGCGGAGGTGAGCAGGGCGGGGAGAGGCCAAGAGGCCCCGCCTGTGAGGCACAGCGCCCCGCGGCCCTCCCCTCCCCTTCAGCCCCTGGCCCGTGGCCAAGTGGAATGCCTGAAAATCTAGCAGGCCTCGTCCCTCTGCAGTCCCTCCCTCCTGCTCCTCATTATCACTGCTGTAGATGACACAGAGTGATCGCGGGTTATCGGTGATCACACGTCCCCATTTGCCTGGAACGGTTGGGACTCATACCTGCTGTCTGGGTATAATTATTAATAGTGTCTCCTTTCACTCTTAACAGTGTTCCAATTTGGATTTTAAATTGTCACCGTATACAAGGAAGCTAAACTAAAGAAAACTTGGCCAAAGGTCATCAAGCTAATGGACTTGACCCAAAGCACAATCTCCTCCCAGAAGGCCTCCCGCTCCTCCTAGGATGCCTCATGCTCCTCCCAGGATGCTCACACCCCACCCAGAACTCCTTACCCCCTTCCCAGGATGCCTCATGCCCCCCTCCCAGGATGTCCCATGGCCCTCCCAGTGGGCTTCACAATTTCTGCTTCTCTGTCTATCTGGTCGGAAAGGTGGTGTATATCATCAGAGTGTGAGCCTGTGTGCTGGGCCCCTAAACTCCTGATAGCCCTTGAGAGGCAGATGAAGTCACTTCACTCTCTAATAATCTTTCCCAGCTGTAGGGTGCAGCAGAACCTAGGTTTCTGAAGCCTCAGATTTTGGTTCATGGGTGGCAGGACGGAGAGGAAGGTTGAAGTTTTGCCCCAGGGCGTGGGACATTTTCTCAGGGTGTTCTTTGGTTCCCCCCACCCTCCTCAGCCTTGCTCAGAATCCTGGCTGTGGAAAATGTGAACTTCCTGGGGGTAGAAGACACACAGGCTCCCTCTTCCTGTTCTAAGAGGGTGTATGGAGTGTGGAGCAAGGCAGGTGGATGTGGGAATCTGTGATGGAGTAGGGAAGCAGGAGCTAGTGCTTTGCTTGCTGGTGGGCTTGGGGCTTGGGGTCTGGGGCCTGGAGCAGGATTTCAGGAGAGATCGGCAGCATTAGCTGCAGGTGCTGTGTGCTGGCAGTAGCTGCCCCATGAACTTGGGCTTGGTGTTGGGATAATAACTTTGAGGCAAAAGGCTACCCCCAGAGGCTCTTGCTATTCTTGTTCCTCCAGCCACCCATAGGCACTGAACTGCTGACAGGTTTCTGGCTCTATCAAGGTTACTGGCCATGGACTCAGGAGGCCTGGAATGTTGTCCCACTGGACCCAAGCCCTGAGACTTTGCTGAGAATTTGCCACATCCGGTCCAAGGATTGTGCAGGAAACACAGGTGAGGAGGCATTGTCCCAGGAAGCACTTTGCTGGTCGGGGATGGAAGAGCAGCAAATTCTCAAATGCACACACATAGACACACACACACATAGACACATTCCACATGTACCACATTCACAATGCCCACATAACCAATGCACACCTACACACATGCCAAACACAGGCACACTCACATCTAGATACCTCACACATACCTCTAGATCCATATCTATGTCCATGTATACACATACAGGTGCACATGTACACACACAGTCACACACACATGCATGCAGATAAATATGCATAGCAGATACTCACGCGTGTGTGCAGTGTCCCCTAGCCAGCCCTGCAGGAATGGGGACTGCTCCCTGCCATGAGAGAGGGGAAGTGCAGAGCTCTGAGAACAGAGGCTCTAAACGGAGAACACTTGGTTCTTAAGGAGTCAAGGCTCAGGAATACAGGAGAGGAAAGAGTGGGTGGCACTTGGAGCTTGTGTGCAGTAGTTGTCATGGGAAGATAGCATGACCATGCACCCTCAAATTAGCTCCCACCCCACTGTCCACACTCCCAGTGTCCCAGGGATGAACATCTTGTTGCCTTTCTGCCCCTTAACCCTCTCCTCCTGACTCATTGGAAGAAAGAGAACAGATTATTTACAAAAAGAAGTAACTTACAAATCAAACTGGCACCAGACTTCTCCCTGGCAATGATGTACACAAGAAGACAGCAAGATTTTATTTAAATAATCCCAGACTGGTCTCTATTGAATTGTGTTGGGGGAAACAAGGGGAAGGTGCCACGTCTCTTATTGAGTGGGAAGGTTGGAGAGAAAAGTTCTTCAGTGACCCCCTTAGCAGACACTTCCTGTCAGGATCATGCAGGTCAAAAACCTTTGAAAATGTAAGTGGAACATTCAGACCAGCCTCCTTGGGCAGGTGGAACTAGATATAGCAGGATTAGAGTTAACAGAAGAGAAGAAGGCCTGCTTGGTGGGGAACTCCAGGGCAAAGGCCTAGAGGCCAAGCAAGCTGGTGTGTCTGGCAACCGCTTGGCCTTTTCAGCTGTTCCGGAAGGTGCTTCTGAGTCATCCTGCAGTCACTCAGGACCTGCTTGCTGCAGGTAGCCCTGGGTTTGCACAGGACAGACCCTCCTGCTCCCACCCATATGGCTGTCACTCAAGTGTAGCTAGACTGGTGCACCTTTGGGCCCATGAGGCTGTGCTATGGTTTGGTGCATTCTACTAATCCTATTCCAAGGTCAGAGGTCAGTCTGTGGTCAGGGTCAGGGTCGGTTTTGTAGCTAGGGTCAGGATTCATCTTTGGACAGGGTTGGTTTTGTGGCCAGTGTCAGAGGTTGGTCTTGGCTAGGGTTGGGATCAGTGTGAGTCAGTGTCAGGGTTGGTCTGTGGCCATGGTTGTGGTCAGTCTGAGGTCACATTGATGTGACCGAATTATGGCCGAGTGTGACTGGAAAGCAGTTTATCTTCAGCGAAACTGATGTGGATAAGACTGACCTCACAAAGCCTTAGCTGATGAGAGGTTGCCCAGCACCTCCTCCAACGGAGACACATGCAATGTCTTGACATTTGCAGCTCTGAGTTCTGAACTCCTTGCTGAGACCTGGGGTTGGGGGAGCAGCAGATCTGCCAGGGCATGTGTCCCTACAACTGGAAGGCTCCAGCTCACAAATGAAGGGACTCTTGCACATGGCTGCAGTCTGGGGGGTCCTATGGGAACCATGGCAGATGGAGGCATCTGGAGCTTGGCATCTGGAGGCCAGGCTTTGGCATGGAATGTGTCTCATCACAAGGGTTCTTCAGATGTGCATGGCTGTGTGTGGGCCTTCAGCGTGGCTGGGTGACAACCCTCATTCCATCCAGGCCTATTCTTCATCCCCTAAAACAGCCAGTGTATGTGATGTTGCTCCTCTGCCCAAGAGAAGGGGCAACCTAATGGTTCCTTTGCCCCGAACTCATGCTTCAATGAGTTTTCCCAGAAACTACTTGTTCTAGAAGAAGAAGCAAGGAAAGGAAGAGGCTTGGAAGGCTGGGAAAAATATAGGCACCTCTCCTCTGGGTCAGCCCAGTGTCAGAACAAGCTTGCGGGGAATGGAGGGCTGGCATCACTTGAGACCTTGCTGTGCTCTAGGCCTTGGCCTAGACTGTGCAGGGAATTAAGAGGTGAACCAGAGAATCTGGTTCTGTCTTCACATAAAGGGCCAGAGAAATGGATCAGTTTACTGTATGCGGGCTGACAGCAAATGCTAGAGTTGCTCCCATGCTCGGTGGTCCTGAACGCAGGCTGCACACTAAAATCAACCAAGGGGCTTCTGAGAAATAGGGCTGTGTGCACTTTCCTCTAGACAAATTGTAACCTGAATGTGGATAAGTCAACAACTGGGGAGGAGATTGCGTATCTCCTAGGCCCCACAAGCAGAGGCTTCCTTAAAGAGAATCAGAAATGGCAGTGACTCTGATGCTGATGAATAGCAGAAACAAGAGCAGTAATAATAACAACTACTCTTTGAGTCCCTGCCTCGTACCCCCAGATCCTCACAACGGTTGTGCTGGGTTTAAAGCATGGCCGCCATATTCTTTGACATCCTTTCCACTGAGAGGTGGAGTCTATGTCTGCTCCCCTTGCACCTGGGTCTCTGAGGCAGCTTGGCCGACAGAATGTGGTAGAAGTGCTGCTGTGTGAGTTTCTGGGACCAGGTCTTAAGAAACTAGTGGCTTTCACTTCCTAACCTTCAGGACATTTGTTTTTGAAGCCAAGCAGCCAAGCAGTGAGGGAGCCAGACAGCCACGTGGAGAGGTCCCACATAGGTGATCTGACCAACCATTCCAGCAGAGGAGGTCTCAGCTGTCAGCTGCCACCCACCGCCAGACAGGTGAGCAGGGCTTCAGACAGTGTCTTCCCCTGGGCGACTCACTCCCAGCCTTGAGCCACCTCACATGATACCCGAAGGAGCAGAGATAATCCCTCCCCACTGAGTGCTGCCCAAATGCAGATTTATGAGTGAAATAAATAACAGTTGATGTTTTCAAGTACAGGCTAGAAAACTTCCTCTGTAAAGGACAAGATAGTAAATATTTTGGGCTCTGTGGGCTATTAGGTCTCTGTTGCAACTACTTACCTCTGTTGTCCTGCAAAAGCAGCCACAGGTAGCACATAAACGAACGGGTGTGGCTGTGTTCCAATAAAACTTTATGTACACTGAAGTTTGACTTTTGTATCATTTAAACATGTCGTGAAATAGTATTCTTTTGATATTTTTGCAACTCTTTAAAAACCTAAGAAACCATTCTAAGCCTGTGGGCTGTACAAAACCACAAAGCGGGCCGTGGTTTGCTGACCCCTGTCTTAAGTCGTTAGGGTTGAGGTGGTGTATTACTTGGCAGTAGATAACTGGAACAACAACCCTGCCGTGTAGATGGTTTCTATGTGAAATTGAGGTACAGGCCATTAAGAAACTCCTTTGAATTCACAGCTACAGTAACTGTGAACTTAGCTCCTTGCTGCTTAATTCATTTATGAGAGGTCGGATGGGTTGGAATGGTGAGATTAGAATGACAAAGATCAGAGAAACAAGATCTGCCTGCTGTTTGCCAGCCATGCTCAGGGAAGAGAGGCTGAGGAAATGGGTGGTGGGACAGGGGTGGGAGGTCCACTTGCTGAGTTGAGATGTTTTATTGGGCTTCCCTAGAGCAAACTAAAATTTCCCTCCAAACCAAACACAGCTCTTTGTGAGTTCCACACTCACCAAGCCATCTTCTGGGTAAGACTTTGTCTTCTCAGGGAGTAGCTGTTGTTATGATTAACATTTATTGAGTGCATACTGTATGCCAGACACTGCTTTAACCTCTTTATGTGTATTCACCCATTAAGTCTTCCCAATAATCTATTATTATCCCAAATTTGTAGTGAGAAAATGTAAGCTCAGAGAGGTTAAGTTACAGTATAGGGCTAAGATTTGAACTCAGGCAGCCTGGCTCCTGACCTCATGTACTTAACTACTCTGCTATTCCGTTCCCCACCCTGACCTAGGGAAATGGGATCCTGGAATGGAGGGTGCATTCTAGGGACAGTCCCTGCTGCAGAAGAATTAATTGGCATCAGGTTTCTACTCTGGCTTGAGTAAATTGGGTTAATGCAAGTCTGTGTCAAGTTCACTGAGACCTTTCAGCCCCTGAGGACTAGAGAGGCAGAGGCCCCCACCTGGAAGGGGAGGCCCTGCAGCCTGGCTGGGGCCAGGAGGGCATCGATGGGGAGAATAGGCAGGCAGGGGGATGCCATTGTGGCGGCTGCCATCGCTGGTCATCTTGGTTCTCATTTCACTTGATATCTCAGCAGCACATGACTTTATTCTCATGCTTTTTTAAAAATCACTTTCTCTTATCCTTCTAAATCTTTATAGCATCTGCAGAGATGTCCACTTTCTTATCCTGATGTTGCTTATTGTCTTCTCTCATTTTGTCTCTCTTTCTCTCTTGATCATTTTCATTAGTGGCTTTTCAATTGTATCAGTTCTTTCAAGAACTCATTTGTTCTCTTTGTCGAAACTCTCTATTTTTTTATGTTTGTTTTCTATTTCATCATTCTCTGCTCTTATTTTTAATATATTTTTTATTATCTTTGGATTTATTTTGGTATTGTTCTAACTTAGCTCATTGGTGCTTAGCTCATTATTTTTCAGCCTTTTGAAATATATCTAATATAAGGCAGTAAATTTCCCTCCTTCTGCTTTGGTTGTGTCACAAACTTTCACATATAACTTTTTAAAAAAGATTTTATTTATTTATTCATGAGAGACACACAGAGAGAGAGGGAGGCAGAGACACAGGCAGAGGGAGAAGCAGGCTCCATGCAGGGAGCCTGACGTGGGACTCGATCCCAGTTCTCCAGGATCACGCCCTGGGCTGAAGGCGGTGCTAAACCACTGAGCCATCCGGGCTACCCTCACATATAATATTAATATTATTGTACAGTTGAAAATATTTCCTAGTTTCGATATGATTTATTTTTGACACTTAGGTGTTTCTTAATTTCCAAACATATGGGGATTTTTCTGTTATCTTTTTGGTTTTCCTCTTCTTGTTTGATCGCACTGAATCTGGGAGCATGCTCTATGATTTCATTCTTTTACATTTGTTGAGATTGGCATTGGAACCAAGTATATGGTCTATTTATAGGAATTGTTCAAGTGTGTTTGAACAAAAAATGTATCTTCTGCACTTGTTGGGTCCTGTTTCCTACATATGTGTATTAGGTAAAGTTTGTTAATCCTGTTTCTTAACATTTCTATGCCTTTACTGATTTTTTTTGTTTTTATTGTATCAATTATTGACAGAATGTGTTAAGTCTCCTACTGTGATTGTGGATTTGTCAATTTTTTTGAAGTTCTGATAATTTTTATGTTTTACACTTTCAAGGCTCTGTTATTAGGTGCATAGAATTTAAATTAGTTATACGTTTCTGATGAACTAAATGTGTTATGATTGTGAAGGAATCACCTTATCTTTAGTAAAGGCTTTTCCTTAAAAATCTCTTGTCTGAAATTAACACAGCTATTTTAGCTTTTCTTTGGTAAGGCCCTCCATGGCATATATCCGTAGGCTTTTGATATCTTATGTAAACACATTTAATTGGATTATAAAGTCATCCTTTTTATGTAGTATAATAGTGGGAAAAACCAGACTAAAAGTATGATTCCAATTACATAAAATTTCACAGTGTGAGTGTCCTTGAACTCACCCAGAGATGCAAATTTGGTTTGTGGTTCCAATGGAGAGCCTATGTTTATTGTATGACCTCTCAGTGATGGGTTCCCTTGTCTTTCTCCTCTTTTCCTTCTTTTCTTTCTCTTCTCTCCACATCTATTCTGTGTCAAGTCAACTCTGCACAGTCCTGGGGGGCATGTGTTTGTATGTGCATGTTTATGTGTGTGTGTGTGTGTGTGTGTGCTCGTGTGCATGTTGAGCATGTGCACATGCCTAATCCTCTGATCTCATTTTCTCCAAGTGTCTCACACTACACCCTGGTCACACTGGTCTTCGTTCTCTTCCTCAAAGACTGCAAGCTCTTTCCTACTTGAAGCCTTTGCATTTTGATCCTCTCCTCTGGAAATGGCTTTGAAGAACACTCGACCCAAGGTAGGCCCTTTTCCCAAATTACCCTTTATTATTTATCCTTTTTCATTATCTTCAAAGCACTTGCCACCAGCTAGGATGACCTTGTATTTGTTTACATGTTTATTTTACATTGCCCCATACCACTGGATGGTACATCTCCAAGAGCAGAGAACTTGTTGTATCCCCAATGGCTAGCAAAGGACTTCATGTGTGTTAGAAACTCGTTGCATCACTGTTGAATGAATGAATGAGTGAATGTTTTACTTCTCTCTGTCTCTCCTCACGTGAAACATTCACCATGTCTTTATGGTTTCCATTTCCGAAATATGTCGCAGGGCTGCTCACCTCTCTTTACCTCTATTACCTGAGTTCAGGCTACCATCATTGCTCACTTGGACATCTGCAAGTGCCTCCTAACTGGTCTGCCCACATCCTGTCTAGGGCCCCTCCCATTTACTGTCCATACTGTGACCAAAGGATCCTTCTCACACATAAATAGATCAGGTTAACCCCTACTTAAAATCCTTCAGGGCTCCCTGTTGCCCACAGGAGGAGTCCAGGGCATGATCTGGCTCTTACTCCCTCTTCTAACCTTGTCCTGCACCTCCTGCCTCCCCCTCTCATTCCGAGCACTAGCTATGCTGCCCCTTCCTCCACATCCTCAGATGGCTTCCCTTCCCCTCATTCAGGGCTTTTCATGCACAGGCTCACTGCCTAGAATTCCTTGCTCCCTCTGCCTTCCTGATCTCTAGAGGCCTTCCCAATCCCTGTCCTCCACTGCCTGGGCTTCCTGCTGCCCTCCAAAACAAAGCTCTCGGCATGCCTGGCTATGAGCAGCTGCCAGGGGGCTCCTGGCTCTCATTCCCTCTGCTACTCTCAGTGACTAGCATATCACTGGGCACATGGTGGCTCTTGGGGCATCTTTATGGAATGAAGGGCCTGTGTTGGGACATGGGACACTGGGACCCATGTGGCCCAGCCCCTTCCCTCACCATGTTACAGAACTCCTGACAGCCACAACCTGGGGAGGCTGAGGAGTGGCTCTTGGCACACTCCTTGCTGAGCTGCACCGAGTACCTGGCCCTGGCTGTCAGGGCCCAGGCTATCAGTGAGGGAGACCTGGGCACTCTCACTTTTTTTTTTTTTAAGATTTTGTTTATTTATTCATGAGACACACAGAGAGAGGCAGAGACATAGGCAGAGGGAGAAGCAGGTTCCCTGCAGGGAGCCCGCTGTGGGACTTGATCCCCAGACCCTGGAATCACTCTCTGAGCTGAAGGCAAATGCTCAACCATTGAGTCACCTAGGTGTCCTGCACTCTTACCTTCTAAAGTGGGGAGTGGAATATTGCTTCTTACAAAACCACACCCAAGAGAGATTCCTCCAAATTAGAGGGCTGTTGAAGGGAGGGCAAGCGCAGTGTGCTAAGTGTGGATCATACTTTTGATAGAGAGAAACTGCTGGATGCTGTGGGATTTGGGGTCCAGGAAGTGATGCTTCAGGACCCATAGCACAGTAATGAAGTTGAGGATGTTCTCTTCATTTCTAAAAGATACTTTGATGGATCAGATCCTTGCCCAGGGATGACTGGAAGAAAACCAGTACTTTGACATTCGGAAGGATTGATGACCTTGGGAGCTTGGGGATACCTGGGCATGGAAGGGGTTCTCAAGGGGTAGTGGCATCAGAGGTTGGGTGAGTCTTCTTCAGATGGCTTATGGTGAGCAGACAGGTGAGAAGACTTATTCCCAGCTCTGAGTGAGCCCCTGCCTGGGATATCCTGGAAATGTAGGGGAACACCTCCGAGTAGGCAAGGGGTCCTGAGACCTGGAATCATGCACCTTCTTTATTACTGTCTCTAAACTCCTGAAGAAGGGCCACACAGACTCTCTAAAATTTAGAACTCAGAACCAAGCTTATGCCCCAAAGGAGCAACTGAAAGATCCTGAGAGGAAACAGAGCAGAAAAGTTTGTCAAGGGTGTTGGGTCAAGCAGCACCTTGGTTCATCCTGGGGTCGGCTGGTCCTGAGGGAGGGAAGGCCATGGCTGCTTCCTCTGGGGGCCCTGCCTGGGTCAGGCGCTTACTGTTTGCTTCAAAGATCCCTCAGGATTCTAGAGTCCAGAACTTTCCATGTCTCTCACTTTCATTTCTGCCCTGGCCTGAGCCTTCTTGGAAAAGAGGCCTTAGCATCAGTCTTCCTGGAATTGGAAGATGGATGGGGTCTTGACCAGCTGATCTGGGGAATGAGATATTCTCTGTTTTCTGCCTCAGAGCACAGCCATGCCTCCCTGATCAGATTGGCAATTCCAGAAGATGCCGTCAGAGCCACTCTTCTTGGTGCCCCGTTTGTTTGCAGACTTCTCCAGAACCTTGGACTCCATCTCCATCAAGATCCCTCCAGCTCCTCCCTTCATGTCTCTGGCTCTCATTTCCTTTGGGAAAAGGAGATCCAAGCCGATTTGGGAAATGCTGCCTGCAGAGGAGGCTGGCACCATGTCCGGGTCGGCAAGGCTATATTTAACTGCTATATTTGCAGTTCCACTCACTTGTCCCAACCCCAGCCCCGCCTGCCACCCCTGTACCCCCCCTCAGAAGACTGTCCTGCACCATCGGGGCCCTGTGTCGCCCCTGCTCACCCTGCTCCAGCTGTGCAATTGTGGTCTGGGCCACAGGCTATTTTTTGCTTGGTGCCAAAGATTATTCAGTTATCAGGAATGTGTGTTTAAGTGGCCGTCTCCGGAACGAGGATTATAAATAGGAACTTGGGGTCAAGGCCTGGGCCCGAGTGTCCTCCTCCTCTTTGTCCCAGTTCCTGTCCTGGCTCCTGGCTTTTACTTGGGGTGAACACCAGGAGGCCATGGTGAGGTTGTCTGGGGAAAGGACCATTGGCTGGAAGGCCAGAGGTCCAGGACTGACTGCATCCTGACAGGCAAGTCACCCAACTTCTTGAGACTTGTTTTCTCCTCTGGGAAATGAAGAGACTCAGACCCACTCGTTGAATGGCAACACTGGATCTCAGTCAGTCTGTGGAGGGAAATCCGGGTTAGACAGGTAGGTATGTGGGAGGGCAAAGTATCAACCATTGCATGCCAGGTTTTTTGCAGGGGAGAGAGCAAGGTATTAAGAAGAAAAGAATAAGAAAAAAATAATCTTGAGAGCAAATATGTTGAAGTGGAGGGGAGAGAGATCCAGAATTGCCTTTAGGGAGCTCCTAGTCTAATAGTGGAACCTGGGCCCAGTCTCAGTCCCAGCACAGAGTGGCCTAAGCAGAATGGAGTGGGCACTTGGAGCACAGGTACTTAAGATGAGGTGAAATCTTTCTCTGACAGAGTGAGGGCTGATTCTTGAGATGCCAGTTCTCTTAGACAACAGCTCCGGGCCAGAGGCCCTGGCCCAGGCAATTTGGCTGGTAGGCGTGGGTGAGGGCACCTGGTCAGGAAGGCTAGGCCTACTTCCTGATGACCAGTGGTGACCTCCTGTCCTGTGGAGAGCCATCTTCTATGACCTGGTTAAGGCAGCTTTGGCTCTACTTCGCCCTACCGAGAGAGATGAGGGACAAGGACAGAGCTCCACCAAAATGTAGGGCCAGAACCAGTGGCTCCATGCTGCTCCCCCGAGTTCCTTATCAGGCTCCTTTCTATGAAGAAGGGTGTCAGCAAGGGAAGGACACAAATGTCATGACTTTACCTCAGCTTTTCCATCTGTAGAATGACAGAAATAATGCACAACCTACCTCCCTGGAATTGGTAGGTATGAGAAAGATTAAGGGATGTTGTTACAGTAAATGGTAATGATACCCTGAGTAGAAGGACAGTGACTGGCCTAACAGGGTCCCCATGCTTTGGGTCTCAGTCTTCCCCTCAGGTGCAGTTCTTTCATTGTCCCTGCTTTGTCAGCGCTCTTTCCCACCTTCCTCCCTACTGAGGCCTGAGACTCTTTCTCCCCTCATTCCGGCTTTCTGGACCCAACAGACACTTAGCTCTTTGTCCTCTTTGGGTGGGGCTAGCACCTGTCCCATATCTTGTTAGCAGGTTGGGGCTGCATTGGCAGGTATGGCCTAGGACCTGCAGCTTCAGCCCTTATTCTAGAGTCATCGATGTACACAAAAATCTCTTCCTTCTGATAATGTTGGTGCATGGAATGCCCACTATAAACAGAATTTATTCTTTTTTATTTCTTGGTAAGACTTTCATTTAAATTTGCAAGTGAGAAAATAAAATCCTTTGGCAGACTACATATTTTGTTTACATTTTTAAAGATTTTATTTATTTGTTCACGAAAGACACAGAGAGCAAGGCAGAGACATAGGCAGAGGGGAAGCAGGCCCCTTGCAGGGATCCCAATGGGGGATTCAATCCCGGGACTCCAGGATCACACCCTGAGCTGAAGGCAGATGCTCAACCACTGAGCCACCCAGGCGACCCTACATTTTTTTTTAAGTGTATAGGTGGAGGAATGAGGTGTTTCGAAATGGAAATGGGGCTTGGGCAGGGCCTGCCCTACTCCGCCAGGCTGAAACAGAGGGCTCTGTAATGTGAGGAGGGTGAGTGGATGGTCAGGCTAGCCACCTGCCAGGACGGAGCTCTGGGGATGGCAAGCATGTGGAACATCTTCATGACAGGCTCATACGGAGCCCCTGCTGGGTCATTGCCAAGGGCTTCCTTTGCCTTTACTTCTGAGGACTGTTCTAGCTTGGTTTGACCATGCTGGGGGTCCTAAGGACCTCAGTTCAGTCCTCCACAGGCAAGAGCAGGTGATATTAGAAGGAATGTTCCAAGAGGCCCCCACGTGCAGTATTAGGGGGTGGTAATCAGGAGATAAAGAGGGAATCAGAGAGAGGGGGCATTCTTGGCTTTTTCAAGTCCTGGTCCCCACTTCTCACCTGGCCCTCAGCCCCTGGCTGCTCCTCGGCTGGCTCATATGATAGCTTCAAGGATGGGAATGTGGTCTTGTACTAGGCAGCCACCTAGATCCAGTCATACCTAGGACTACATCAAGAGGGAGGCTTGAATAGTCTTCTCTGGGGGCATAGCTGCCCCTCCTTTTTCTGTGACAAGACCAGGATGACTCCTAGCCCAACAACTTCCTCAGCCTCTGGCTCTGTAGACCCTACAGGTAAGAACCTGTTTCCTTCCCTCTTCCAAGATCAATGCTGCCCTTGCTTCTTGGCTTGTGGCTTTGTCACTTCCATTGTCATACCTCCTAGTCTTATCTCATCCTCTCTGTCCCCTTCAGTCCAAGCTGGCTGTGTTTCTGTTGGGATGACATCTTCCAGAGCCTCACTTAGGTGACCCAGACTGGACCTTCCTCCCCTTCCGGTCAGGCTTGTATCATGAACCCTGCTGGTCTCAACCGCCTATTTTAGATAATAGGCCTTCTGTCGTCTGGCAAGGGGCCTGGTCCAGAGACACCTCTTCTCAAGAGAAGCATGACTCTGATCCCAGGGCCAGCACTGGGGGCAAGGAGAAGTGGTGTTGGCCAGCATATCCCCAGCCTGGAGACTCTGGAAGGCAGGCCAGGATTCTAGACCTGGACCATATTACCCGTGGTCAAATCCACCCCTTTCAGGGAGAGTTAGGACCAGGGCACTGGGCCAGTACTCTTCACAACAGCTCTCTGAGGTAGACATTATAGAGCTGTTTATGGATGAGGAACCAGAAGCCCAGAGAAGAACAGGAGGTGACCTGAGGTCATATAGCCAATAAAAGAGCTAAGACTAAAAACCAGGTGCTGCTGCCTACTCCTTAGAACACCTTACTGTAGAGGTATGAGGTGCCCTGCTGACAGCTTACTGCCTCCAGTCCCAGTACCATCCTCAGGCTTGGGCACAGACCACCCTGTGCCTTGAAATTCTTTCCTTGAGATATTGGAGATCCCTGTCTGTGGTTAGAACTGACCAGGGTTGGCAGTGCCCTCTGAGTGGGCCACCCTGAGCTTGGACTGAGCCTTAGATGAACCCCAGCCCCTCTTTCTCCTCCTTCAAGTACCCTCCATCCCTCTATCCCATGTGTGGGGCCAGCCAGATGCTCCAAGCTGCAGTGAGATTCATGCCTATGCAGTTATCCTGAGGCCTCATGGACATACTCGGAATACCTTTCAGAATGGTACTGACACACTGATTTTGACAAACTCAAATTGTCTACATAGATAGACCTGGCCAAAAAAAATTTCTGGGATCCCAGAAATTTTACACCTTAGGGATGGCACTGCCATTCCCCTGACATTAAGCCATCCTGCCATATTGTTGCTTATTGTATTTTTTAAGATTTTATTTATTTATTCATGAGAGACAGAGAGAGAGAGAGAGAGAGAGAGAGAGAGAGGCAGAGACATAGGCAGAGGGAGAAGCAGGCTCCATGCAGGGAGCCTGACGCAGGACTCAATCCCGGGTCTCCAGGATCACACCCTGGACTGAAGGCAGCGCTAAACCGCTGAGCCTCTGGGGCTGCCCTGTTGCTTATTGTATTAATTGATTTTCTCTTTTGCCTTATAACCTCTTTAAAAAGACCTACACCAAGGGAGATTTCCCAAATTCCCTTTATTACCCCCACCATGTTTCACAATCCTTAGATTTTAAAATTGGATCCACATTTGACTTCCAGGCCTTAACTGTTCAGCTCAAACAATCTCCCTTTGTCCTGGCCTCTGTGGACAGTGCTCAGCCCCACCCGACCCTTAGCCTTCTTGCAGAAAAGCAGGAGGCCCTCACACCCTGGGATTTCCAGGAGCCCTAAGATGTAATAAAACCTGTCAGAGATCATATGGCTGTCCAAAGAGGTATGGGATTGTCAGTTTATACTTCCATCCTGAAATGGGGCACTCTGGGTTGTCAGTGGAGAACATGGCCAGGGGGAGACTAAGGGGCAGGCATCATTTGGGCCTGGCACCTGCTCCCGTTTCCTCTCTCTTCAGCCTTCTTCTCAGGGTCCTGACCCTCTGCGCCTCCTTCTAAGGCATGCTCTGGCCTGTACTCCCCAGTGAAATTGGGATGAGGGCTTGGAATGGAACAACCAGGGTCTGGGGAGTGATTGTCCCTTGGCAGAGAGAGGTAAATGGACCATCCCTCATCCCGGGAGGTCAATGCTGTGAACCACGTTTCCTTTCCAGCAGCATCTGCCCATGGGCCCCTCTCTGAGCCTCTTTGTCTCTCTCTTCTCAGTGGGGCTGTCAAAAGCTGAGCCTCACAGGTTGTGACTAATCACTAGCAGATTTTTTTTCCATCCAAGAAGAAGAAAAAGCTGAAGGAGATGAAGAAAAACCCCAACAGTGAATAACTCGGAAGAGTTTCCAACATGTGGGTGTTTTTCTGGGACCAAAGATCAGGAAGATTCCAAATGTAAACAATCCCAAAATAACTCAGCTCTCTCAACCCCAGGCATTCCCAGGACTGGATGTCCACACTCCCTCCCTCTCCCTCTGGGAACTCAAGGTCAGGGAGAGGTGGCAAGCTTGGGTACTGTGAAGAGTTGCTTGAGTGAGGCCTTCAGGCAGGGCATAGGCTCTGTGGGGCTGGAATTGAATCTTCTTTATCAGATAATAGTCTTTTTGAGAGAAGAACTTCTTTCTGCCCTATCAGATCAGGTCTTCCTGGGATCAGGGACCATGACTATGGCTCTCTTTGCTCAGAGTCATAACCCATTGTGCTTAAACCAAGCTCCTGAGATTTCTTGCCAGCATAGTGTAATGGAAAGAATATGGACTTTGAAGTCACACAGGGTTGGAATCTTGGCTCCACCACTTATTGTGTGGCCTTGAGTATGTTATTTAGCATCTGGGAATCTCAGTTTCCTCCTTGTAAAACTGGGGCAATGATTCTTACCAGAGAAAACACTCTAACTAATGTGCCTAGTAGGATGCTTGTTACTTAGAAAGGGCTCAGTAAATGTTCCCTTTCCCCTCTCCCTCTTCCCATGTAGGTGACTTAAGCTGGAAAAACCGGTGGGTTCTTTTCTATTCCTCTCTTTGTTAAAAGAAGGACTCTCTGTGTTCAAAGGTAGAAATCACCCCTTCTGATTTCAGAAATCACATTACTGAAAATCACTTGTGCAACTCCTATGGAAGAACATATTCAACATATATTGTTAAGAAAATATTCTAGAGGCAATAATGCTTGAGGAGATGGTGGAAGTCTGGGCAAAGATAATGGAAGTGGTGGCTGAACTTGGTAATAGACATGCTGATGAGATGATGGTGGAAGGAGTGGTGGTGATGTTAGAAATGATAGTAGTGATGGACACCACGGAGTAGATGATGGAGGAGGTGGTTAAGATCATAAAGGTGTTAGGGGTAATGACATTTGTGTTGTTTGGGATGATTGTTCCACTTGGTTTAGAGTCATGGTGAGATATGTGATCCGGACTACCTTCAACAGTTGTCTGCTCCAGAAGAAAGGCACAGCGGGGGCAGGTAGAAGAATTCCTTATGATTAACTGTTAGATTGGCCCTCAAATCCAATAGAAAACATTAGACTTCTCAATCATTGCTGATTGAACACACATGTTTATTTTGGCTGTTTCCAGAAGCCCCACTAACATATCATTAATGGATTTTTTTTTTAAGCATAAACCCACAGGGAAAAAGAGAATGGGAGAGGGAATGGCAGCAGACAAGAGAAGTCAAGAATTTGGAAATCAGAAAGTGTATGGATGAGTGGTACCTGACTTAGCAGACCACAGAAAAAGCTGAAACTCAAGCCCGCAAGGTTGTGGGGGTAGATGGCAGGAACTAATAGGTAGCAAAATATTTTTAGCCATGGATTCCCAGAAAAGCCTGGGAATTGGATGCAGCAGTTACTTCTGAAGGCAGGGGTTCAGAATGAGGGTGGAAAATAGGAGGATTGGTTTTAAGTTTTTTTAAAAAGCAGTAAGAACCTCCATATCCTGGGTTGACTCCTCTACCCTATGCATCCAGCTAACCCTATCCCCTTCCATGCTGGTGGAAGACAGATTTATGCTCTGAGATGTTGAACCTGAAAGGCTTCACACATAGGAGCACCAGGCATAGCTAGAGGAGGAGAGAAGAGTCATTCTGAAAATAGGGATTAAAGATAAGCCAGTTTCCTGAAAGGTGAAGCTCTTAGCTCTCTTCCATATCAATCCCCAGAGCAATGGAAGCCAGAGTAATACCACACAGGCAAGATATTGGAAGAAAATTTCCTAGGGACACTGATTTTCCTGTTTTCTCCTACAGGTTTGGTATTTGGTCTCCCCATGAAGCTGTGAGTCCCAACCAATTACTCTTTGGTGAAGCCCGCATGTCAACAACTTTCTCTGTTCTTCCACTGCTTCCAATCAGAACTGCAGTGCCTCACACATCAATATGAATGGGCAGCTAAGAATTACTTGATATTTCTAGAAGGCCTTCAACATGATAGGCATACATCCAAACTAAGAGGAAAAAGGAATATAGAAAAAAATGGTGAAGAAGAAAAGCACAGAAACCATAACTAATATTTTTTAGAATGATAAAAGAAGGTTATGCCTTCTTTAAATGAGAACTGGGGGTGACTTTTTTAAAAGGAGCAGAAGAAAGAAAATTCTTGGACATGCAAATATAACATCCACATTTTATTAAAAGGCAAAGGAAGATTTGCACTATAAAATCAGGACAAAGTCCCAAAAAGTATAACAAAGAAATGGAAATTGACAGAAAAATTTAGATGGTCAGTTTAGGAGCAGCATTGTAAGTCCTAGAGAGAAATAAAATTTTAAAAGGATGGAGGTGCCTGGGTGGCTCAGTAGGTTACACATCTGCCTTTGGCTTAGGATGGAGCCTGCATCTGACTCCCTGCCTGCTCAGCAGAGAGCCTGCTTCTCCTTCTCCCCCTGCCTGCCACTACCCCTGCTTATGCTTTCTCTCTCTCTCTCTGTCAAGTAAATAAATAAAATCTTTTAAAAAATAAATAAAAAGGAGGAAAATTTCCTAGAACTGCAGAACATAAATTTATGGATCAAAATTTTTCTTTTTTTTTTTTTTAAAAGATTTTATTTATTTATTTGACAGAGAGAACACAAGCAGGGGGAGCAGCAGAGGGAGAGGAAGAAGCAGGCTCCCCATTAAGCAGCTAGCCTGATGTGGGGGTCGATCCCAGGACCCTGGGATCATGACCTGAGCCAAAAGCAGATGCTTGACCAACTGAGCCATCCAGGCACCCCAGATAAAAAATTTTCTATGAGTATATGGCAGACCAAATTTAAACACAAAAACAACTCACCCTAAGGCACACTGCAGTGAAATCTCAGAACATTGAAATGAAAACTTCAAGAGTTTCCAGAATGAGGAAAGAAGTTTACTTACAAGTTATTGTGAATTAGGGTTGTAATCTCTACAATTACCGTGTAAGGTAGAAAATGACCAATGCTTCTAAATCCTGAGGGAAATGATTTCCACCAATGCTTCTAAATTCTGAGGCAAGCTAGCAATTGAGTATGGCAATAAAAATAAAGGTACTTTTGGACATGAATGGTCTTACAAATTTACCTCTTAAACAGTATTTTCCAGGAGGATCTTGGGGAATGTTATCCACCTTACTTAGGAAATAAACCAAGGAAGAGGAAGGACACAAAGGATATGTGATCAGGATAGAGACAAAGGGAAGTTTGTGAATGATGGTGAAGAAAAGTGTCAAGATGACAATCAAGTAAAATATGTGGAGAACAGTCAGTCCACATTAGCCATGAGGATACAGGACTCCAGGAGGGAGGTCCCCAAGAAGGAAATGAAACTGACAGTAATGTACATTCAAAGGAAAGTTTTAGTTCCATTGGAAAGTTCAGAGATGAATAGTAAATGATACGTGGAAAATTAAGCAGATGGCAAAGCAAGGTAATTATTATTTCCAAGGGAAACCAAACAGTTGTACAAGAAAGGGAAAGTGGTTTAATTGTGCGTGATAGTAATATAGTGATAGTAATACAAATCCTGAATATGCCTGTAATCAATGTCAATGTTGCATGTGTGTGTAAAAGAGAGAGAAAGAGGGAGAGAGACGGTGTAAGAGAGATAAATCCTTATCTTCCATAGGAGAAAGTCAATAGATAAAACCTAATCCTGAAAAATATAAGAAATATCAGTATTACTATGTCAATTAGAAATGTTCAAGTAAATACTAGAGGAAAGGGTTAAAATAATTCAAAGTGCTTGCCTCAGAAAAGGAGGACTCAAAAGTGAGCAAGACTGGAGCAGAAGTCTTATGGTTTTCATTATAAACCTTGTAGAACATTTTACTTTCAAAAATATGTACATGTATTACTTTGATTAAAAAAATAAAGATTTAAATAGAATATAAAAATGAGAACTCTGGTGAGCCATGCTAGATTATGTGGAGAACTTCTTGACCAAATAAGTCAGTCCAAATGGCTCGGAACCAAAATCAGCTGAAAGACCTGCTCCATCTACTGCCTTAGGTCCAAACCCAAGTCTTGGAAGTGTCCACATTCACCAGAAAGCCACAAAAGGGAGTGCAAGAAACACAGAAACATCTTGCATTTGCTCCATTTCTCAAGCCTTTCCAGGACCATGTGGCTGCCACATGGAAGAAAGAAAGAGGAATGGGGATAAAAGGTTCAAGCCAAAAATTAGGAGAGATGATTGGGCCTTCTCCCTGGGGAAGCAGGCCCTAGCCCTCATACTGCACCCATGTGTGCTAGACGTTCAGTCTGGCGCTCTTTCTCCCCAACTAGCACAGTGCACCATCAGATATTCTATTGCAGTGCTCCTCCTTGAGAGTAGAGCAAAGAGGGAGAGGAGAGCTGTGAATAACTTCTAGAATCCAAAAGTGATGGTAGCAGTGAAACTGGAGGTGATAGAGGTGAGGAAGTGGCAATATCAATGGGAATTTATGTAAGCATAACAGAGGGAATGACTGGAGAAGTGATAGATGCAGAGATGGTGCTAGTGATAGTGGAAGTGATACTGACGATGGTATTGGAAGTAATGGTGCAAATAATTCTAGTGGGACAGTGAAAGTGATTCTATTCATGATGATAGAAGTGATAGTAGCTTTGAAGATGAGATGTTGGAGGAGGAGATACTAGCAATGATAGTGGAGGTGATATGGTGGTGACAGTGGCACGATGAGAGACATGGTATTAGTGGGGTTGATGGCAGTAATGGGAGCAAACAAGGGGAAGTGATAGTAATGTGGATGGCATTGATAATTATAGCAGTGGAGGTGGAATGATTATGGTGGTGCTAGGTGGTGGGAATGGTGGGAACGGTGAGAGTGATTGTGGCATTGATGTTGGAAGTGCTAGTGGTCGGAATGTTGACTGCGATGATGGATTTCATAGCAGTGTGGATGCTAGAGTCATTATGACCAAGATGGTGGATTTCATTATGGTGAGAATGATGGTATTGGCAGTAGAGGCAGGGATATTGGACTTTGCAATGACAGACACAGTATTATAAATATGGGAATATTGATCAAAATCATAAGACATACATATGTAGGGCATTTAAAGACAACAGTCTGAATAGACTGAGTCATGTTGTAGTAACAGCCCCTTCGGGAGTTTATATGGCAAGGTTTAATTCCCATGCTGTATATTAGAAGGTGGTTCTGCTCTCATAGTCACCTACGGGCTGTGCTGATGGAGGATCCAATTCTATGTGATTTTTAGGATCACTGTGGCGGTAAGAAGAGAAAGTGATGAATCATACGCTGTTTCAGTCAGCTTAGGCTAGGTTATGTGGTAGTAATGCAAAACTCCAAAATTTCCGTAGATTTCAACAATAGAATTTCTCACTCACATTCTATGTACATTGCTCAGAAGTGACACATATTGTCTCTGCCTACATTTTATTGGCTGAAGCAAGACTAATTTCAAAAGAAACAAGGAAGTGCGATCTTCTCAGGTGCCTAGAAAGAGAAGAACTGGGATATTTGTGCACTCTTTAATGACAGGCACTGTTTGCTTATTGGGTACAGGAGGGAGTAGGGACAATGCAGGTATCATAGAAGAAAGACTCGGTCAGTGTGGAGGGGCTTATGGAAAGGGGAGGAGCTAGAGGCAGGACAGGTTATGGCAAAGTTCACAAACATGCTTGACATTGTTCCTCAGTTCTCCTAGTATTTCTGGCTTCCCAGAAATCCAACAGATTCTAGGGAAGTTTGTTTGGAGCACAAGATCATAGGCAGAAACAGCAGAAGCCAAGGATGGAAAGGTCGCCTAGAGCCATAGCATGGAGGACTTTGAATGCCATGCTGAGATATTTTGCAACATAAACCACAGACAGAATGCTACATAGCCAAATAAGCTTAGGTAACGCTGCACGCTCTATCACACTCTTGTACACTGGCTCTCTTCACACCAGGAAACCCACTGGTGATAACTCTGCCATCTTCAGCACGTGGCTTCCAGTACTCTGGGTGTTAACGTCCTGGTCAGCAGGATGGGGAAGAAGAAGGAGTGGGAGCATGGGAGAATTTTATGGGCTAGACCATGAAATGGTGCACATTGCTTCTGCTAAAGTATCATTGGACATAATTTAGTCATGTGGTTGCACATAACTGCAAGGAAGGCTGGGAAGGGTAGTCCAGAAGGCTGCCCAAATCAGGAGAGATGAAGTTTTGGAGGGCAGTAAATGTTCTCTTCACAACAGCTCTCCTTCAGCCTTTAAAGGACTTGAAAGTGAATGAAGGCCAAAGTTTTCAGTATTGCTTCAGGACCTCTTTGACCATTTTAACATAATCATGGACTATCAGGATTGGGAGGGACTTGGTGTGGTCCAGTCCCCACTCTGGGGCTGGAGACCCACTTCCAAGAACTCTGTTTAGAAGCCTCTAGGGATGGAGAATTCCACATATGAGGTAGCTTGTTTCACTTCCGGAGTTCTGATGGCTACAAGTATTGACCACTGAACTAAACGGAACTGTGAACAGGAGCGTATGAGCAAAGGCATGTATTTTCACTTCTTGTGTCAGTGCCCACCTCCGTGTCTTTCTCAACACCTTGTTGGCCCTTAGTTTTGTATGATGGACGCCTCACCCCCACAAATTTCTTCATATTCCTAAGGATCAGGGTCACATATGTGGTAGGTTTTACTTACATTCCGGGGGTAATGTTTTAGAGGTTGGATCTCTGTAAGTGCAGTCCAGGTGGGAGCTTAAAGAGTGACCTCTAGCCTTTGCTGTTCTTAAAAGTCCACCCTCACCCCTGTTGCTCATTCTTATTGGCTGTGTTTCTCTGCAGGCCCAGCCTGGCTACCCTATATTGCCAAGCTCCAACCCTCTCCCCATTCTCACGCACCATTTCCTGTACCCTTGCGTTCTCTCCAGAAGCTGTCAAATTATTGTTTTCCTATGCCAAGAAAATGATTCCCCTTAGTGTCCCATCTCTCTTCCCTGAGGCCAGCTTTGCAAATCGTATGGCTCTTCAAGGTACTTTGCTTCACATGAAGGTGTCCACTTAGAAGAGGCGTTATATCATCCCTGTAGGAGGTGGGATCACTGCAGTTAGTCAGGTGTTAGGTGACTTTGGCTTTTTTCTCCCACTGTTCAACCATCCATTCAGACCGTATTTATTGATCACTTACTATGTGCTGGGCATATAGGTAAAGTGCCTGCCACAGCTCAACGACTTAATAACTGGTAGCTCATTTCCTTCCCTCCCTCCACTTAGAAAATTCTCCCTGCAGGTGAAGTGACACCACCGGGAGGCCTCTAGTTCTAGATGCTGGGGAGAGCTGTGCGGCTGTGGGATCAGCTGCCCCTGAGCACAGGGCATCCTGTCCCTCAGGCTCCCACAGTGGAGACAATGACCCAAAGAGGGGTCATACCTGAGTGTTCAACTTCTAAGGCCACTTGTGGCCTCTAACCTCTGATTGACAATGGCAATAACCCCGACAGTCTGATGTCCCCTACGTAGACAGCAAATCCAGTCTTTACAGTTGATAACCACTTTACCTAGCCATTTTCCCAGCTGTAGGGTCAGGTCTGTAGGTCTGTGCCACTCCCAAGAGCATCATCCACATCATGGGCGGCTACAGGGCGAGTGGCGGCGCCTGTGGTTGGACAATGCAGCAGCCATAGAGCAAAGGACACTGTATTTGCATCAATAATGTGCTCTTCTTGGGCGCAAAGAGCCATAAGCTTCCAAAGCCCAATTTTGTGTTTTCATTTGATCCTCAAAACACTCTAAGGTCGGGTGGCATCTCCATTTCACAAAAAGGAAGCTGAAGAAGATAGAACGCGGCTTCCCTGGGTCATACAGCTATGCAGCAGTGGAGCAGGAGCTGGTGCTGGCTCTCTGCTCAGACTCTTAGCACGGGGCTCTAACCGCAGCATCGTGTGGCAGCTCCTTGCCTCCTATCAGATGTCCCGGCTCCACCAAACTCCTGCCATTCCGACTACCTCCTCTGCTCTGTTTCCTATTCCTTTTGGTTTTAGGACCCTCATTTCCAAAACAAGTATATGGTAAGAGGCATGGGTCAATGGGAGAGGACAGCAGTGCCATCTCTCCAGGTTACACAGATGTGTCTTTTTAGGGGCCTTGTCATTAGGGCTTCCTTGGTCCCTTAGATTGGAAAGTGAGGAGGGAAGGTAACACTGCTGTATCCGGCTGGCCTAGGATGAAGCAAGGGGGTAGGAGCAGTGCTGGGGTGGAGGGGAATCCGCCTGGCCCCCTACGTCCCATCTTGATTCTGTACCCCAGTACCCTTCTTGTCCCCTTCTTGTCCTCCACTCCTGTCTGTCAGATGCTCCTGACATTCAGAAATCTGAGATGCCTGGAAAAGAGGGGAAGAGGCAGCAAGTGGCTATGAGCTCATCCTTACTGGCCGGCGCCGGGTGCCCCTGCGGGACCCTTTTTCCATGGCGGGGTCCAGGCTCCTCGGGTGGCGATGACTTCAGGGCTGGAGATTCCCCACTGGCTGCCCCGGGGGATGGACGCTGGCTTGTAGTGCATTCCAGCCATACTCCCCTCAGCCCTGGCGACGTGAGAACCAGAACCCTCGACCCTCTGTCTCCCCGCTACTCTCCAGGGGAGCCTCAGGCCCAGTGTGTCCCCAGCCATCTACTCGGCAACTCCTCCTGACCCAGACCTTTCCAGTTCCTACTCTTCCTGTTCCAGGGGTGGAAAGGCCAGGACCAAGGGATGGGTCCCTCCTTCTTCCCTTTGGCCTAGCTTTCCCTTCTGCCTTTCTCCTTTCTCCATCAGGTCCCCAGTCTGCCCCAGCAGACGTCAGCTTGGACAGAGACAGTGTCCCCAATACCAGATGGTGATGGCTCCATGAAAGCTACCCAAGAGAGGCCATTGTGGGCAGCCCCTGGGTCTGCCCATGCATGCTGCTGAGGGCACTTTGTGGGAACTTTGCTTATCCTTCTCCTTCCCAATCCTGTCACCAAACACTGTCTAACCCTGGTCTAAATCTGCCTTCTGACTAGCCCCCAAAAGCCATTGATTCTCCTACCCAACCTACCCCACATTGCCTTTGCATTCTTTCCATCCTCTTGGTCTCCTTTATGATCTTGGGGTGTTTTGTGGGGCCTATGGATTGGGGTGTCCCTACCCAGTAATGACCCTTCCCATGTCCATCCCATCACCATGCTCTAGCCTGGGACTCAGAGCATTCCCCTAGTGGTAGGGCTTCCCTGTGCCCTTTCCCTCACCTACCAGTGCCTACTAGCACTCGGTCCCTCTTATCACTGTTTGCATACCGCTGGTAATGTAGCCCACAGCCCGTTTCTCCACTTCCACCCTCAGCCTGCCTGCTTGAAGCCGTTAGCACTTGCTTCTCTAATCAACTTGCATTTGCAGCTCAGCCCACTCCACTCAGACACAGGTCCCTCCACCCCACTGAGTCCGTGTTCACTGTGATCACCAGGGACCTCATTGCCAAGTTCTTCTCTGACCTCGCTCCTTTGACCTCTGTGGTAGCCAATTATACTGCCTATCCTCCTCCCTGGCCATTACGCTACCCACTGAGGCAAAGGACCCCAAAATACAGTGGCTTAAGCAGGATGGAATTTCATTTCTCTCTGAAGAAGGATGGGTGCATGCCTGGTGTGGTGGTTTGATGATGTCAGGGTCTGGTTCCTTCTGCTGGTTCTGCATCTTCTGTGTGCCACTCACTTCTGTTTCTTGGTCCTGGATGGCTGCTCCTGACCCTGTCATCCGTGGGAAAGGGGAGATGAGGAAGGGAAGCCATGCAGCTTCCCTTCGGAGGCAGGACTCCAAAGCTGCAATGTCATGTCAGCTTATGTCCCCATGGTCAGAATGCGGCATATGGCCACACCTAGCTGGGGACCATGACGTCCAGCCAGGCAGAAATTCCATTGCCACTGTAAGGAGGACAGAACAGATATTGGTGGACAACCACTTCTGATTGCTCCTTGTTAATATTTTCCCTGGCAGTTTCCCTCTATTTTCCCAGGAAATATTGGGGTTCCCTTTTCTGGCCTGCCCTCTCCTCTCTCCACATGTTCTCTGTTGGAGTCTTAAAGCACCCACCAATCCAAACCCCCCTCTTCCAAAGTTAGGGGTTCCACAGTCTGTATCTTTGCACAGAAGTACCTCCTGACTATTCTCACACTTCCACCCCAGGACTGGATAATTCCTTCTGGAGGTCCCACTAATTTGGAGGTCAAAATCAATATGCCCCCCAAACTAACTGGTTCTTTTCTCCCCAAATCTCCTCCATGGGCCGTTGCTCCTGTGTGTGACACTATCCCTCCTGCCCCAGGCTCTCTCTACCGGTTCCCATGCAGTCCATCCCTCAAGCTCCCTCACAGCCATCCCTTCCTCACCCACCCCCTGCCTCGGTCCAGGTGTCTTCACTTCCCTCCCGGCCTCACAGCTGCCGCTGCCTGTCCCCATGCCCCCCGTTTGCATCTGCCCCCCCCAGCTATACAGAGCAGCCAGGCTGTCTAAAATGTGCGGCCCCTGCTTATACACCTTCCATGGCTCCCCACTGCCCACAGAGCACACCACAGCTGGCCACTGCTCCTTCATCCAGCCTGTATCCTGCTTTGCTATTCCAAGTGGTTTGAGGAGCTCTGAAACCAGTGTTTTTCACTCATCCCTTACTCTCCATCTGCCCAACGTGCCAGATACTGGCTCAGCCCTCAGGACTTGGTTTTATCCCTAGGTGTTTATCCCTCTGGGAAGCCCCTTTTCACCCCTCCCATGCCTTCTGGGATCTCTGAGATGTAACTGTAGCTTGGTTACAATTGTAACTGTAGATGTAACTGTAGATGTAGTTACAACTACAATTGTAACTGTAGATGTTACAGATGTAACTTGGCTTCTATGGCACAGCGTTTGTCTGTGTCAGAGCAGAACTGTAACGCTCCATCTCTGCATCCCTCTCACCAGTCTAGGGGCCCTCTGAGGGCATGTACTTTCCTTCTCTCTGGCCCCAGCATCAGGCACAAGGCTTAAAAAATAGGCAGCATTCAAAAGTGTTTGTTGAATGAATAATTGATCATGTCACCCTGGCTCAAAAAATATCAATGGATTTCCCAATATATACAGATACTGAATCATTATGTTGCATATTTGAATTAAACATCATGTTCTAAGCCAATTATGTCTCGATAACCAGCCAACTGAACAACAACAACAAAAATATCAATGGCTTCTCACTGACTATATTATATAATGAAATCTAAGCCTCTTTCCAAGGAATTCAAGGCCTTCCATGATGGGACCATCAGGGTTTTCAGACTCACTGTTCAGTCCATCACCCAGACACACCATTTCTTGTCATACCCATTTACTCTTAAGCTCCTGTATCTTTTGTCCCTTGCTTCTCCCAACATGGAGGACCCTTTCCCCTTCCTTTACCTACTGATCCTTCAAAACTCACTTGCATGGTACCTTCTTTGGTCTTTCCAACTCAATCACATTTTCCTTGCTCTGGATTCCTGCTCCTCATGCTGCCATGATGGTTCAGTATTGTTCCTGTCAATAGAGTGCCATGTCCAGCTGTGCTATTAACACCCTGCACACCTCCTTCCATCTGGAGTTTTCTCCTTTTTCTGCTGTCCATATCACCATGTGGTTGAAAAGGGGGGAGACTGCCTTGGTGTTTGGCAGCCTCGCCTTTATTAAGCTCACTGTTGGGTCTTCACCAGGCTGGGTCAATCATAGCTCCTTACCTTTTTGGTTCTAGTTCTTTGGTTTAAAACCAACCACCTCATCTAATCCAGGCTACTCAGAGCCATTCCCTGATATGTTTTTTAAAACAAAAACTAAGATGGGGCATATGGGTGGCTCAAATGGTTAGGCATCTGCCTTTGGTGCTCAGATCATAATCCTGGGGTCCTGGAATCCAGCCGGGTGTGGGGCTCCCTGCTCAGTGGGGAGTCTGCTTCTCCTTTTCCCTCTGCCCCTCCCCCCTCTCATGTTCTCTCTCACTCACTTGCCTTCTCTCTCAAATAAGTAAATAAAATCTTAAAAAAACAAACAGAGAGAGAATGAGGTAGAAATAGTATGATACAAAACTTAGAAGCTGTTAAAGGTCTTCTTTTTTTTTTTTTTTTGGTATGATAGAAGACATTGTGCTGTAAGAGAAGGAAACTAGCATAGAGAGAGGCATGGAGATAGATAGCTAGAGATAGATATCGAGAGAGAGGCAGGAAGAGAGAGAGGAGAGAGAAAGAGAAGCAGGCCTGGAGGAGGATTCTTGAAATCTGTTTGCATTCTGGCTCTTGTCATGACTTGGTTGGATTCTCTGCGTAGATAATATCCATGTTTTTTCCTAATCTGGTTCAAGTTGTAACCAAGAGTCTTGATAAAACATACACCTCTTTGGCTCTGTGTAGTACTGTAGCTATCTGAGTGCAAATGTGACCCCTCCCCAAGTCTGTCTCCAAGTTTATAGAAGGTGCAGCCACCCCATTGGGTGCCCCCCCACAATAAGGCCGAGTCCCCTCTCAGGCCTATGGCCCTAGACCAGGGCTAGTCCATCTTTGCTAATTCATGACTAATGAATTGCTAATTCGTGACTAAATGCTCCCACACAGGGCGACTGGGTTGCTGCTTAACCATGGCTTTCTTCCCATTTTAGGCTGCGTAAACCCATCAACAATAAGCAAATTATGTCTGTGAGCCAAGGTCACTCGTGGTTTGTTTACTGCAGCCGCTGTTCCCCTGGGCTGAGGAGTCCTTTCCACAGGTGTTTCTTCAGCCTGGCCTTAATTTATTCCTTTTCCCTTCCCTCCCTCACCCAGGATAATTATTGCTTTTGTTTATAATTGAGTTAAGTAAACTGACCTCCATCTTCTCCAGCAGAAGCCTCCATTAATGCCGCTGTGGTGTGGCTGGACATCAGCCAGGTTGTAGGACACCAAACATCTGGACACTGAGAAGGCTTCAAGGGCTGCTGCCGAAGGACAGTGTCAGGGCTGGGGGAAAGGGACTCGACAGCAGACTTTCATTGCCAGTGACCCGAGACTTGGCCTAGCGCTCACACCAGATTATTCCTGAAGCAAAGTGGTGAGGTCAGCCTGGGTGTACATTTTGAGCCACGGGCCACGCCTGGGAGGGGAGCAAGATGTCTCCCTGGGAAGACACCATGGAGTGATCTGTGGAGGAAGCAATGGCCAAATGGTTGTGGCTAAACAGAGGAGGCTTTGATGGGAGAGGGGAGGACAGTCCTCTGCTCAGCGGGGCGCTACTGGGATGTGCAATCACTGGCCCTTTCTGGGGCATCTGCCTGCCCTAGAGCTGGAGCTGCAGGGATTGAGTCCAGCACTCTTCAGGGACCCATAAATATTGGGTGGGTTTGGGTATAAAGACCAGACCCAGGCCCATCAGCAGGATATTTTCAGCAGAAAGGAACAGATATACTCTTTCATTCTGACTCTCATGTGGCCCGGCATATGGGGAGCTGCCTGGGTGGGGGTTACCAACCAGAGCTTGGCTGTCCCCCAGCCCCTTGCCCTGAGCCCTGACGTCACATCCCAGACATCTGGCTGTCAGATCTGATTGAGCTCATGCTTGGAGAGAGCTGGCAAGCTAGGAAGCCTAACTCCGCACACATCCATGCCCACCTAGCCAGGATCTGCCTTCCTCCTGGGGCAGATCACTAACCACGTTGAGCCTTGATGTCCTCATACGTGAAATGGGGTTAATGTATCATTAATGTACTCAGCATACAGGACCTGGAGATTGTAAACATCCAACTAGTGACAGCCATTACAGTATTACATAACAAGATGCTCCTCTTCCTCTCTGTGACACTAATGTGCTGTGTGACCCTAGACAAGCCACTCTTTCTGAGTCTCACTTTATCTATAAAGTGAAAGCATTTCCATCAAGCTTCCATTACTAATCTAGAGTTTCACTATCTATAAAATGAGGATAATATTATTTTTCGAATTATCTAATGGTGGGGGAGGGGGGATGGAAAGAAAGAAGCTCAATAACATAGTCAATGTGATAAAGCTTTTAAAAATATAAAGAACTGTTTCAATTCAAGAGATAATAATGATAATGAGCAATAATTATGAGTGCTAATTAATGCTAGTGGTTTCCTAACATGCTTTGATTTGCTGGCTAAAGGGTTGGAGGAGAGAATTCCCAGTGTATGTGCTGAGGAGGAAGCCTGGCAGAGTGGTTCTGGGCAAAATGTAAATTTTGCAGGGATGTGGCTGAATTGGAGACATTCAGCCCACTCTTGGGATGTCTCCAATCCATTAGGTATGTGGTTTGGATAAGCTCTCCAAGTGGTTCTGAAGCTCTGGACTCCCACCCCCTTCCCCTTCTTGGGCATTCCTCACTTTAGCTCAAGGCTTTGAGGCTTGTTTAAAGGCAGTGCCCCAAGGATCCCATTCATAGCTATTGTCAGATACTCATGCCTGTGTGTGATTGAGATTCCTGTAAAGGAAGAGTCTGGACTAAGAAGGGGGTAGACTTGGAGTTGGAATGTAAGAGGAGAGCACCACAGAAGGAAAGACTGCAGGCCAGTGCTCCTTGGCCGATGGTCCTTAGGCTGCATGTCTCCTTTTGTACTGGTGGAGATAGTTCAGCTGCTGTGTTCTCAAGAGCCAGCACAGGGTCTTGACCTCTCTAATCCCATATTTCTTTCTCTCCCTGTCCTCTTTTGATCTCCCCCTCTCTTGGAAGGAATCATTACTATTTTTTTGCATGTCACCATGACTCAGGCTTGGTGTGGTAAACTTTATTTCGCATATCTTGTATTGTGAGGACAATACACACTTCATTTTTCAAACAGACTATTATGATGTCAATTTTATTGGAAAGGTTGTGATAAGGATTAATGAGGATTATGAGCTGAATGTACTCAGCATCCAGGACCTGGCAGATTGTAAACATCCAACTAGTGACAGCCACTGGTAAACTTTATTTTGTATATCTTGTATTGTGAGGACAGTACACACTTCATTTTTCGAACATAGAATATTATGATGTCAATTAAGGTTGGGATCCCCTAGTAGTAGTACTATGAAAAAGATTTATATGCAAGTAAGGAAGTGATCTCTGAAGGCACTGAGAGAGTGCAGGAGTGAAAAAGGGAAGGGAAGAGACCAATAAAGGGAGTGCCATTGAGCAGCTATTGTTGTGGGAAACTGGGGCACAGTCTCACTGAGTTGTCCCAGGCAAGGGCAAAGAAGCTGAGGTATTTATGCTCCATCTCCCCATCTTTGGCTGAGGACTGATAACAGGATCGCTATGCCTTCAACAGCTCTGGCTTGTCCTCTGCACAGGCAGAGGCAGGTGCGAAGCAAGTAGTCTTTAGTCTGGAAGTGAAGTCTATGGCAGAGAACCAAGAGAACCTGCTGCAATATGCTTTTTTTTTTTTTTTTTTTTTTTTGCAATATGCTTTTACAAATGAGGTATATATATCCCTCGCTCTTACCCTCAATCTCACCAAGACTCTGATGTGCAATGCAGAGTTTGGGATCTCTAGGCTGGTGCACTATGACAGAGTTTTGGACAGTGCCAAAGCTGGTCATTATGAGATGAATTAAAAAAATCTATTGAGTCCCCTGTTGGAAGACAATGCTCCATGCATCATTTTTCTGCACATCTTTCCAGCACAGACATGGGCTCCCTTTGTTCTTGACTGCCTTTTCAAGGTGGTTTGTGTAGTTAACAGTCTAGGAAGATAGAAGTGTCTCCCTGTGGATGAGAGAGCAGCTTTGTTTGCTGTCCAGAACGGTAAAGAGAATGTCCACTTCTGGATCAAAATTTAGGCATGCTTACTGCTTATTATAAAAGATTCAGGCTCCTTAAGCTCAGAGATCTTCTGTCATGTATGTGTAGGTATCATGCAGCCCCCTACCTAACCCTGTAGAAATTCGAGTTCCCAGGACTGGCACAAATGCTCATGCTCCAGATACTGTTATCACTGTCAGTCTAGAGTCCTTTGTGTCTGACCCAGGAGTCTAATGTCTTCTGCCAGCATCCATGAAATAGTGGCAGGCAAGCTTTCTAGCTTGCAAGAAGGGTGTGAATCTCAGGTCCTTCTTGACATCTCTCCTATCTGCCTCCCAGATCAAGTGCTTGGTCATCATGTAAATGATGTAAAGAGACATGAGACCTTCTGCTCAGGAACTCAAAATCTATTTGGGCAAATAAGACAGACAAATAGGAAGTTAAAAAAAAATCATCTGCAACATAGATCACTAATAGCATAGTGTTTGAGTAAGGGCTTTGTGGCTGGGGGTTTGGAAGGAGAGAGAAAAGCTGGAGCAAAGCACAGAGGCTGGGAGTTCAGGCCAGTGCAGTCTACACCTGGGCAAGCCCCAGCACCAGAGAGTCAAGAGTGACCAGCTAAGGAATGCACACTGAGTTCTGAGGGTGATGGGGAACCCTGGAAGCCCTTATATCCTACTGCCTGTGTCTCCCATGTACCAATGTTATCTTCCCTGGGACTCATTGTTCTGACACCTTCATTTCCATTGACTCACTGTGTCCAAGGTGCCTTGGAAAAATCCCCACAGAATACGTGGCACTTTTGTGAGGCACATAGTTGTTTGTGTGGCCTGGGAGCTGGGGTGGGGGCTAAGTCCAGAGTCCATAGAGCCCCCACCCGCACTCCTGGGCAGCAGCCAAAGACCACCAGAAATGTCCAACAGGGAGATTTATAGCTCAGCTAGGAAGAGCATCCCTGTGAAGATACCTACACAGTTGTTTCAACGGGAGAATTTACAAGCGTCCGTCCTCCTTCGCTTGCTACTGAGTGGAAAAATACACTGGGCCCAGAGCCGTGAGCTCCTTGCCAAGGCCTGTGACTCATCCCTAAGTCATAAATAACGGGTCCCTCATGACAAAGCAGAGAAGGGAGCCGGGCCCAGGGCCACATATTTATTAGAAAAGAGAGTAGAACCATTAGTTGGGGGGCTTGGTTTCCGGAAAACTCAAACCACACCATGTTAGAGAAGGTCAGGAGGCACTTCCACAGGAATTTAGACCTGACTTTTTTTTTTTTTCTTTTCATATTCTCAACCTTTCATATGGGCTAGAGACCCTTGGTGCGTCCACCGGAGGCATCCCTTAACCACACAGTCCCATGCATCAAGGCGAGGCTTTGCCATGTCCCAGGCCCTGCTGGGTGCCTCCTGACAGCCACGAAGGGAGGTAGAGCCATGAGAGCCATGTGTCCCAGTGACCACTGCACCGTGAGCATCAGGACACATTTACTGCCTGAAGTGTGACCTTTGGTGAGTTATGGTTCCTCCTGGGGCCTCCATTTCAAAAGGCTTCCAGGGCCACTGTCAGAATGAGGTGGGAGATAGGTACAGGTGCTGTGTGGGCAGTGGAACTGGCTCACACTTGTGAGAGGCTTGGTCTGGGGGCAAAAGGAAAGAGAAAGAAAGGTTTGCTTTTCTCGGGATGCACTCTCTGGGGTTCTCTTCTTGTCTCTGTGCCTCTCTCTGTCTGTGGGTAGATAGGACTAAAAATCCAAGGGATAATGGATGCAGACAGGGAGGAACAATAAATCATTTGCAGACTGTCAATGAAACCTTTAATGCTTGAAGGAAATACACGTGTGTGTGATTCAGGGAAGGCTGAACTTGTCATCTTCCCCCAAACCCTCTCCTCTGTGTTCAAAACACCTCCCTAGCGGCTCAGACCAGAAATCTGGGTGTCTAGGATGATACCCCACTCCTCTGCTTCCTGCACCTGCTCAGGGCACCACCATCTCTCACCTGATGGCACAGGTTTGAGCAAGTTGCATTTCCAACCCTTCTGTGGCCTTCTACTGTCTTCTAGCTAAAGTCCACTCCCTTTGACATGGCTCCCAGGCCTGGTGGTGCCACACCACTGAAGCTGTCTGACTTCTGTCTTGTCCACCTGCCCAACACCTGCCCACTCACCACATCCCAGGGCCATCCTCTCTTTCTGCATGTTGCTTCCTTAGGGCCACCTCGGCCAGGTACACACCAAACTCAGCCTCCTGAAGCGTTGGTGGCCTTTAGCTGCTGCTACTTATCTGTGTCTCCACTCTGACCATGAACCCCTCTGGGCAAAGACTATCTTGTTCACCTAATTCTCCCTGTCCACACAGATCCTGCTGTACAACTGCAGCCAGGGAGAACTCAAGGAGTGAGCGATGAATGGCCAGAGAGATGAATGGAATGGTGAATCAACCCTGCCTTTATGACAGCCCTTGGCACACACAGGAATGTGTGCTGAGTCTGCTTCCCCTCACTGAACTGTGCCCTATTTTCATTGCCGCCTTCTGGCCTCCAAAGCCAAAGGCCTTAACTAACAACTGGCCTTGAGTACAGATGACTAACAGAAGCTCCATGCGTGGGTTAGCTGTTTGATCTTTGCTACCTCAGCTATTAGGGAGACTGCACTCTTCTACCCTGAACTACACTGGGCAGTTCAGACACTGCATGAAGGCCACGAGCATTTATTAATGTGGGTTTCCAGGGCCCTGGTTTTCAATTATTGTGGTTGGAAATGCATTCCCCTATTGAGTTTCCATGAGCACTGCAATCGGAACATGAGCATTCAAACAAAATGGAATCCCAACCATCAGATCTAAGAAGCCTTATAGGAATCCTCTGGACCAACAAATGCCTTCACCATACAGATGAACCCTTGGAGACAAGGCTCTGGTCCACAGCCTTCAGTGCTGGTGGGAGGAGTGGTCCTGGAATCCCAGGGGTTGTTGGTGAACCCACTGCCCTGGGCAGTTGACTCAGAGTCCTCATCTTGCCACTGCCCTCTTCCTCAGATCCTGAGACCTCCAGGCTGGCTGATGCCTCCACAGCCTCCCAGGCCCTTGCCAGATTCCTTGGCTGCCTTGCTGGCTTCCAAGTTCATTTGTATTTTCTCTATCTCCCATCAGGCACCTGGCGCTTAGGCTCTCTTGGGGGCACAAGAAGACTTCAGCCTTGCAGATGATAGATTTAGGCCTCAGGTCTTAGAATCAAGTTCTGGGGACAGATTGAAGATAGAAGGCCATCAAAGTGCCTTCTTGATCCTGTCGCAGTGTCTGGCAGGTTCAGACAGAGCTCAAAAGAGCCTCATGTGGAATTAATGGAGGCCCATCCATCTTACTGGGGCCACTGGGCCCTCGCTAGCTGGGGAGAACACACCCAGCCACGGGCCAGAGACAAGAGAAACAAGTGTGAATAAACATGTGGCCACCCGTGGGCTTGATTCTTTAGTCCTTACTACCTAAGTGTTCTCAGAATAATCAGGGGGATACTTGCAGAGGGCTCTCTGCAGGGGATAAACTCTGGGAAGTTTCAGGTCAGGGACAGCCTGGGAAAAGAGGAAGGACAGGGGCCAGAAGGATGCCCTCTTCTCTTGGGGCCCTGATTAGTGCTGGGGCTGGAGCAGCACCATGCCTCGCAGCCCAATAGCGCACTGGGAGGGTAGCACCTCCCTGCCAGCAGGCTTGCCCATTGCCCTCTCTTTCCAACTGGCAGCCCTTGTCTGCCATCCACCATGTCTCTGGAGAGACACAAAGTCTCCCAGTGAGCAGGGAGAGCTGAATTCCCAGTTTCCTTCCTGACCCCAGTCAGAATCAGCTGCATGTGTGGGGGAACAAGAACAGAGAGATGTGGTTCTAGTGGGCCCGGAGGCAGCAGGGATGCGCTCGAGCTTTATCTGGACAGATGAAGACAGCTGGCCACACTGCTGGTATGCAGGAGGCCTCCTGGGGAACTCTCCAGCTTGCAGAGAAGTCAGAACTATTGGTTTCTTTCCTTGTTCACCTCCCACCCTTGGTCACCAGCTTTCACTTCCCCAGCTCTGGAATCATCTGTATATTCCAGGTGCTTGCCAAGCTGTTTACTCAGAGCACTCTTTGTACCAACTTCCTAACCCTGTCTTAGCCTTCCTGCCCTGGATAATTCCTACTCAGTCTCCCAGAGCCCCTTCCATACCAGGCACGTGATTAGCATTTGTTAACCAAAACCCCAAACTCTGATCCGGAGTCTGAGGGGGCTGAGGGGACTGAGAGGTCTGAATTCGGGCTCAGTTCTCTTTGCAGATAATCTGCATCTAATTTGCTTGTGATCTTGGGCAAATCTCTCCCGGTCTCTGGCCTCAACTTTATCTGTCAATGAGGCGGCTAAGTTGGCTGAGCTGTGCGTCTTCCAGCTTTGACACACACCCTGGGTGGCAGAGAGGCCAAGGTCCCGGCCTCATGCTCTCCCCACTGGCCTGCCTCACCCTCCCCAGCTGGGAGGAACATCCTGAACAGCGTTAAGAATAATAAACACGGGCTGATAAACATCAATAGGCCCACCCGGTGCCAAAAGGGAAAGAGGGAAGACTGCTTTGCTGGCTGGAGCCTCCCTGGACCAAGGAGCTGCTGCCAGTTACTTAATCATCTGGAGACAGCGGCCAGCTCCCCCAGCCCCGCCCTGGGCCCGGGGCAGGCAGAAGCCAGGCCCTGGGGGAGCCGGCCATTAGGGCCTTAGCCACAGGCTGGCCACAGATGGCCCCCTGACCCCTGTGCCAGGGCCTCTTGCTGGATGGGGGGTTATGACACCACCCTGCTCGAAACCTGCCGTGGCTCCCCACTGCCCATGAGACACGGACTACATGCCCCAGCCTGGGATGGAAGCCCCCCAGACTCAGGCCTCATGGCTCACCTGGACATGGACTACAGCCATGGAGTACGTCTTGCGATTCTCCGGAAGTGCTAAGCTCCTATTCCTCTGAGATTTCTTACAGACTGCTTTCTTTTGGGGAAGGCCCTGTTGCCCTGGCAAAACTCTACTTTGATACTCAATTTAGGCACAGGTTTAGAGTCAGCATTTCTGGCTGGAGGGGCTCAGTATTCTATTTGGTTCATTGCCCCGCTCTCTCATAAACCATGAGCTATTGAGAGGAGAGTCTGTTAGTGGAGGAGTAAGGTAGGCGGCTCCTTGGAGCCCTCAGCATCACCTGCCTTGGATTCTAGGGGCACATTACCAGGAACCAGGCATCACTGGGCCGTGTGGCCTGAGGCACATCACTTAACCTCTCAGTGTCTCAGTTTCTAGTAAGATAAGGATGGTCTGAAAGGTTGCTGTCAGGCTTACATGGGCTGATATATCTGGAGCCATTAGAAGAGGCTGAGGCCCAGCAGTGCCCCCCAAGGTAGCTCTTATTATTTAGGTCGGGACACCATGTACTACCAGTGCTTGGCACACAGTAGGCCTCAGCCACATGTGTTGAATGACTGTCTGACTCATAGCTATGGAGAGAACATAGGCCTGGCCTCTCCATTGAGTCCTGGTCTACTGTTGTTAAGCAATGAGTATCTGTTGAGTGCCTGGCTGTGGTGGCCAATGGTTTGGCCACAGGACAGTCACCTCCTAAGGGCAGGAGCTGTATTTTCTGCACCAGGACAGGGAGATCATTTCACATGAAACCTGTGGGCTTTGATGAACTTGGGGACTTCTGGTTGCTTAGACCTCTCCAGGGGTGCTGATGAACTCAGTTGTTGGTGGCTCTGGGTGCTGAGTCATGTAACTCTTGCAGTTAGCCATGGCTGGGGGAGGGAGGGTGGCCAAGGCAGGAAGTGGGCTGCTGTGGCCAGGGCGGGCTGCCCTGATGACCTTCTGGGCCTCCAGGGCTCTTCCCAGGACTAGTGACCTGGCTCATTCATTAAACCACAAGTCCAAAGGCACCACCATTCCCAGGGAGGCTCGACTCGCCGACTTCCAGCCTTCCCGCCTCCCTGGGGAAGCTGTGTCTCCCTTCTTTGGTCCAATTTTCCATGTGGGATTTCCGGAGACACCAAATGGGTCATGTAATAGGAGACATGGTTCAGGAACTTCGTACATTTCTAGAATTCCTGACCCTATTTTCAGATGCCTGCTCCCCTGTGCATACCCTTCCCCAAACATACCCTTTTATTATGAGCAATATCCTCCTTTCCAGTGGAGAATAAGAAACATTAGTAGATGCATGAATCAGAGTTCCAGTGGGATGCGAATCATTTCTTAATTTGAGAAGATCTTTCTGCTAGACTCTGGTTAAGGCTTGCCTGAGGGGTCCTGGTGGGAAATGTGCAGTTTTTGGAATACAAATACATTAGAGGAAACTCCAACACTCTGTTATGGATTGGGGATCATGTATTGTTTGTTTACTTACAGCCAGGGGCTGCCCTGGCCTGGCCATCAGGGAACTTGGGAACAATCTTGCCTCAGGCTGTCTCAAGGAAAGTCATGTTACAGCTCTGTGTATCTGTGGGCCACAGTCAGGTGTGGGCACATGCCCGCTATGGGCTTTCCATTCCTAGTGGCTTCCAGATGGGGAATGCAGACAAGATAGCTCTGACAAATGGGCATCAAGAAATGGTTGGTTATGGGGGACAGGGCCTCAGGCTATGCACAGGGAGGTAGGGAGTGTGACTGGGCAGACTGGGGTTCTAAGAGGACACGGGACCAATGCTGTGAACTAGAGGAGGTGGTTCCAGGAAGGAAGACGGAACCTAGATAAATGCCCAGCACCACAGCTGTGAGCAAAGACCACACCTTGGAACAATTGGAAAAAGGCACCAGAGCACAGCCCTGAGCTGGAGTGCAAGGCTTAGTGGGCAACGGCTGGACCGGATTTCAGCGTTCTGTGTGCCCCTCCTGCTGGGCCCTTCTGCAATGAATGTGTTACCTGCCCAACATTTGTGCTATGGTCCAGAGCCCAGAAACAGAAGTGCTTGTGTGTGTGTGCGTGCTGGACCTTCCTGGATCAAGGACTGTGTCTCCTCTCCCCTTTATGTCCTTTTGCTGCCCCTTCTAGGGGAGTCTCCCCTTTGTGGGGCCACAGTGTGAGGGCTGTGAGGCTAACATAGAGGGATTGGCTGCTGTAGCCTGGGACCTTATTAATGGAGCACTGAGTGTAGCCAGGGTGCCCTCCTTCCCTCTGCTGAGGTGCCCTGGGGACAGCTGATTAAGCAGGTTGGCACAATGTCTGCAATGATTTATGGGCTACCCAGAAGCTTCTGCCTGGAGAGCTGGGCTGCTGCATTATTCATGGAGGAGAGCCATAAATCTGCCCCTGGAGCTGGCTCCAGCTCTGCCCTGGAAGACGAGGAGAGAGGGAAGGGTGAGGGAGGAGGGGCAAGGTGCTCAGAGTGTGGGGCAGTTCTGAACAGGCACCTGACCCACCCCTGCTTGTTGGTCTGGTGTGGAATGCCTCCTGGAAGTCATCTTGTCCATTTCCTTGCATTTATCTGTCTTCCTTTGGTGACTCTTGTCCAGCAATCCTCCTCTTGTCTATCCTGGACACCTGCTGAAGCCCAGGGTTCCTGCCTAAGGCAATTTTTAACAGGACTTTAAAATATCAGATCACATTTCTTGAGAACAAATGATTTGCCTAAAGCCCTGCTATTGGGCAGTGGAGTTCTCCATTAGCAAAATCCAGACTGAGCCTCTGCTAATCTTCTGGCTGTGGTTACTTTGATCTCATTCACTAATATCTCTATATGAGAACATGCAGAGCAAGACACAGCCATAGACATGAGAGGAACTATAAGTGCATTTAGCTTCTAGAACTTCAGTTTGCCTCAGAATTACCTGTAGGGGTTGTCAAAACACTGATTTCTGGGCCCTGCCTCCAGTGTTTCTAAATCAGGAGATCCCAAGTGAGGCATTTCTAACAAGTGTTGCTGATGCTGCTGGCCCCGGGATCACACCTTGAGAACCTTAGTGTAATTTAATCCAGCTTTGCTATGCTGACATCTCCTAATGAGGGCAGGAGCCGTCAGTAAAATATGCAGTCATTAAATTCATTCATTAATTCACTCAATAAACACTGACCTACTTAAAACCATAGATGTGAAAAGCCAGTTCATAGTTCAGCGGGGAGGAGAAGGACATGTGAGCAGACTTTGGGCATTTGCTAAGTTGAATCAAGCAATTTAATATATTCAGCCTCTGTTGTAGGCTTATAAATGCCATCACTGCCCACTGCTGTGACCTAAATAAATGGAGAAGCCAAAGTAGCACGCTGCTTTCTTTTCCAAGGCTGACTAGAGATTGCACGAGCTGAGAGTTAGTCAAGTCTGAAGGTACTGCTGTCTTAAAAAAGGAGATGTCCTTGCAGATTGAGAGATGAGAAAGTCTTCATGGAGGAGGTGAGACCTGAAGGATGAATTTGGGAAGGAGGATAAACTGGTGAGCATGGCTATCCATGCTAGAAGAACAATCTCTTCAACTTCACCAATGTGACTGTCCACTTGCTTTCTGAGCTTTAGGCTGTAAAACCTTTCTTCCAAACTTATTGGTCCCAGGTCTTCAGTTTCTCATAGTTTTTCATCTGCATCTGATCCTGGGACTTGCAGACAACAAATATGCTCTTCTCAAAGACTTACAAGTGCAAACAGAGTAAAGAGTAAAGATAGTCTGGGCAATGTCCGAACCTGGTTTAGGGAAGAGAATAAATCAGGAAGAGGTTTTGTGACAGAGCAGAAATGGGTTGCAAGGAACTATAATAGAAGGTGCCTGATTGGAAAAGGGAAGAGAGCATGGGGTAAGGAACAGGTTATTTAGATGCTATAGCAGGAAGTCCTGTTGAGACCTGTGGAGACTGTACCCCACTCCCATCCTACCGCTTAGAAAGAAGCATTTTAAAGTATTTTAGTGTTTATTTTGGTATTTATATCTATATTTCTACTAAATGAATGCATTGTTTTCTCCTTATCTATTAACTTCAGACATTATTGACTTTTTATTATGAAAATACAAACTCAGTTATACACACTCTTTTCCATCTCCTATTCTCCTAATATCATTATATCTAGATTCTTAAAATTATCTTCAGAATTTTTATCATTATGGCTATAAATTTTGCTCACTGTTGACATAAATGGTATAGTCTAATTGCATCTCATATCTTGTACAACTTTTAGCTTTTCTTAGAGTTAATAATTGCCTCTGATTTTCATTTGTTTTATTTTCTTTGAACATCTGGCTAAGTAATTTCACACTCTTTCATAGCTCTGTAAAATGCCTCTCAGTGCAATTTTCTGATTGGTCAAGTCTCCCAAATAATTCACCACTTTCATTTTTCTCTCCCCTGGAGTCATAACTTTTTGTACTCTGAGATCTGCAGCTCTATCTAGACTCCCTTCTCTCTCTGGCCACTGTACAGCCTCATCCTACCCCTTCCTCTCTCTAACATCGTGGCATTGCTTTGGCCCTTCTCTTACATTTATTCTTGGTTGCTTAGACTCCATGTCATGTCTGCCTGCTTCTTGATTTACTTTCTTGCTTTGGTGGTGCATATCCTCCAATGGCTTCCTGAGAAATAGTACAATGATAGGAGATTCTGAATGTCTGAAATGCCTTTATTCTACCCACAAACTGCATTGAATATAGGTGGAGAATTGTAGGGTTAAAATAATTTCCCCTCTAAACTTCTAGCTTCTAGTATTGCTGTTGAAGAGCCCACGTCACTCTTATTCTCAGCCCTTTGTTTGGGTTATCTCATCTTTTTACAAGCTTGTAGAGGGATGCCTGGGTGGCTCAGTGGTTGGGCACCTGCCTTCAGCCCAGGGTGTGATCCTGGAGTCCTGGGATTGAGTCCCACACAGGGCTCTCTGCATGAAGCCTGCTTCTCTCCCTGCCTAGGTCTCTGCCTCTCTCTGTGTGGATGTGTCTCTCATGAATAAATAAATAAAGTCTTAAAAAAAATCTTTTAGATATTTACCCTGGTATTCTAAAGTTTCATGACATTGGGTCTTGGTGTGGGTTTTTTAAAAAATTGAATTTCAGTCTGGAGACCCATGATCTTTAATTCTGGTATGGAAGAACTATCTAGCTGGGAACAGTCAACCTAGGGAATTATAAGCAATAAAATGCTCAGTGGTTTAAGCCACTAAATTTTGGAGTGGTTGTTATGTAGCAAAAGATAACCAGAATAATGGGAAGATGGGAAGAGAGAGCTCAGGGCTACACTGCATGATTCAGTCTAAAGATTTTTTTTTTATTATTCAATGTCCTATATTAGCTGGCTCCTTACTTCTATTCTCTCTGCATTTACATTCAGGAGCTTCTTTTTTTTTTTTTTTTTTTTTAAGATTTTATTCATTTATTCCTGAGAGACAGAGAGAGAGAGAGAGAGAGAGAGAGAGAGAGAGAGAGGCAGAGACACAGGCAGAGGGAGAAACAGGCTCCATGCAGGGAGCCTGATGTGGGACTCGATCCCGGGATTCCAGGATCACGCCCTGAGCTGAAGGCAGGTGCCAAACCACTGAGGTGCCCAGGGATCCCACATTCAGGAGCTTCTATGGTTTGGACATTTATTGGGCCCAGTTTAACTACTGATACTGACTCTAACATTAAAATTATAGCATTCAAGATCTCTACTGTGCTCAAGCCTAAAATTTGGCATCATGATGATGCATAATTTTTTGATTCAATATCCTGACTGTAGCTAAAAAACCTTTTCCTCAAGCTTACTCCTCTCCTTAACCTAGAATTTCTTTCTAATCCTTTTCTTCATACTCCGACTACATTTTTTGAGGAAATGGAATTAAAATTCCTTCTGTACAATGTCTTCCTAGAATTACTTCCACCATGCAGTTCCTCCAGCAGATGTAATAGAGACCTCTATCAGACACTAGTTCTTGGCTGTTCATAATTTTAATGGAGACAGGGTTCACAGTCTCTGATGTGCTGTATGATTTTCCCTCTAAAAGTCTTAGAAAAACTTAGAAAGACATGAAAATGTCTAACATAACTGAAAACCAAGGCTTATGAACAACATATTCTCAGATTATAAGAGGAATTCTTATTGAACACAATACTGATAAAGCTGTATCACAAAAGCAGAAACAAATGGCACACTTGTGTTCCATTTAACACAAAGCAGAACATTTCTTTTCACCTCCTCTGGTTGCCCTAAGGCATTCTGATACCAAATGAATTTTAAAACTATGAAACTGTCCCAGGACTATGTGAGTGCTGCTTATTTTGCCTTCCTACTAACATCTCTACGTTCATTTGGAGACTGAAACTGCTGCAAAAACGGAGGGCAATATAGGGTGACCTCATGATAATGCTCTGAATTCAAAGAGGTGTACTACCCTCATGTGTAGCCCCACACCTGTGGGTGGGACAGAATAGCAAAGCATTCTGGGAATCATAGTTTCAAAGTTCCAGCAAGCCATGAAGTAGGGGTACAAAGAGACTCTGCCATAGTATGGCAGTACCATATTCAAAGAAAGCCTGGGAACCAGATCTTGGGAGTTGGGCTGAGGTCTCTATAAAATATAGAACCCTCAAAAGCCCTGCAGGTATAGCTATGAGAAGGGGATTCAACTGATTCCAAATAAACAGTGAAGGCACCAAGAGAAATCTACACATTTTGTTTGATGCTAAATGGAATCCTGATATGTCTCTTTTATTTTGAAAAATGAATTTAAAGGGAAAACACTTAACTTGATCTATTTTAAAAGGATGAACTATGGAACATGAGAAAGGAAACTTTATCTTGATGACTCAGATGTGCAAAGAGTAACAAGAATTCAATTTTAGAAAATTGTTTGGAACTCTCACTAAGATGCAAAACAAAATGTGGCCTCTGAGCAGCTAAAGAAAATCATAAGGAGAGAGAAGACCAAGATGAAATAAGATTAAATGAAAAGATGCCAAAGTGAGGTGAAAAGGGAAAGGAGGACACATGATGAGATCAGCACTGGGTGTTATACTATGTGTTGGCAAGTTGAATTTAAATAAAGTATTTTATTTTATTTTTATTTTTTTTTACATTTTTAAAATTTTATTTATTTATTTATGATAGTCACACACACACACACACACACACACACACACACACACACAGAGAGAGAGAGGCAGAGACACAGGCAGAGGGAGAAGCAGGCTCCATCCACCGGGAGCCTGATGTGGGACTCGATCCCGGGTCTCCAGGATCACGCCCTGGGCCAAAGGCAGGCACCAAACCGCTGCGCCACCCAGGGATCCCCTAAATAAAGTATTTTAAAAGAAAAGAAAAGAAAAGAAAAGAAAAGAAAAGAAAAGAAAAGAAAAGAAAAGGGAACTAGGTAAGATATTGGAGTGTGTCAAGTTACCTACCTTTGAAATGAACTATGCTAAAACCTAGTGACCTAAATCACACCATGTTGTTTTTCATAATTCTGTGGGAAGGAATTAGAGAAGAGTGAGCTGATCAATTCTTCTTTTCCATCTGGTGTGGGGTCTGTCCCATGGTGTGGTAGATTTAGTTAGGAAGTGACTGGAGCTGGAATGTTCAAGACAACTTCACTTCTCACATCTGGCAGCAGGTGGCTAGAGAACTGTGGCTCTCTCTCTCTCTCTCTCTCTCTCTCTTTCTTTCTCTCTGCCTGAGTTTCTTTATATGACAGCTAGAACCCCAAAGTGAGAAAGTGAAAGCTGCCGCCAACCCTCTTAAGACTGAGGATTGGAAGTCTACAATATCCCTTCTGGTGCATTCTGTTGGTTCAACCAGGTCACAAGACCAGCCCAGATTAATGGAGAGGGAGAGAGTCTCCACCTCTTGATGGGAGGGGATGCATGTGCACACAAGTTTAGGGGGAATAATTGATATTTTTGCAGTCAATCTACCCAGAAATTGCAGTTTCAAAGGAAGGCTGGAGAAGAAACTTAAAAACACTTTAATATCCACACCAAAGGAGAAGAGGAGTAGAACCGACACTACAGAAAATTGGAATGTGGGGCACAAATTTGAGTAGTTGTCCCAGAAGGTCTGAGTGGCTATAGAGATGAAAATAATGAACGAGAGAGGACAAAGAAGCAAGGTTCTAATGGAAGTTCCTTTCTATGCTTGTGGAATTTCCCACGTTATGTGTCTTAGTGGCAGGACTGTCTCACACATAGAATCTGGAAAGGCCAGAATTCCATTTTCTCAGGCTGTTTGCTAAGGTACCAGCAGGTGACCTATGCCAGGCAGTCAGGCATATGCATCTAGGACTTTGGAAAGGAAGCTTGTAGCACAAAGATGAAAGAATTAAGAATTTACTCGGAGGGTGTCAGCCCTGGGTTCAGGACAGCAGAAACCACAGCACAAGCTGTTGTGTCCGGGTCCAGGGCTAGAGTGGGAATGCTGTGAGGAGCCCCCAGGGTTTAGCGGTAGCATCTTGGGATCCTCACTGGATATATTCTGTTTTGCAGCTTGGTTGTCCTTCTGGTTGCTGCTGAGCCTCTCTATGCTGCCCCTTTTCTGAACCTGGGTCTTGTTTTGTTTTGTTTTGTTTTTTCTTGTGTGTGTGTGTTTTATATTTTTGTAAGGTTCCCAATATCTGTTTAATAAATTCTTTCACTACTAATGCACCCAGAGTTAGTTTGGGTTGCTTGGAATTATGATCCCTGACTTGTATAAGGATATGAGCAAAGACTAACAGGTGTTGCTGTGGGAGGAAAACAGGATACCTGGAAGAGGCAATGATCACGCATAACAAATAATCTTTATCTTCTTACAAGTTAAAAGAGAATCCAAGTATGTGTCCAGAAGTGTTTTACTATATTTTAGGCAAGATAATAAAAAGAGATCTCATCTGGGTGTATCATGGAAATAATTATGTTTAATAAGAAAAAAGTATTATATAGGAATCAAGAAGTGAAAAAAATAGATTATCTGCAAGTTAGGATGACTTCAAACTTTTCATCTGCAACACTAACTGCCAAAAGAAACGATAACAGTGTTTTCATTTTTTTAGTTTTGTGGGTAAGAGTTTGTGATCCACATTTTTTCTTTAAAAAGAATTATTTGAAGATGCTTAGCTTGAAACTGAGTGATCCTCACACTTCATTCTTCTTTCTTCTTTCTCAAGATTGATTTAGCTATTCTAAGGTCTTTGCCTTCCAGACAAACTGCAGAATAAGCTTGTCTATATATACAAAAAAAATCTTGCTGGCATTTTGATAGGAATGGTAATCTATAAATCAGTTTGACTAGGGCTAAAATCTTTATTATGTTGAGCCACCTAATCCATGAATATGATGTGTCTTTACCTTTAGTTCTGTTTTCCTTGATTTATCTCATCAGCATTTTGTAAATTTTAGCATATACATCCTTAGGTGTTTTGGTATATATATACCTAGGTATTTAATTTTCTTTGGAGTACTGTAAGTGGCATCATATTTTACATTTCTGTTTCCATATGTTCATTGTTGGTATATTGACATGCAGTTGATTTGTGTAGGTTGACCCCATATCCTAAAACCTTACTAAACTCACATGTTATAGTTTTTTTATAGATCCCATGTGATTTTATATATAGAAAATCATGTCATCTGATAATCATGTCATCAAAATGACAGTTTATTTTTAAACTATATGCTTTTATTCATTTTTCTCACCTTATTGCAGGGGCTAGGACTTCTAGAACTATGCTGAATAAAAGCAATGAGGGCAGACATTCGTGCCTGTTCCTCAGCCTAAGAAAAAACATTCAGTCTTTTACCATTAAGTCTGATGTTAGCTGTAGGTTTTTAAATAGATGCTCTTTATCAAGTTGAGGGAATTCTCCTCTATTCCTAACTTGCTGAGAGTTTTATCATGAGTGGGCATTGTATTTTGTTAAAAGTTGTATCATGGTCTTAAATATAAAACAAAAGTTTTAAAAATAAAACTTCTAGGAAAAAAAGAAGTTTTAAAAATAAAACTTCTAGGAAAAAAAGAAGATCTTGGGATCTGGATGTAAGCAAAGAGTTCTTAAATTTGATGCCAAACTATGATCCGTACCCAAGAATAAATAAAATAAAGATAAATTGGACCTTATCAAAACTGAAAGCTTCTTTCCTGTGAGGGTTTCCATGAAGGGGGTAAGACAAGCCACAATATTTGCAAGTCACGTATTCAACAATGACTGGTATCTGGAATATGTAAAGAACTCGCAAAACTTAACAGTAAAAAAAAAAAATCCAATTCGAAAATGGGGAAAAGACATGAACAGATATTTCACATAAAGAGAACACAGATGGAAAAAAAAAAAAAGCACCTAAAAAGATGTTCAACATTATTAGCTTATTCATCATAGCCCCAAATTGGAAATGACCCAGATGTTCTTCAACAGGTGACTGGTTAAACCAACTGTGGTATAGCCATATCATGGGATACAACTCAGCAATAAAAAGGACCCAGCTATTGACACATGCAACAATTTGTATGAACTCCCAGAGAATTATGGTGAAGGTGAAAAAAGCCAATCTCAAAGGGTTACATGCTATATGATTCCATTTCTATAACTTTTTTGAAGTGACAAAATTATAAGACTAGAGAGCAGAATATTGGTTGCCAGGAGTCACAGATGGGACCTGGAAGTGAGGGAGTAGAAGCAGGAGTGGCTGTAAAAGAGCAACACAAGGGATCCTTGTCATGGAGGAACTGTTCTTTATTTACTGTGAAAGTGGATGCAAGAACCTGCATGTATGATAAAATTCTATGGAATTAAAACACACACACACACACACACACACACACACAAATACAAGTAGAACCAGGAAAATCTGAATAAGATTGGGTGAATTGACTAAATGTTAATATTCTGATTATAACTATAGTTTTGCAAAAACATAACTTTGCAGTAAACCTGGTAAAGGATACATGAGGTCTCTTTGTGACTTACAACTACATGTCAATTTATAATTATCTTAAAAAGTATAATTAAAAAGATGAAACAGGAATTTACATTAGTCAGAAACCAGGCAAAGATGCCCACCATAACAACAATTATTAGCCGAAATTGTTCTAGAAGTTTTAGCTAATACAATTATTTAGGAGACTGAAAGAAGAAACTAAGACATAGGAAATGAAATTATTGTAATTTGCATATAATAAATTTTTCTACCTTGAAAACTCTAGGGAACAACAGAAGAGAGTTCATAAGGGAACCAGTCACAAAATGAACTCAGTTAACAAAGTCTTATAAAGTAGCAATAGCTAGTTAAGAAAACAAAAAAAGATTTCCCTGGCATGAACTATTGAAAACTGTGCAGGACCCATAGGGATAAAACCATAAAACGTTACTGAAAGGCATAGAAGAGGTCTTGAACAAATGGAAGGACATGCCCCTTGTTGGGAAGATTCAATGTGTAAAAATGCCATTTCACCACAATTTAATTTATACCTTTAATAAAATTCTGATAAACATCTCCATGGAAGTTTTTCAGAACTTAGAGAATAAAAAGTTCATTTGGAAAAATAAATGGGGAAGAAGTGCTTCATTATTACACAAAAGCATTAAGCATTCAATGCAAGAAACTAAAAGAAAGAAAGAAAGAAAGAAAGAAAGAAAGAAAGAAAGAAAAAAAGAAAGAAAAGAAACCAAAGGAAATAAGGAAAGGAAGAGTAACAAAACAATGAATTACACAAAGAAAAATAGTAGAATTGATAATCAGCAGCTCTTTCTTTGAAAAAAAGTAATAAACACAATCTCCCTGACACTGTTCATCATAATAAATCCTGGAAGAAATAAAGTCTAAGAAAAAGTAAATCTGTAATTCTATTCTTATATTGGGAATAATGTAGGTATACATATTTTTTAAAATTAAAGTTTTCAATTGGATTCTCTCTCACTGGCAGATTGTTGTCATTTCTCTAGCTTTGTAAATATTTAATTAGCATAGTAGGTACGCTTTAAGCTCTGAAGTGATGATGAATCCAGGGTTCAAATACAGATCCTCATATTTAGTACTTCTGTAATAATGGCAAACTTTGTTAATGTCTCTCAAGTGCAGGTAATTGCACTTTGCTGAGTTTTTGGAAGGAGTGAATAGAATCCACAATTCATGTGAAACCCTTAGCTCAGTGCTAAGTACAGTATAGGCACTCAATAGATAGTAAATTTTTATTTATTTTTATTTTTTTAAATAAATTTATTTTTTATTGGTGTTCAATTTACCAGCATACAGAATAACACCCAGTGCTCATCCCGTCAAGTGCCCCCCTCAGTGCCCGTCACCCATTCACCCCCACCCCCCGCCCTCCTCACCTTACACCACCCCTAGTTCGTTTTCCAGAGTTAGGAGTCTTTATGTTCTGTCTCCCTTTCTGATATTTCCCACACATTTCTTCTCCCTTCCCTTCTATTCCCTTTCACTATTATTTATACTCCCCAAATGAATGAGACCATATAATGTTTGTCCTTCTCCGATTGACTTACTTCACTCAGCATAATACCCTCCAGTTCCATCCACGTCGAAGCAAATGGTGGGTATTTGTCGTTTCTAATGGCTGAGTAATA